>NC_140455.1:20194614-20789614 GCF_963576455.1 Neolamprologus multifasciatus
AAATAACAATCTGAAGACAGGAGAAATTACTTGTATTTTGAAGCAATCACAGAAGCTCCATCCAAATACAATTTACAATTACCTCATCTCCCATCATTTTGGAGCTGACAGCTAGAATTCCTGGACCTGGTTGTATATGTATGCAACCCTTTAGCCAACCCTGTCAGTCAGCGGTAGCCTTCGCTGCCACTAGTAGCTGTTCCAGCCACTCACCTCTAAGTTAACAGTAGTTTTACTTGGTATTCATCCACCTTTTATTGCTGCAGGATTCCAAATTTCACTGACGGACTGCTTACATTTCGAAACATCTCATCTCTAGCAAAGATTGGACAAAGTCCATTAAAATAAGTTTTCCAGAGGAGGTCACACTAAGTGACAGATAAAAGTTAGGTAAGTGAAGAAAAATATGGAGTCCTTGAGAGGTTGAAATCATTACTAAGATATAAGAAAATCTGCTATATTAGCATTTAAGCTAGCCAACATCTGTCCAACTGTCTGATGTGCATCACTGCAGAGGCCACTGATTGCACCTGTATTGATTTAAATAGCACTAAAGACCCATTGTAGTCACTCCTTCGCCTAATGCCGCCTCTTATTGATTTTTTTCAGGTTATTTTGTTTTCCTTTTAGGATCTCGTGGGGCAATTTTGGCCCTCAGTCATGTATGCATGTGCTAGCCCTTTGCAGGCATTTACTGTGATAAAGGTAAGATAAAGTTTGATCAAAGTTGTATCAGGAAGTTGATCTGTTAATAAATAATAATATTATTATCCTTTGATGCATGCCTCATTCTTTTTTAGTGACATTACAGCATTTTTGTGCCACTGATTTTGATGCCATGAGGTGTGAATAAACCGAAAACAGTAAATCTATGAACTGGAATGCTAAACAACAGAAACAGAAACGTACTACAAAGTTCTGCAATGCTAAAAGAAGCTGCTGGTTTGGGTGATTTTTCTCTTCAGCCTCATCACTACCAGTGGATCCTTTCACATTGTCTTTACATCCTCGTTTGATATGTGGCTGACGTAAAATATAGGTTATAGCCACTTTAATGTTGAGCTAAATGAATGGAAGTTGTCGCATGTTTGAGTGCATAAGTATCATTGCTACAGTGATTAGGATATGGTTTTCACTGACTGACACACACAAACCACCACATTCCCAAAGACACACGCACACACACAGAGACACCATCCCTGGCAGGCAGCATGCGGCGAGGCTG
Source organism: Neolamprologus multifasciatus (assembly GCF_963576455.1). Lineage (NCBI taxonomy): Eukaryota > Metazoa > Chordata > Actinopteri > Cichliformes > Cichlidae > Neolamprologus > Neolamprologus multifasciatus. The sequence goes on from NC_140455.1 coordinate 20,195,840, forward strand.
ATCAGGGTTGCCATATCATTTTAAACATCCATCAGCTCAGCAGAGATATCATATTAGCTCCTCATCTGCATACGGTGCAGACAGAATGACAAACGAGAGGGAGGGAGGGCGAGAGAGAACGCGCTTCTCCCCCTCTCCTTCATTGCATCTCTTACATGGCTGCCTTCCACCCCTCCACTCCCCTCTTTACTCCCTCTATCTCCTTATCCCTCCCTTCTAACCTCCTAAATTGGATCACCACTGCCAGCAAAGCGTGTGTAAAAGTGTGTGCGCGCATTGTTGCGGTGTAATCACATCTTTTAAATGGAAAAGGGATGAATCTCAGGAGGAACGATGACCACTGGACCCATATCTGACTCCCAAGTCCCCCCCATTGGCAGTCTTTGTATCTCCGTATACTTCATCACACTTGCTTTCACTGAGTAATCTAAGAGTCTTGCAAACTTTTACACCTTATACCGCCTACGTCTTTTACTCCACAACTTTCTTTCCACCAGTCCTAAAACTTTTCTAAACAGTTTGCTTCTGCATAAATTTTCAGCAACATTTTAATAGCAATGGTTTTTCTCTGCTACACCACAGATTATTAACAATTTTGAGCCCATTAGAGATTTTACTGTCTGCACGTGCACATCATCATTTTGCAGTGGTCTGAGAATGACATTTCTCTTTAGATTTTTTATAATTGTAAGCCTCAATTACCCTGTTCATAACCTGCAAGTAATTTAAACTATAAAACAAGCTCTGATAATGCACTTATAAATAAGTTACTGTGCAGCATTGAGTCTAACGCTTCTTTCATTTAATATGCTCAACAGCAATGTAATTTTCCACTGATGAAAAACAACAACATTGTATCCTGTTGGAAAACAGTGAATATTTAATGGTGATGTTATCCTGGACTACTTGGTGTAAACCTAATTTCTAACCAATAAAACCATCGCAAATTTCTTATTCACAGCCTTTGATGATTGAAGTGTTCCTTCTAGAACTCACACTTTATTGGTTTACACTTTTGCATCATTCCTCACTATGTTGCATCGGGTCGCAAATCCCATTTTTTCCACAGAAATTACACCGCACTGAGGGAGTAAATGGCCCATTTCCTGTTGTCTTTAATGCTTATTTTTGTTCAGTGAGTTTAGTTATGCCATTTACAAATGACCCATGCGTCGAATTACCAAAAATAACAGCACAACTGATTCAAAGGCATCATTACCAACATTCCCACAATAGCCCAAAATTGCTGCTGGTTGTTTTCCCAAAACTGTGAACCAACTGGGAGCTATAACTTATGATTGTTTCTTCTATATGTAGTCAGGGCTGCACTGTACTGATGAAATAAAGGAAATTTGCTAATGTCAAAACATAATTCCTTTTTATCAAATGACATATGTTGATTCTGCCTATGTTTATTGCATTTGTGACAACTCCATTTTAATGTTGTGATCCCATTTGAAGGAAAGTAGCACTGCTGTTAGAGCTCTTTGTTTTCTTCATAATGTATATCATTATTAGTAACAGCAGTTCTGGACTGATACTAATTACTGATATCACTGTTTCCAATGACAAATGGGTGAATGTATTTAACTAAAGCTCATAGGGTTAAGACTTTTGGCTCTGCAGTATGCCATGTTTGAATTTATCAAGGGTAATCCAATCTGACTAGCATCTCTCGAACTCACTGTCATCCCCTCAGGTTCTGATTTTTAGTCAGTCCATTTCACCCACCTTTCCCACATTTTGAGCTAAGAATAAAAAATTTAAAAAGGTTGAGGACGTGTCATTCTTTGCCCCCCCTCCAAGTCACAGACATACAAAAAACACTTGAGAGCGGAAAGGCGTTATCACAGAAAAGTAGAACAATGCTCAGGAACACAATGGTACACAACACCGTGACAATGGCTCAGAATGCTGCAACACAACAGGGGAGAGCGAGAGAGAGAGTTTGGGAATGAGAGAGAGGGATGAATGCAGTGGTATCCTCAGATCTGAAGGCAAATCCCCCTTGGTGTTAGTTCTGCTCGAGCGGCTGGCACTGACACATGAATATTTCATACTGTTGATGTTTAAATCCCATCATTTGTGATGTAGCATGTGAGCGTGCGTGGAGATTCAGTGAAATGAGGAAAAAGAGGAATGTGTGTACACATATATGTGTGTGTGCGTCTGTGAGACAGAGAGGCAGAGTGTGTTGATCTATAATGCATAGTTTAAGTAAGTTCACTTGTGATCGGGTCTATTGCGCGTGTTTGCGTGTTTCAGTGTTGTGAAAGAAGTGGACGTGCTTGTGCCTGTTCGTTTGCCTGGAAGCGCAGATTACCCTCCGTTAGCTCATCCGCATGCAACTCCGACCATGACACAACAATACAGCTGTGATATACGTGTTTGAAAGCATAAGCACGTGTGCATGCCCGTGCAGAAACTTAATTATTCAGACTGATTCAGGAGCTATTCTACAGTCTAGTAGAACATAAAGACCTCATCTCCAGCTAAAAAGGCACTTTTGGTTAATCTAGTGAATCAGCAGTCACTGGTTGAGTCACCGGGTTGAAAAGGTAGCACGGGCAGTCAATAAAAGAGCTGTTCAACCATTGGGTAAGTTCTCTTTAAAGACTTAGCTGGATTGTAACCAACCACTCATCACAAAACAGCCAACTGAGATATTCACACTGGCAATAATCATATTAGTTTTGGACAGAATTTATACTTTGTTACTTCTGAGTAAAAAATGGGGTCATTTAGAAAATGTGAGATGGCTGATGGGTTGGGTTTTCCTTTTGCTAGTTTTACAACCTGTCTCAAATTATTATTAAATCAGTTGAATGAATGATTGAATGGTCATTCTAAGTCATTATTAGTCCCCTTGATATCTCTATAAGGAAGCCTCTTTGGACTACAAAGGAGTAGTTCTACTGCTCTAGTGAACAGCATCAACCTTTGCAACTGTGACACATAATTCACCCATCATCTAGGCTTCCCTCAGCCATCACCTTGCTGTTCAGTTTTACTTTTGCAAATCGCTTAACTTTAATCAAATGTTTGGCTGGGTTTAGTCACCAAAACTACTTGGAAACACTAGGAAATGGTCACCGTTTAGGTAAAAATACACCGGTTTCTAAAGCCAGATTTGCTACCTTACCCTTATCGCATTTACCAACGGAGTACTTCTTCACATGACCACAAGAGATCCTTTAAACTTTCTGGATTGGACCCAATTTATCTCTAATTACAGTGGATTGCATTTAAAAGAGGGTTCGTATAGTGGCTACATCTATGGAACTGAAAACTGTGGTGGACCTGTCCTAATTAACAGCACCTCCCATTTAATAAAGGGTATGACTTCACATGTTTGGGAGCCTATATAAGCGGTTTCATTCCAAGATGGGTTTTTCTCCTCCCGGAAGGCCGATGTCTTTTAGGGACCCAGCTTGTTTTTGTTGTTTTTCCTACTTTGGTTTGACTGTGTTGTCCTGTAGTCGTACCTAATTTAAGTCACATGCCGGTCAGCATCTAGTTTTCTTTTGTTCTTCCTTTTTTCAGGCTACGCTCTTTGTGTGTATATTCTTTTTCTGTTATGTTCTGAATGACTTGGGCATAACACAGCTCAATTCAATGTAGGTATTTAGTGTTGTGAGTCACAAAATACATAAATGACATCTCTATTCTGTGATTTAGATTTTGTCAAAAGAAAGCTTTGTGCTGGTCAAACAAGCGTATCTCAAAATATTTGTGTTGTAATTAACACCGTACACAGTCAGTCATAAAGTCATGGCCAAAACAGGTTACAAAATGCTTTTTACACAACATTTAAAAGCTGTAAAGCCTAACATAAAAAGACTTCTTGGTGGGCTTTTATTTAACATCTGTTATTGCTCATTTTATTTGTCTTGTTTTAGCTGAATCACTTGCAGTGTACCCACTAATTAGTGAATCAATTTGGCTTTATTTGTAGATTATGGTTTTATTAATGGATCAATTTATCTTCCCACTGTGTGCTTGTGTCTGCATTAAAGCCACTCAAAGCAGACCAGACCACTTCTCTTCCAACTCATCCCTCAGGCTCATTACTTCATCTCTCTTCCTCACCGGGTCCTTTTCCGACTCCTGACTCAGTCTCTGCTACTTTGTCTTTTTTCCAGGTAAGCGACGCGATCAAACTCAGACTCTCCATTCTGACTTCCAAATGCGCAATTTCCCAGCTAATAGAGTGTACTCAGAAATGACTAATCGAATCGGAGCTACCTGGAAAATTAATTTACCATTATGTTCTTCCAAAATTGTAACAGGGAGGGCCAGCAACCTTGTGTAGTACTGCCGCAGGGGAAAGTAAACAATTAGAGACTCGTGACTAATGAATTCTGTGATTAACGAGTATGTCGGAGGTAAATCTCGACAAGACCGACACACACATGCAAGAACGTATGTACAAACAGTTACACACTCAGAGTGAGGCGCCCTTATCTATACACAGAATTCATGGTTGAAGTGAAATATTCCACACTTCTTCCAAATTCTTTTCTCTCCCCCTTCCACCTGCCAATATCCTTAGCCTGCATGGTTAAGTGAAATAGCTGGAATATCCACTCACAGATTGTGACTGATAGCACGCGTAAGCTCCGGCAGCGCGTGTGTATATGTGTGTTTACATGTAAGAGCAAGCAAGCAAGCAAGACTCATGCTAGGTTGGATTGTGTGTGGCAAGAGACGCACGATAAGGCCAATCTGGTTTGTGTTACAGTCCCAGATAAAGCAAGAGTGGTGAGGGATAGATAGCGGAGGACTGTGGAGGCACGGCACTGCGGTGGCAACACACATTTATACCACCACTGTGCCATCCGTATCTGAAAAAATGCAAGCCATGTGAGCAAAAAAGCTTTTTGAAGAATTCCTTCATAAACAATAAATGAGAGGAGGATGAGGTGTGAGTTCTATACACTCTGCTTCTATCAGCAAAGCTCTATTATATACAAAACCCAATGGACCGAGCCCCATCTGGGGAGCGGGTAATGACAAATATAGAACATTAGGATTAGATGAGAGTGCATGTGTGTGTTCATATGAATGTGCATCAGATGCCCAAAGCGAAAGCCACGGGCTTAATTGAAGGGTGTAGTGGCATAGTGATAGATAGAAAGAGACAGAGGAGACAAGTTGTGTGTTGCTCTGTGTGTGTGAGAGAGTCCCACAGTGGTGTAATGACTCCCCATGGGAGCAGGACCCGGGGCTGAGACTCCCTTCTGACTCCCTGCTGTCAACTGAGAGGAGGGATAAAGGAGGAGGAGGAAGAGGAAGAGTGATGGCGGTGAAAGAGAAGACGATGGTGTCGACAGCTGCTGGCTCCTCAGGACAGTAATTGGTTGGCTGAGAGAATGACACACACACACAACACACACACGCAACCCGGGTCTGCACGGACGTTGAACCCACTACCCGAAATCGACAATGGCACATCCCACCTGGCACAAGCCACCCAAGCCTCACACCCACAGGGGTCTTCTCTTAGTGCCAAGCAGGGCTTTTAGGAAGAGGAGAAAGGAAGGAGTGAGGAGGGGTGAGGTGGGCTTATTCAGCGTGACACCTCCAGTCACATCTCAGTAAACAAGCCATCGGACCCCGGTACCCGAAACCCAGAGCGTGAGTGGCAGCTCCAAATCACACATGACAGCTTGACTGACAGGCCGGTATGGGAAAAGGGAGGGATGGAAATATGAAAAATAATAAGCTGTAATATTATCCAGACAGGAGTGATGGGGAGGGTGGAGGGGGAAAAAAAGGGAAGGAGAGGAAAGTGATTTGAGGAGATGAGGGTGCCAGGAGTGGCTGCAAAGAAATCCAACTATATGCTAGGGTCATGGTCGAGTTTTAGTAATGTAAGAAAGCATCAGGCTGGAATTTAAAACTGCTTTTCCTACATTGTAAAATAGGACAATATAGGTATTTCCATTGTAATAACAAACAACCATGGAAAAATAACTAGCATAATGCAAAGTTATTTGCACCAGTCTCATTTCAGGTGCTTACTATTGTCACTTATTACCATCGCTCACACTGTAAGTGCTCCTCCTGCAGTGAGGCTGACAACAGATGGCTGAAGTGAAATAACATTAATCTACAGTTGATGACAGCATGCTATGTTAGCATAACAAGTGTTAAACCAACTGGGGAAGCATCATTTTCAGAGCTTTACAGTAGCACCAACTTACTTGACCAACGTGTCGACTATGGCAAAGACGCAAAGAAAAACTGTTACTGTAGCAGGAAATATCTTCAAAGCGCTCCAAATCAACCAAAGATTATTAGCTTAGCTCTTGATTAGCTTGCTCCTATCGAAGCCAGTTTTTTGAGTGACCAATCAAATTGGTGCATACCCAACTGCCGTATTATAGATGTGTTAGTCATGGCAGAAACGGTGGTAAATAAACAATAAGGAACTTTGTATTAATAATTTTATTGAAATTTCCACTTATAAGTGCATATTTAGGATCTTTTTAAAGCACATTATATACACCAGATAGCATATGTTGTAAATAATAACATGTTATCACAAAATCCATCTGGCTCCATTCACTTTGATGGCAATTAAAAGAAGAACAATATGTTGTGGCATCATGCGACCAAACGCATCACTGTGTTTGCTTGCATGACTATAAAAAATAAGTTACCTACGTTTTGACAAAGCATTGTTTCTCCACCATATGACATGTTAATAAAGTGAAACACTTTCTTCTTATAAAGTTGTTTCCAGACAGGGCAAAATAACTTTTGAAATAAAGCTGAGACCTCAATCACAGTTTTAATATTAATGATAAAATATATCAATCATCATCATCTGTCTCACTGGGAGCGGTTGATATGACTGTCCCTTATCTCATTATAAAAGTGCTGGTGAACTGGCATCAGTCAAACCCAATATAACAAAGTAACTGGAAAGAGAAATTAGTCCTTTGTGGGAGCCTGGTGATGGGAAAGTAAGAAAGAGGCCGGAGGAAGAAGTAGAGGCTGAGAAACAGGGGTTAAAAACGTGAGAAGTGGAGAGGAGAGGAGGGGAAAAAAATTCAATATATTTTTAATCTAGCGGATGTAATCAGATTATGCGTCTGCCAGGAGCGACGTATTTCATAAGGAATAACCAGTTTCGGGGAGGGAAGGGGAAGCGGAGTGGCGAGGAGGAGCGGAGGAGACGGGCACTTTGGCTGGCCGATCTACATCGACACTGACAGATTCTAATAAATGCGCTGGGAGGCGCCCGGAGAAACACAATGCCGTGTAATCATTTTATCATGACAAACCGGAATTCCAATGCTGTCCCATGTGAGCCCAGCTGAGGGAAAATTGAATTAACTGTGAATTGCTCATGCTTGGGGAATGGGGAAGAAAAAAAGGGGGTTGGAGGGGAGAGGACAGACAGAGAGTAAGTAGGAGGAGGGTTTGGCTTGCTGTACTTTTGGCAGAGTTTCTGGTCTCTCTGGGTTCGGTTGGTTTCATAGCGGAGCTCTGGTTTCAGCAGCTGCTAGCTAATGACGCTAACTCAGAGATCCTATACTCGTGTTTTCGAGCCCCGCATGACTTAGCTTAACAGAAAACGCATTACACACTTGTGAAATGAGATGCAGATGCCCTCAAGGATCCGAGGGACAGGACTATTAAAACAATCACAAACATCTGCTAACACATGTTCAACCACAGTCGTGGTTCAGCTTCTAGAACTTCTATGAGGTGAAGAATGACGAGAATAAATAGGTTTATTCCAGGTTTTAGGGAAATTGGCACTTTTGTAACCACAGGGACCAAAGTCATCTTTGTGGCTATGGCAAATTATTGCCTTCAGCTGCTACTTAAATTACTTCTTAATAGTAGAGTAATGCAATATGCCCGTTTCTAGCTTGCTAGCTTGTACTCTGAGGATTTTTCTAAAGCTTTTGTAGCCATGCGTGCTAATTTTTGACTTTATGTGATCACTGAACATCTAAACATGTTGGGCACATATGCTGTAATACAAGCAGCATTATTTCACGTGTGAATTATCTGTCAGCCATGCTGTGTGACTCTTTAGGTCTTGTTTGGACATGCTATTCCTCTTTCCTACACACAGAATCCCAGTGATTAGCAGTACATTTAGGCCAATTCTCATTCCTGTGGTGTCAAATACAGGCCGCAAGAATCCAAAAGATGAGCACAAAGTGTTCCTTTTGCATCTGCGCCAGGACACATGAGTGTAATGCCAATGGTAGGATGGGTCTCACTTCCAACTTGTCACATATGGACACTTGTTTATGGTTTCTTGGAATCATATTTTAGCACACTGGGTAACTTTAGGCTTCATGGTTCGCCATGCAGCCTAAATGTTGTGAGGGAGAGAGATAACGCAAACCCGTGATCCTTTTCTAACCTCATAGTTGCACTGAATATACAAGAAAAGAAGAAAGAAAAGTAAAAAGCAAGTCATTAAACCCATGTGCTAAAAACTATGTTAAACACGTTGTTTTATCTTGATTTATTAACTAATAATAAGTCCTTTGTAATTGTTGACTGTACTCTTTAAGTCTGAGTCATATCTGGAAGTCCAGTAAATGCCTTTCCTTTGATGAAATGTACTCATCTTGTTTCTTTTTTTTAAATCTCTGTGGAGGTATTTGTTCCTCTTGAGCACAGAGGTAAAAGATCATACACACAGAACAGAATCTGCCATGCTGCCGCCCGTAACTTCAGATTAGGCCTTGTCAGGGTTTCGGGGTCGCTACGGATACAACCCAGATGCTGCAGCTATGCAGCAGTGTGTCGCTGTGGAAACGGGAAGTGTTGACTGCTGAGAGATAAAGGGCTTGATTCTTCCCCCGCTGAACACAGCCCAGAAAGGCAGGAACATGGTTAGACTGAAGAGAGAAAAATGAACACACCACACTCATCGTATCGGTGCATGAGTTGTGTAAGTGAAAAGAAGAGCCTTTTTCTCAAAGTCTGTCACACTCCCACACAGTCCCTTTTTTCTGTCTCCTTCTGCTGTCACTTCATCGCTCCTTAATGATTAATATCACAGCTCTGACCCCAGCCAATGAGGATGAAGCAGGGATTTGCATAATTAGCCCCACTTGGTGGACAAGTCCCACTCCAGACCTTATGAGAGCGTCTCTAGTGTGCTTCCTCAATTTGACATGTAGGAGGCCGCATACAGTTAAGAGGGGGGAAAGTGCCAAACAGATGACACGTACATGTTTCCTGATACAGGAGTGTTGCCTCGAGATGAAAAGAAGACATTATCGTATAGCTTTTGACGCAGCATTGTTAGAGCCAAGATGTCAAATGAATGACAACTTTCGAGAAATTGGAATTATACTAGTTGAATTTCTCAGAGTATTAAATGTTGTTCAGTTACTGGGTGTGCTTCTTACACTTTAGTCCTTCCTAATCAACAAAGACATCACAAACTCTTGGCCGAATATAAGCTTGATATTTTACATTTGGAAACGAGCCGGTAGAGCAATTTGGTTTTAATTGTGTTGTATAAATAAAACTTACTTTCTTATATTTACCCACAAATCAGTTGCAAGTGTAATATAAAATATTATTTATACATTCACTGTTAACTTAGTACCATAAATGGAAAATGGATGAGGTTAACGTACAGAAGAGGGTGTGTCGTTGTTTTTTTTAAATTAGTATTTTAATGTCACGTGATTCAAGTTATCACATTCTGAGATATAGATTTTTTTAAGCTCATGTGACAGCCTCAGTTTTTAAAGAGAACTACGTCTCTCAAATGAATTAATTAAGCCGAAGTGGATTTGGTTTAAGTTGTCTTATTTATACTTACTTTATTTATTAACCTTTATTTAACCAGGAAGATCCCATTGAGATTAAAAACCTCTTTTTCAAGGGAGACCTTATTTGCTATTACTTCCTAATAGCAAATAAAAGATACAGGAAACAAACTGCACCCCAAACCAAGAACTGTATGAAATATATGCACGCTGGAGACGAGGATGGGAAGAGAAGTCAAGTTTCATTATTCAGTGCATCTAAATAAATTTAACAGATATTATAACCAAGAGGCACAGTGAAAATCTTTTTCAGATCTCTTGTCTTCCCTTGACCCATCACTGTAAAGTTAGGTGAACCACAAAGGCGACTGACATTTCTGCGGAGGTTGCAGTGGACAGTCATTTCACCGAAGGTTCTTGGCTGTAAATGTCGCTATGTCATTTATCTGACAAATGTAGTTCCCTTGACATTTATTGCATAACTTTTTATTGATAAAAACCCTTTCTGCCCCAAGCAAATGTTCAGGATTTTTCGAGAGTACTGAGCAACTTATAAAAACTTCAGGCTTAACCCCTGAGACGACTACATGGAAGTGAAACAGAACAAAGAAACATGGGACGGATTTCCAGAATTAAACCCAATTATGATTAGTGATTGGTTATAGCATTAGGGTGGCTTTTGTTGTGATTTGGCATTATATAAATAACATTTAATTGAATTATAGCTTACTTGAGCATTTTTTTAAAATCTTATTATCATGTAGCTCAAGCAAGACTATTTTTGGTATAAAGTACCCAAAACAAACAAAAATAACACTGAACATCTGATCTTCTACGTGTTATCTTTTTAAATTGAAATGTACCTCTAAATCAAGTAAATCTTTTCTCAGTGATATATATATATATATATATATATATATATATATATATATATATATATATATATATATTAGGTAGTAACATATTGGTTTATCCTCGCATTTATTCAACATTTATCATCATATCCTCACTGAAAAGGGAACATTATACATGAATTTTTTCTTGCATGCAAATACTGTAAAGCACAAGGTTGTGCTTTACAGCTTTTTATTTGATCAATAAAAAGCTGACCAAGCTCTGACCAGATCTGTTTCTAATGAAATAGGGATTGTTATCGATTTAGCAGCCCAATGCACTCATGGGGTCACAGATTTACTAGTCTAATGTGAATATAAGAGATATAAAAATAGAAAAAAATGCAACATGAGGAACAACGTAGGACGACTATTTAAGAAAGAATGTGCCAAACATGTTAGCAAGCCTAACTAATAAGCTGTACCATTTCAAAGTCATCTGAAATTGAATCTAGGCGCTGTGTAGTAGGACTGCAATCACATAAATCCATCTTGTTAAACAAAACTAAATATCTTTTGTCTTTCAGATGAATTTAAAGGAATATGCATTTATGGAAAGATACTACATTATTGTTTTTATTGTTAATATTAGCGATCTAACCTTTTAGCAGTGAAATTTCTGGTACTTAAAGCAGAGCAGAGCGGATGAAGGAAGGGACAAATGTATGGGTAAAAGGACAGATGGATGTGACAGAGAGTAAATGTGCAGAAGAATACCATTAAAGAAGGCAGCACTGCAAGAGCACGTCCAGACAGAGTGGTCTGAAGCCCAGGGGATGTCAGCTTTTATCACACCCCCACACACACAGAAACACACACTCAAAGCAAAGCACTGCTCTTCCGCTTGACAATTCCCCACACCATTAGCTCTCGTAAAGATTTCTTTATTGGTATATGTCATGCTCTGAGTTTTCCTAGAAAACAGCAGTCGCTGGTTACGAAGTAATAGCCTTAATCAGCAGCTGGCGCCATGCCTGAACCTGGCCTCGTGGCTTAATCATCGCTGTTTCGTTTTCTCCATGGATACAGAGGAGAAGCCCCAAAACACTCCCGCTTTATGACAACATGCCCCAAAAAGTAGGAAAAATGAGACCCTGTGTTGTTGAGAAGAATTAAGCTGTTATGTAAGTTGAAAACAGACAAGAGTCTGCTGATACACAAGAATCACATTAGGCTGATCGCATCTTGTTTCACTTCACTCTGACGCAGCTGGTGTGTGAGACAAGAAAGAGAGACAGGCCTAGAAAGTAGAGCTGAGAGTGACGGGATGAAGCCACTAAAAGGGAAGGCAAAGCAAGACAGTCAAGGCAAAGTTATTTCTCAACAAAGTCATTTTTTAAGAAGGAGCATTTCCAATAAAGTCCAGGCAAATGACACAAAACTGAACGGAGAGCCTTTTGGAAATTTCAGAGAGGGAAGGTAATCTGTGGCAAGGCATAAAGGGAATTTACGTGGGCGCTTAAGTCCAGCTGTGCTGTCTGTCTCTTTGTGTCTGCTAAAGATTTAAACAGCGGGAAACCCAATGCATAAGGCCTGTGCAGCTTTCTCAGTATGAATGTATTAAGCTAAAACTGCCAGGCTAACAACCAACACGAGGCAGGGATTAAACAGGGCATCGTCCCTGCTCCGCTCTAATAGGGTTCAGGAGAAAGAAGCTCTGAGAGCTCCAATTGACCCATGGTAACCCAAGCACTTCATGATCTTTCTTCTTGTCTTGAATATAATACTTGATTAAGCTCTCAGGACCAAAACATTGTACAGTTAAATATTTCAAAAAAAGGAAAAAAAAAGAAGGGAAAATTCTTACCAGAGCATGCCTTTCACAAGCTCGGGTAGGCTGGGGTTGTAAACATTGATTTATAGGCACTCCTAGTGCAACGATGGCATGTTTAACAGTAAACTGTAGATTTATGATGCTGCTAAATATGCCTGCACGGATGTGAACATTTGAGACTTAACACCTGCTATTGCAGGCCTGCTTTAGAACAGAGAGGTCACGTATAGACCTGGCACATTCAATGCTTTAGTCATAACATTATATCAAAAAGCTGAAGGCTGCCAAATAGTGGAAATCTCACAGATGGTCAGAAACGGAGCAGCCGTATCCCTAGGAATGTGTCTTATATAAGGCAGTTATGTGCTATGAGATATACGTTAGCATGAGCACACGCAGTGCCAATGTTTGTACAAATCATCACTAATTGTTACCCCCTTTTTTGTAGAAGTGCTGACTTTGGTGTTAGGCTTATGATGTTCACCTGTGATCCTCCTCTTCTATACATACTATAGATATAACTATGACTCCTATTGGGCAAAGTGAATGATAACAAAAATGCTAAATGCTAATGCGTATCAGCAAAATTCAGGCACCATATGTGCTGACACTGATATATCCATGAAAGGCCAATATCAGTGAGTGGATATATTAGTTAGGCTATATTTAAAATTACTCAAAACTGCCATAGAGTGTTTTATCCTCAAACTAAAAGTGCATCGTATGCCCAGGCTAACAATACACCAGAGTTTAACTTTGGTACATGAATGAATTTGTTGGTTGAACTGTATTACATTGTCGAACCAGGTATTGTGTAAGGCTGTAGAACATGTTTTGTATTCATGATTCAGTAGTGCTTCAAATTCATCCAAGCCTAAAGAAGAAATCTTGCTGTTACCTCATAGCATTGTCAAGACAAATTAACTTCTCTATTTCCAGGGAAGGCATTCAGGGTTACTGTAACCCTGAATGCCTTCATCCATTTATTCTGTTGCTCAGTCTGTTCGACATCTGTAACTCTCAGCAACACTTCCATCCAAGCTGCTGCGGACTCAGATTGAGAGACTGCCGTGGATCAAATGTGGAAGTGGAGCGTGAATGGTGGAGAGCTTGAGGGTAAAGTCCTAAGTGCCTGTACCTCTCCTCTAAGTCTCATTCTCCTACTGCTACAGTCATTTTGAGCCGATCAACCTGTGAAAGAGTGTGAAATAGCAGCCCTGGGATCTACCTGGAAGACCAAGGCACGATGGAGAAAAGTAACCACATTCAAAACTGTAACTGTAAAAACAATGAAAGAGCCACATTTTATCTTTGCAGAGCTACTATCAAGTTAAAGATGTCCATCGTGGATCAGATCACCGGATGCCAATTCGGGCTGACAGATCACTGTAGAGTGCTGCCATCAGCACGAGTCTGTTTGTGAGATTAATGGCGATGAGCTTGAAAACAAGGCCTAAAATTGGTTCATGTCATGTTTCCCTGTTAAATGCTGCTGCATTGAGCTCATAGTGCTAGTCTTCTCCACAGCCCTCTCCATCCCGAAGAGCTTTAATCTCCCAGCGGGCCTCTGGGCGACCCATCCAACATATTTGCATACATCTGCATATTTCCCATTAGGCTCCACTTGTTGCCTTTTCATGGAAAACCGGGCTATGGCGATGATCACCCTCAACAGTAATGGTGGTATCCTTCTTTGCCTCTATATTTTTTTTTTCTCCCTAACATTTTTTACACTCCCTCTTGATCCCTTGTTTCCACTCTCTCTCTGTCTGCCTCTCTGTCATCACTGTGATCAGAGTGCAGTATGGAGGTCTGATCCGGAGACAAAGGGAGAAGCTCTCAGTTAAATCAGCGGCGGCTAGCTATAGTAAACCATCTGGGGCCAATGACAGGCTCTGGCCTGAGAGAACACAATAACAAGACAGAAGAAATGAATTCAGCACACAATGACCACGACTGAACCAGACTAATTAGATTAATATGTGATCAACTATTCAATTAGGCCCATTCAGCTGCAGAGCTCAAGAGGTATGGGTACATGCAAATTAGATGAGCGAGCACAAATTGAGGAATGAATTGATAAAGTGTGTTAACAATGTCTATACATACACTGAGTTATTCATTCATGTATACTTACAGGGGAGTGATCATTACACGTCTTTTGCAACTGTCACCAAGTATAATGGCAACACAACACTTTAAAAGACATATTTTCTAGCTAATGCCATCCAGTTCTTAATTTTCTTCAATGCATTTGTATTTCTCAGATTTCTGCCAAAAAGGGGGGATAGCAGAGATTGAAGTGAGGGCGTGAACTCCACAGAATGTACTGTGGTAAAGAGCACTACACTGATCAGGTTTTTTAAAAATCCTAATCAGACTTGTTCCATTATTTTCACCAATGCCCTCTCATCAACTCATGGTTTGCCTTGTTATTTGGTGGAGCAACTCTGGCCTTAACCATTTAGCCCTTTTCAGAGTCACTCAGGTCTTTTTTGCTGCTTAATTTCTCTTCAATCCAACAAGCTGATTATATAAATTGACTATGTAGCTGATCCTTCACATGCTGCTAAATAATTACTCTCTAATAGTTCTCTGTTAGAGAACATTATTCCCTAGTTGTGTGCCAGTGTCAGCAGACAAAACTAGAGCTCACTAGTGATGAGTCACTAAGTACAGTTAACAACAGTTAATAAGTCATCCTAATCGACAAAGACAAAGAGACTTCTTTTGCTAGAATCTAGCCTTCAATTAGGAATTTTAGTGGTTCTGATTTTTACAAAATTGTTACAAACAAATAAAACATTGGAAATAAACAGTGCCCCAATTACTCCGGATACCGTGACAGCAGTTTCTAATGGAGCTACTTCCTGTAAAAATAGCTCCATTTCCTTTTTGAATGCTGGTGGTCTAAGAAATGTGGGTTGGAGTTAAGATCACAGCAACTGTGTCCTACACGTCATTTATTATTAATGTTGTATATGTCTGTGATTCTGAGCATTTTTGATAATAATACACTCATTTTAAAATATTAGAGAGTGGCAGGTATTTCAAATTTCGCTTTAGATAGGCTCTATTTAATCTTTTGGAAAGCTCAATCTGTGTGGACATTAGAAGGGATCACTAAAGGATGGCCACAGAGTACTAGACGTCTCTATCTTTATGCCACCACTTGGTATTAAAAAAACCCACCCCGCTAGTTACAATTTCTATGCTGATGATACGCATTTATATTTCTTCTCTGACACCATCGCATAGCCATCAGTCAATTAAATAACCTTCTCATGACCATTGCTGATAAGTGGAAGGGATCACATTTCCCAATTAAATTGAGAAAAATAGTATTATCAGTGGCCAGAACCCATCTCGGGACGTCCTCGTCTCCTCTTATCTGTGTTTTTGTTGAAGAAAACCTCAGTTTTCAGATATTTTTCAAGCATGTTTTTATTTTTACTAGTCAGCGGCACTTGTTAGGTTCACTAATTCACTAACTCGTATTTTTGTTCTTTGCAAGCTGCATTTTCATTTTATAAGACAAAGTAATCAATTACAGGCACCATGAGCATCATTATGCATATGCATGACAACACATTCCAGTTAGACCAAAGTAGCAACGCTGTAAAAATTGTTTAGTAAATTGTATTTACAAACAACAACATCATCCACGTACATGTAACGTAATGCTGCTGTTCATTTTATAATCAGCTACTACACATATTATATATGTAATTTGTGTAATATATGTAATTTCACTGTTTTACACGATAATTTCTATTATTTTATAAATCTATTTTTTTTCTTACCTCACTCAACAAAAACAACAAACCTGAGTTTATTCAACAACAAACCAAATAGAAGAGAAAGGATTTACTGTTTTTAAAACTGAGCCTAATTTAGAATTGTAAGTTTAATTGTCACTTTTAAGGTTTGTAAGCTATCCACTCTTTATGCTGGTGACTCCTTGTTATTCCTTAAAATAACAAGGAGCCTTAAACCTGGCTTCATGTCTTAAAAGTGGCTAATTGTATGACAACCTGCCAGAATTGTTGCTCATCCTTTAATTGTATATGGAATCATTTTGATGCTTGTTCTGAAAAGCTCCAAATAAATACACATGATTGTTACTATTGCATGTGGTATGACCAGACTTTACTTGGGGTACATGGGGAAATCTGTTTGTATTATTTATGTTCAATAAGCATATGCAAAAATGCCACGGCATAAGTGATTTCTTTTCAAAGCAAGAGTAACTAGAAGTCATATTTAGCACCACCTGTTGGCGCTATGTTTTCTGATTAAAACATGATTGGAAACGCTTTATTAGCTTACTATAACAGGATGAGTGCCATGCTTTCAAAAGGAAAGCACACTAAAGAAAGTGCCATTTACCAAAAACCTCAGCATCACCTTTCCCTTGCTGCTTAATTTTCTGTGGGGTGCTAATCAAGCGCCTGTCTCTGCTCATGAATTTAGAGGGAAACCTCAAGCATTTAAATGTGCATTTAATTGCGTTGGTTCTGGAAGCGTCGTTAAGTAAGAGCTGGGAAATACATTTCTTAATGCGACTTAGTGATGCCCGGCAAATCAAAGACCATCAAGCGAATTAATGAGGGTGAGCGGTGAGCACATTAAGAGTAGAGACGGAGCGCTTCCATAAACAAATACATATCTCTCAACTAGACAGCAGGGACAGAGGGATAATGTGGGAGACGTAATAAATAGACTTCCCTGTCTATAGGCACGGCACGCTATCCATTCCAGCACAATGTTCCCCACTTTAATTGAGTAAATGCACACATGTAGACACATACACCTTTTCTTCTGCTATGTTTTTAAAAGGCCGACAGATGTTTCTTCAGCAGCAATCCTTTGCTCCTCAATAGAGCTGAAAAAGCTTCTAAAGAAGAAGAAGAAGAAGAGCGGGCAGGAGGTGAGGGGTAGCGGCAGTGGTGGGGACGAGGCAGAGATGAAAAAGAGGAGAACCAGAAATATGAAACCTTCCTGGTTATTAAAAGCTGTCTTGCGAGGGCAGCGCTCCTGTCGTTAAGTACTCTTTCAATTATTAACGGAGCCGCCGCTTTCATCAGCTGGTTGGCGAATGCCAATACAGCCCCAACACACACTCCCACTGCTTGCTTTCTTCTCTTTTTTACTTGGCAACAGGCAAATACACACACACACACACACACACACACACACACACACACACACACACACACACACACACACACACACCAGGCATTCAGCGGTAATTGTTGGAGAGCTGGTGAGAGGATAGGTCAGGCAGTGAGAATGATTACATAAAACTGGATGTTTTGAGACTGTCTGAGAGCTCTGCAGCATGAACAGATGGCCACAGACAAAGAAAATAACTTTATCATCAAGAAGAAATTCAGAAATTACACTCACTGAATAATTTTTTTTCAACCTGAGCGAGCCAGCCTCTGGGGGGAGCTGCAGGTATACACTGGTGGCCAACCAGCACTCAGGTCAGGCCCAATTTGGGGTATTTTTCTAAACTGTCAAGTGCCCGTCAAGCTTTGGCAATAAAGGAGAGGAGATAAGGAGAGAGATTTGAGATAGTTGGGATTGAGCTGTGGGCAATAAGAGGGAAGGAGGAAGCTTTTAGGGTGTTATCCAGGCTCTCTGTTTGCAGCTCCAAATGTTCCTGTGCCTCTGATGAGACGGGCTCATATGACAGATTACCAGCACAAATGCTGCTCGAGGGAAAGCTGGCAAAAAAAACCACCAAAAGATATACAACTGTGTTCGCTCGAGTATGGTGCAAAAGGCCGCAGAATGATTTTCACGCCTGATGAAGGAACGAACGTTATAAGGTGTTTTAGGATCTGATCTTACACATTATCAGATACTAAAAATATTTGCCAAAACATTTTGTCATCATTTTCTCAGCTAAAATTCAAGAGTGGTCTTTGCTTAAAGAAAACTAAAAGGAAAAATGATCTGTCCATAAACATCTAACCCTCTAAGCCAGGGGTGGGCAATTCCAGGCCTCGAGGGCCGGTGTCCTGCAGGTTTTAGATCTCACCTTGGGTCAACACACCTGAATCACATGATTAGTTCGTTACCAGGCCTCTGGAGAACTTCAGGACATGTTGAGGAGCTAATTTAACCATTTAAATCAGCTGTGTTGGTTCAAGGACACATCTAAAACCTGCAGGGACACCGGTCCTCGAGGCCTGGAGTTGCCCACCCCTGCTCTAAGCCCCGCCCACTATACAAACCTTCTGTTTGACAGGGGCAGCCAAAGAAAGGACAACATGCTTAAAGGGGACAAGAGGGGATCCACCAGGACTTGGTACAGGATTAGTCTGAGATGTATAGCACTTTAACCGCTTGCATTGAAACATTTCCACTACACATTTACCAACTTGTTTTTAAGGGATAATCTCATAGGTTTCAGTTACAGACAGACAGGATTAAACACGACAGAAATGCCTTTGCGGTGTGTGCGGTATGATTATTCCTTCGGTGAGAAAAAATGGGCAGATTAGGTTTTGTTGCTCTACTGTGGGTCTATTTTGGACTCTGTTTTGAAGTGAGGCCCAGTCATTTTGCCTATTGAAAGTTAGCAGAGTAGGGAACGTTGGACTGATGGTGGGGGGAACACGGCTTATCGACCAAGGCCGGGTGCGTTTCTACTCTGGAGATGGGACACAGGGCACTGGGGCGTGCTGACGAACATCCCCTGGGACTCCTGTCCAATTACAGCTCAAAATGAGCCAGGAGAGCAGCGAGATTGGGCTGGGCGCACCAAGGTGATGATGGAAGGAGGGAGGGGGCAGAGAAATGGAAAGTAAGGGGGCCAAGGATATGAGTAGCACTTGAAATTAATGGGGCAGGGTGGAACAGGACTCCCAAGAGCGAGTGCAGGGCCCGCTGATGACATGAACTTCACCCTCAAGCAGCCATTAGGGGGCGAGAGGTTCCAGTAATCTCAGAATTCAGAGGCTCAGAAGGTTCCCCAGATTTGATCACTGCTTCTGGGCTAAGCTGGTGTCGCGAGTGGCCTCAACGTGAAGCAGCAGCAAGTTAACTGTGCATGACACTATTAGAGTGAGTCAGACACCTCTGAAACCATGATCGCATAACTAAACTGGGAATTTTTGGTTGCAATCCAGATTTCATTCTGGCCCACATCACATAAAAACTGACAAATTGAAAAATTTCAGCAAAGATTTTAATAGAAGCTGGCGTTCAGAGGGCTTTCATTTGAAATGTCATATTTGGACGACTCTGCTCCGAGAGCTATTAAGCAGAAATGTGTTCGTCTATAAAAGAGCTCTTCTGTG
This sequence comes from Neolamprologus multifasciatus, assembly GCF_963576455.1. Lineage (NCBI taxonomy): Eukaryota > Metazoa > Chordata > Actinopteri > Cichliformes > Cichlidae > Neolamprologus > Neolamprologus multifasciatus. Next base: position 20,215,581 of record NC_140455.1, read on the forward strand.
TGTGATTGCCATTTAATAGCCGGCCATACGTTCATGCTCCAGTCTTGCTTTAATGTTGCAGCGCACTGGGGACTGTCAGCGAGCGAGGGGGGAGAAGAACCCAGGGCCTCGAAACATCTCATCCAAATTACCGTCATCTTCCAAAGCGCAGTGTCGAGGGGAGGAGATGAAATGCTGTCATAATGTTACTGTGGTGGAGCTCATTGCCTTCGCATTCAGTGTGCATGGCCACAAGATATGACACAGACAAGACTAATAGCAGCAGGAGAATTACAACAATAAATCTACTTTTGATTACATATTCAGTGCTGATTTGATTAACATTTAAATAACGCCCTGATTTGATTCTAATTCTAAATCACGATGCCAACATTGGTTTTCAAAGGCTTCCTCAATGGCAAAAGATATCAGCTCGTATCACTTGCGATCCAAAAATAACCCGCTATCAGTTATATCCTCTCAGTAACAAAGTGGCACAGACAAGTGCTCTCTGTTTGACACACAAAGAAAACATGACTGTCACAGTGCTGAGAGAGGGAGACGGGAGGAGGGAGAGAGAGGGAGGAAGGGAGAGGTAGAGAGGCACATTTAAAGTTTTGCCAGGAGTCAGCGGTGCTTTTAATACATACAGTCACATCAATGGCACATTAAGAAAGTGTAACCACGGCAACAGACACCGGGATTATGTCAAACAGAAGCACACAAAAGACCTAAAGATGCTTTGTTTAAAACAGTGGCAATGGTTTGAAAAGAAAAAGACGAAAACAAAAAAGTAGCAAGTGAAGATAAAAATAAAATATATATGTATAGTCAAGGTTGAAAGGGCAGAATTTTCACCTCTTGATTATTTCATGAGTAGCTGTATTAATCACACTGGGAGGACATAAATATTCAATTCAATTCAATTTTTTTTTAAATAGAGTGCCAATTCACAACAACAGTCGCCTCAAGGCACTTTATACTGTAAGACAAAAAAAGACAGCAACATTTAAGTGAAATACACAAATCGACAAATATACAAAAATCGAACCTTTACAATCCCAATCCTCACATTTACTGATTAAAACTAGATATCTGGGATTTATCAAGTATTGGTTATAGTTACAATCATTCAGTGAACTGACTTTCTCTACTTAAAAGTAGTATATGGCTCATACTCATCATCCACAGGTCCTATTTTGAAGTCTTGTGATTAGTGCTCTCACAGATAACTTGGTTTCAAAAAACAAAATGTTACTGTTTCCTCATTAGCTAAATGTACAAATTTTGTAAGATAAGATAAATCATTAGCTATTGAGCATACCACATATAAGCTTCCTTTTATAAACACAGAATAAATGAGATTTACCAAACTGCGTCTGCAGACATATTAGCAAAGTGTTCACAGAGGTCAAGTTAGAAACCTTCGTGACGTCTACTCATAGACTTCTTTAGGCCCTTTTTAACTACAGGTTTCGCTGTTGCATTGGCCTCACTTTTGGGACCTAACGATGTCTATGTACTATATTATATTTTACTACATTAGGAGCAATTTATCCTTGTTAACAGCCGAGCTAACATTAGCTAAATGCTCATAATTATAGCCAAGCATTTACTGGTGGTCTACCTGCTAACATGGACAAGTTGATAGACGTCCGATAAAGCAGCTAACTACTCGAGGTGAAAGTTCCTTTTCTAAGAATTTCTATTCAGAAAACAGCTTTATTAGCTTACTATTGCCGGAAAAAATAGACTTACCTATTTTTAAGCTAACAGCATTGTAGCTACAGCAGAGCCAAGAATGTTAGTGAGGCAAGGTGTTCGAAAGTAAGAAAAAAGTTCACTACTCTTGATTTATCCCACGCCTTCACACATTAATCTATCCACAGGCTGTTAGAGGCCTAAGTAAATGTGGAAAGGTCTAATTTTTTCAGAGAGATCATATGCTGGCGATAAATATCTGTTTAAAACAAGAAAAATACTGTATGGTTGACTTTTAAATGACAAAACACATTTTATTTAATATATGTATACACAATATATCATAAAATAAAAAAAATTCTAAAGGGAAAAGGTAACATTTCTATTTGATATGCATATCTGTTCTACACACAGACACACACAGTATGAGGTGTAATATAATGACCAGGATGGCTCCAGGGCTCTTTCTTCAGTCATCTGACTGTGAGAATAACATTAGGCAACAGTCCACTCCAATAAAAACACACAGTTTCTGCAGCTGCAGTAACAGTGTCTTGTTTCCGTTATCTCTCCTCCTCTTTACCATCAGCTCCCCCACCCTCACACCCCCATGACATTTCCATCTCCATCCAGTTTTTTGGTCTTCAAGAGCCAAATTCATCCAGGTCAAGCAAAACTAAGGCAGCTTGGAGCTCAGCAGCACACTGCTTTAAAACTTGTTGCAGTGAAGTGAGTCAGTATTCTTCACTGAATAGTGCAGTGGGTGGACAACATAAAAAGAACAGAGACGTTCAGCTTCTGCCGTGTGGTTAGGTTTATTTTTAAAGCTGCACTTTGTAGCTTTGAGGTGTTTCTAATATTTGTCAAACCCTACATACAGCCAGTGAACTGAAGTTAAAGTTGTTGTAAAAATGTCTTGTTAAGGTCCATTAAATAATCAATGAGTTACCTCAGAGCAAACTGACTGCCAAAGATAACAATGTCATGTCCTCATAAGCTAACCAATAATGGCACAGTTCCAGCAGAAATGTGTCACAATGCAAAATGTTGCAATAGGAATGTTGCTTCCCCCCACTTCCTTTTTTCAGCTAGAAATGTCTTTTGATGATTGTGAATTTCTTGAAACTCCAACAGTGAGTTTTGAAAGCCTAAAATTTCCATTCTTGAAGTCCACAGAGCAAAGGGCTCCCAAACAGTCTTACTGCACCATGAAATTCTGCGGCTTTAATGCTAAAACCACTGCCCTAATTCACAATAGACATATGTTGCAATAATATTCCAAATTAAAAATGGCATTTCTGTCTAAAGTTAGATAATTCATATCTAACATACCGTAAGTGTTTTAGTGCCACATGACACAAAAGCATTCTGCTGTGACTGCATGGCAAAATGCTGTGATTGTGTGCAAAATAATGGGATTAACGACAACACTAGCAAACACTTTGATTTTAATCTGAGTCACTGTTTTCATTTTCTCTTCATTTTGACCATTCGACATGAGAGCTTTGCAATTATCTCAGCAATAACAAGAACTCTTATATTAACATAAACATAAACCAATCAGCCAGAACGTTAAAAAGTCTAGTGAAGAACATTAATTCCTTCACAGAAAGGTACCATTTTTCTTGGGTCCTGGTATTCAAGTGGTATTCCCCAATGGCAGTTGCCTCCCGCAGCAGGAAAGTGTACCCAGCTACTCGGAAACTGTGCTAGGAACCCAACAAATAGCCTGAGGCACTGACGTGGGATCACCGACTTTAAGGACCCAATATCTGGAGGTCTCCCCAGGGGACCCACTCTAAAACAGCGTCAATGATAAGTCGAACTTGGAGAAAAAAGGTACGACTTGATGACAGAATAATTATAATAATAACAATTAGCAATTTCTGCTCATTCATTTTACCTGACCTGAACATAATTTGGATGTAACTCAATTGGGATCCCAGTTAAAGTCTAAGATAGCAAGAAGGGGATGGATGTCTCGAGAATTCCAATGGCCCCCAAAATTGGAATCTAAATACTACCGGGCAAAGGTGAAATACATTCCAGTCTTAAATTGTTGGTTGTACATAAATGTTTGTGTAGCTTATTGGGCAATTCAACGAAGATCCCTGCAGACATAGAACTGGAAACCTTGAAATGGCCTTAAATATTTGTGGAAGTATTTAAATAAAAGTGATCACTAAAACACAAAGCATGAGGTAGAAATATATTTTAGTACATCCATCTGCTTTAAGCTCTTGACATCAATGGAGTCATGGTTGACCTGCCTATGGTTAGGGATGGGTATTGTTTTATGCTAAAAAGGCAAGTTGCTTTTACATTTTCTGTTTTCATTTGGATTTTCAAAACGGGCAAATATTCTATAAAAAGGGGAGAACCATTCACCAGAATCAGTCCCTACCCATAACTGTAGATGGGTTGCCAGTGACCTGGTAGGTGTTAAGAAGTTAAAGATGCAAAATCCAACCAGGTTTTCAAAATGTTCAGTAGAATCTGGTAAATGGAGGCTTCTTTCTTTTGCCCAGAGTATGGAGCAAATAGCCCCGGTGGTTACATCATATAAGATTCCTGCTATATGGTCTCCACCCTGCAGTGCTGTTCCCTTTGCAACAGCATGTATGCCTGTGCGTGACATGTGTTTAATGGCATACACCGAATAAAATGTGTAAACGCCCAGTATCGTGTCTTTGCTCTCATTTATCTCCTTTACTAGAACCAAGTCCTGTGTCACCCTACCCCTGACAACTATGGTTCCTGTTTGGAAGAAGGAGAGGAAAACAAGTTTTTCTCTGCCTCCATCATGATTCGATGATTATTCAACAAAACACTACTTATCTAAGGGCAAATTTGGCAGCTGGTGTGCCTTCGTAAACCTAAACAGTTTCAGTTGATAGTGATCATGACTGTGATTAAAGATGCCTGTCGAACCTCTGCAGTCAATCAAATGACTTCCTGTTCTGTTCAGACGGTTTTTATTTAATAAAAACAAAAACAAAACAAAAGCAATCCCCCGTCTCCATTTCCATTTAGTTTTTTTTCCCCCTCTCGAGTTTTCTCTGTTTTTAATTCTCCTCCCCCCCTCCCCTTTTGCAACACTCCAGGGTCACCATCTGCATGGCAACACTCGCAGCGTGACACTTCCATAACCCAGGAGGAGGAAAAGAAGCACAGAGCGTGGACCTCTCTCTTTCTCTCTCGTTTTCTATTCATAGGCCACCCGTAATTCATTAGCTCTCCCTCTCATCCTCTCTATATTTTCTCTCTACAGTGTGACCGATGCAGGCTTCTGAAAGCTTGTTCGGATATTTTCTGGAATGACGCTGCTGACAGTCAATTTTTTTTTTGCACTGCTATACAGCATGTTTTAAATTTAACCTTACTCCATACTAAACCTCATTCATAAAAGGCCGTTTTTTGTGTGGCAATAGAAATTTCCCTTTGGGAACACTAAAGCACTGCATTTCATACACCATGTAAACCAATATGTAATCATTCTGCTGCGTTTATTGGTTTATCATTAACTTTTAAAGTTAATTTTTCAAAATAAATGCCAAAGTAAATTGAGAACATATCCATCTACAAGACGAATAATGATTTCCTTTACAGATAGCCTTTGGTGTTGCTCAGTTTCAGTCTGACCTATTGGCGTGACCCCTGCAAAAACCAAACTCGCACTATGCTCGGTCAGTTTTGTTTTTGGCCTCTGGTTATGCGTTGTCTCTATTTTTTTACTTTTTCTTTTTCTTTTTCTTTTGCTTTGCTTCGCTTCAAGCATCCATCAGTCACACACACAAAGAGATTATCTCCTTTTTTCCTGATTTCCACCAGGCAGAGTGCCAATGTTTTTCTTTCCTTCACTGACTCTCACCTCTCAGCCCTCCTCCTCCTATTTTCCTCCCTCCCTCCCGCTCTCCTCTTCCAGCTTAGCTTTTATTTTGGTTGCGAGGGAAGACTGTTTATTTATTCAGACAAGATCTATCTCCCCCCCCCATCCTCCAGTCTTTCTCTCTTTTTCCTTTCACTCCCTGATCACCTTCCTCTTTTCCCCCTGGTTATGTACTTGTAGAGTATCACTATGAGGGGGAGAAGGGGGGAGAAAAAGGGAGAGCGGGTGAAATCTGCCGTGGAGGTGGAAGAGAAATTTTTAAAAAGAGAATAAAAAAAGGAAGGATGTAAAAAGGAAAGGTGGAGGAGGGAGTGTGCTCTGTACTTCCTGTGTCTCTTAAGCCATACGGAATAAAGACAGTTGTGTGTCAGTGGGGGAAACGCTCACACTGGTTTAAAGCTTCTTTATGGGCCCAGCCACGGTGCACATGGCAGCAGTACCTTTGAGAATAAGACTATAACAAAGTACAGCAGTAAAATACAGCCAGAGGGAATGATTAGTGTACGTGTGCAAGAGAGAGAGAGAGAGAGAGAGTTGGCAACAGAAGGAGAGAATGAAAGAAAGACATGAAGAAAGAAAGCCATGCTCCAGGTGGTGTATTATTAAACAGATTTGTCACTTAGGGCCAGTGGTGTTAAGTGTGTGTGTGTGTGTGTGTGTGTGTGTGTGTGTGTGTGTGTGTGTGTGTGTGTGTGTGTGTGTGTGTGCATGTCCGAGACAAATGTATAGGTTGCAAGGAGCAGTTAAAGATATAAACATACATGGACTTAAAAAAACATGGAAATTTATCTTTTAAAAAGAAAAAAAAAATAGTAAAAACGAAAAAGAAAAACGATGGACAGACAAAAAACTAATCAAAGAAAAAGAAACGGACAGAAATGAAGAACAAAAGAAAGAAAAACAACAGCAAAAGGAAAAAACAGGAAGGAAGAAAAGAAACGGCTTTGAATTTGTTCGACATTTTTGATTTACACATGCATGTTACCTCATACTCAGTGATTATATGGTGACTTTATGAACACACACACACACACACACACACACACACACACACACACACACACACACACACACAGGAGAACATGACATTGATTTAAATCAATTTATCCTCGGGCCTAACTTCTTCCTGACAAAACCCAAGCCTCCTCTTTGCCAAGGCTTCACCCTAAAATTTAAGCAGTTATGCGACTGTGCTAAAAATGCGTGTCCCCACAACATGAGTAACACAAGTACAAACACACACAGTCATGTGAGGTGTGTGTTACAGTTGCGTTTTAAATCCCTGCGGCTGCTGTTGACTAAGCTGATCTTTGTTGCAGGGGGGGAAAAAGAAAAAGAAGCAGCTACTGCATATGCCGTGACAGGCAACAACACTTGTTTTAGTCAAAAATAACATTAAAGAGACAGACAATGTCCTCTGTGTGTGTGTGTGTGTGTGTGTGTGTGTGTGTGTGTGTGTGTGTGTGTGTGTGTGTGTGTGTGTGTGTGTGTGTGTTTGTGTGTGTGTGTGTAAGCCTGCGGTAGGTAATCTTACTTTTGGAAGAAATCAAACAAAACGAATGCTGAAGCCGACAACAACTGCAAAGGACAGGATGGGAACAGAGAGTCCGTGCAAACACACACACACACACACACACACACAAGGAAACACACTGTAGCCTGTGAGCATGCTGTTCAAAAGGCTGCAAATGATGCAGGGTTGCAACTGAAATATAAACTTCTAAAAGGCCAAAAAAAAAGTGCTCAGGTTTTTGACTTTGATGGCAGGAGGAGGCGCGGGAACGACTCCCGAACACTTTGATATGCAGCACATTGTACAATTTGTGCATTTTATCCCTCCGTCTCCTCTGATACTCGTACACAGAAACTGTAGTTTAACAACAAATGCGCTGAAACTTCACATTCGTACACATTTATCCTCTTAACATTTCAGGATTTTACTGCCGAACCTAATGAAATCTATTATTACTTCTAGTATAACTAACAGCTAAATCTATAGAATTTGTAATATAATACTGTGTGTATGCAAATCAATTAAACTATCGCTGTCAAATAAATTCTAAATAGAGAAAAACAGTATTTATCACTGATGGGTAGCACAGTATCTTAATATATTATACTTAAGGAGCTGTGAGATCTGCGCTAATGCAAATCCCATATTGTGAAAAGCTGTATGTTTAAAATATCCCTTCATATCAGAGATGGAAGAGAATTACTGATATCCAACTTTTTATAAAATGCAGTCTTCTCCATAACAAACACCTGCCCTGGAGGAGTCTTGCCTCCTCGTTCCATTGTTATTCCCTCCTCTCTTTCCTAATTCCTAGTCTCTCCTGCTCCTCTGTAGCTTTTCTAGTCCTCTTCTCTCCCTCTGTCATCTTCCCTCTGTCTCTTTTGTGTTTTGTGACGCACTCTTTTTGCTCAGCTATATAATTATCTCTTGCTGATTCCAGGGGCTGGTTCGGAGAAACTCAGCCCTCCCTTTCATTCTCCTTCAGCCCGCCCCGTACGCCTCCGTCACTCAGACGCTGAGTGCTGTATTGTTCTTCTCCGCTACAAAGGCTTGACAGACAGCTGTGAGACACAGAGAGTGGATTCTGAGTCTGCCCCGCATCCCACCGACCCTCCCGTCTGCTGCCATCACTTTCATTTAAACTTGTCACTTTTCCTTGTATCAGCGTGATGGTTGGAGTGCATCGTTAGGCACGCGCACACACACACAAATTAGAAAAACGTCTAGACAGCAGTATTTAATGAGCAAACACACGGTGCATTTTAAACAAATGGTGACTAAACTTTTTTTTCTTTTTCTAAATTTGCCCTCTCTCATTAATATCGCTCATCCCGCATCTGACTTCCATTCCTCCTTCAAATTGAACAAGCCTCAGCACCACCTGAGGAGCTGCAGTGCTCGCCGGAACCTTTCGAGGTCTTTCCTCTGAGCTGATCTTTGTCAGAAGCCGAGGAGAACGCCTTGAAGACAGCTTGTTAGGATTCCACATGAGCGAATCCGTGTCATTATTCAACATGCATCAAATGCAACCGTAAACACTGGGGTTTGGGGAGCAAATCGGAGCAGAAGCTTCCCTCGTCTCAATGGAAAAATTTCAAAGGCGATTAAATAAGCCAACAAACGCAGCGATGGAAAGATAGGGAGGAAGATGGCTGGAAGGAGTTCAGCCCGATTTTGTATTTTGATTCAGATTCCAACATCAGCAAATTAGCTGTGTATGACTCTCACGATGAAGTGATGCCTGCCTCGATGAGCATAATGACTTCGGTGTCCTGTGACAAGCTTTTCTCCACCACAAAAAAGGATGAAATTTTGAGGTAAACGCTGGAAAACTTGCTTGAATTTAAAAGATAAAGATACGTCCTATCTGCTGCTCCGGTCTGGAAATATCAGAGGGCGCCTTTTCCCAGAAAAAAACGGTTTTCGCTCTAACCCTTCAGTTAAAACCAGTGTAATCCTGAACGCAGGAAAGGTCCAACGTCCAGATAAAGCAGCAATACACACTCTCTCATGCCGCACTCACACACACTATCAGAGGGGATTTAAAGATTCAAGCAGTGGTCTTGGTAATTAGGCGGATGGATTTGCGCCTCTCCTCGCAGTCCGGCGGGATATAAAGCGACACATAATGCAAGCGGACAAACTCTTTAAGTGGATTAATTAAAACCAACACTGCGGGGTCAAAGGTCAAGCCCCCTTTCTCTGTCAACCTCCCGTACTCTCGCCTTCCAGCCTCCCTTGGAGCGCACTCGGACTGCGGGACCTGCATACGGATTTAAATGAGTGGATGAAAAAGGTCCCCGATGAGACGGAGCAGTGAAGGAATGATGGTGGAGTTTTCTGGGTTTATTTTCAGTTTGAGGCTTTAACATGAAGACTCGTTTTCATATTTGTGCTGAATACACATACTCGCTTTGCAACTTAACCTCTAGTTTGGCTGATTTATCTTTAACTTCCCGTCTCTGAATATGCGGCAATTTTTCATCCGCGTGGTAATAGAATAAAAACCTGAGCTCCCACTTTCCCCTCCCTAATTGAATACAGAGCACACCTCGTCTTTGACATGCGTGTGCGTGTGTGTGTGTGTGTGGTAGCTGGATGCAATCAGATGGAATTAATATGCATGCTGTTTCTCATTATGGAATAACTCAACTACACTTCAGATATGTGACGTGCACTGTGAGAGGCACGGGCTGATTTTCCAACATCCATCCGTGATGCTCGAGCAGGAACAGAACTGTGTGACTGAATTCAGAAGAGCAGACACGCCCTGCTGATGATCGCACGCGTGAACACACATTTGTCACTTGCATTAACTTCATATTGCATTTAAACTAAAATCAGACTCGGCAGCAGCCGCATTAATCAGCCAATTCTGCTAATATGCATATGATGCTGCCTAATTGTGTTTCAGCAGTGAGATCTTTCTCATGTGTTTGGCTAGTTTGCTGTAACAAAATCTTTGAAACGACATTTATTGTTTTGGTTTTTGTTATTTGGCTTCTTAAATCTTAACCGAGGATCGCTCAGTCGTCGCTCTGACAGAAATTGGGATTTTAGCCTCGTGCTAAATTTTTAGGAAATGATATCCAAGTAAGCGCTCCTCATCGCTTCCCTTTGTTTGACGCAAATCACACACACATGTGCCGTCTTCACACTGCTGTGGTTACGGTATGAAGCGTGCGTGTCTGAGCTTGACGGAGGTGAGTCTCATTAGGGAGAAAACAGCGGCGAGAACGCTGCCGAGGTGCTTCATTATGGTAGACGATTGAGAAGTGCTTGTTTGTGTGTGTGTGTGTGTGTGTGTGTGTGTGCGCGCGTGCGTGCGTGAAGGACTGGCGGATGTAACTGTGTGTGTGTGTATGACTGTGACCCCGAGAGAGTGTGAGCGTCGGGCCCGGCGATAAGCTGGTCTTTATTAAAATGCATCGTCTTTGGAGAGAGGGACAGCTGCTCTTGCCTCTAATCTGGAAGAACAAAGGTTTAATAAAGAGAGAAGACAAGAGCCAGAGGGGAGGTAAATACTCCCGTCTCTTCTTGCTGTCCTTCCTCACACCATTTCCCTCTGCCTGCCTTTTCCTTGTTTCTCTTATACCGACTGATCCAACGCCAGCTAAACTAAACTGGTGCAGAGATTACTGTGCACAAGTTTGCCCATTTGAATCCCAAAACTTTCACCTTCTCGCTGACCTTTGGCTTCCCACCTGTTGAGCCAAAATGGCCGCTATGAGGCCAATATGCCGGTGGCTAAAACAAGCTAAAAGCGTCTCTTTTTTTTTAATGCTGCCACGAGAAGTGTCCCAGTTAAGCAAACAGACTGAAAGGAGAGGAAGAGTGTGTCCACAGAGAAAGTGTCTGCTGTGGCTATTTCTGAGCAAGTATGAGTCTGTGCGCCAGGTCAGCTGCATGCCCTATTTCTCAGCCTGAATGGTCATCACCGTTTGTTTGGAAATGACATCACTTGCCCCCCCTCCCAGTCCGTCAGCAGTTCACCGAAATATGCCTGCTCTACATTGCTCCGCTCATTTTCTATTTTGGATTTGTGGATTATGGTGGTGGGATGGAAGAGGTGGTGCGGGTGAGGGGATAAAAAAAAATGATAAAAGAGAGGAGAGGCAGCATTAAAAGAATAATTTGAGGGTCCTGAGGGTTCTGTCTCCTCTCCTAGTCTCTAAAATAGAATCTGCGATAGTCCCGGCTGCCACCGCCGACTCTGTCGAGGGAATAATGACTTATTTATCAAATGGCTGAAATATTCAGGGACAAGGCCTTTTAAATTTCAGCATTTAAATTCATAGGCTTTTTCTGCTGAGATGCTTAATGACAGTGAATGTATTCAGTGTGATTTGCAGGTCTGAGACAGAGCCTAATGTCCTGCCTATGAGCCTAATAGGTGTTTGACAGAAAAGGGGAGAGAGGGTTCCGTTTAAGGGCAATGGAAGCCAAGAGAAGTTTAACCTTTGACCTCACGTGAGGCTCAGCGAATCAAGTGTGTATCGTGGACCGCCTTCCGTGCCAAGAAGTAAACGGGCTGTGTTGCTGAAAACATGTTTTGCAGCAGTAGAGATAAAATTTAATGTTCTCTAAAGCGCGCTGGAGCAGGCAGGCAATCAGCCATGAGTAAATGTTTCAAGATAAATTCCTAGAGGGGTATACTTTTTTTTTTCTGGCAAAGCGCGAGACTCCTCAGCGTTCGGAGGGACCACATCAGCAAGGGGGGGCGGGGGCAAGGGAGGGTGTGATAAATGGGTGTTATTCTTACTTTTAGGCTGAAATGGAGGAAAGTTTGGGGATGGCGGCTGGTGATGAAGCGCCGCGCGGGGCAGCAGCGGAGGTTAATGAGATGTACGTGGACACACGGCAGCTCGTACGCATCAGCCTCATGACAGAGCGCAGCAGAGGAGGAAGAGGAGCTCAGAAAGTGGCAAGAGCTCCGTACTCGCGGCACATTAAAGCCAAACGGCGCAAAGCGTGCGTAATTACGCACCGCAGCGCCACTGCCATGGTGAGAAGGCGGCGACCTCCCGCCTGCGCTGCGTCCCACCCTCATTCTCTCCAGAAAAAAAGAAAGAAAGAAAAGCAAAGACAGACACACACCGCACTCCTGTCTCCGTTTCCCCTCTCTGCTAGCGGACTGTCGAGGCTGTGGAGAAACTGGCTGGGCGCTTACCTTAACACGTTCCAGCTTTTCAGAGGGTCCAGGTCTGAAATTATAGAAACCATGGTCGACTGGCTGGGCAGCACCGGGAGAGGGAGGGGGTGCGGCTGAAAAAGATCGAAAGAAAAAGCGGCGCAAAGGCTGTAAACTCCGACAGCGAATGACAGCGATTGCTCGGATGCAACCCGTCCTGGTTGTTCAGTGGGTGATGAGCGCTGTCACAGCTCTCTCGTTCTCGCTCTCTCTTTCTCTCTCTCGCTCTCTCTCTCTCTCTCTCTCTCTCCGCCCCCTCCTGTACAAAGCCTGCGCTCTGCAGACGCGTCTCCCGAGCTTCCTCGGGTTCCTCTCTCACAGACAGGCGGGCTTCTGCTGGAAATGCTGGAGATGTACAGCAGAGGAGGGTAAATCCTACAGAGAAGCTCATTTATTCATTTTCATCTTCAAACAGTACACAAGGACAAGCTGGAGTTTATACACCTCATTTTCACTGTCAAGCGTTCTCACTGAAAACTACTTTTTGGTGTTAAACCTCTGAGGATGGATTTTATATCGATGGGAACGACGTGTTCAATTTTACTTGCTTGAGTTTTTATGAGGCAAATATGAGAGAAATGACCTGCTGTTTTCACTGAGAACCAGTTAGATCATCAAAAGAAAAGAAAAAAAGCAAAGAAAACACTTTATGCAAGAATAAAATATCATAGTTTAACATGCCTGAATATGCCTGCTATAACTGCACGGGACACTTATCAAACCTGAAATTATAGAAAGGCCGTTAAATTAACTATATTTGCCAATTTTTACTTGATCATTTTTAATGTTAGAGAGATAAAGAAACAACACATGGTTTGATGCATTATCCATAGAGAATTGTTGGGTGAAATGTTGCAAGGAAGTATTCGACACAAGCCTGCAAAGCATGGCTGCGGTGATCTTTGCACACTCCTGTGAGCACTGACTTCCTGTCTGACACCACCACATCCTGTTGATAACTGTTTTTTCTCTTTTTTTCTCTACCCCTCCCCTCCACTTGACATGGCAGCAGATGCGTCATCTATGGCAAAGACTGACAAGGCAATGGCCAAGTCCCACCTCTTCTGGGCTCCTATCTGTTTGCTCATTGGGGGGAAGAGAGAAAAAAAAACCCAGATGAGATCTGAAGGGACAAAAAAAAAAAGAAGAGACAGAAGTGTTTCAGATAATGGTCTGGGACAACAGAACAGAGTGAGACTGCAAAAACTACTGTAGCTCCTGCACAAGCTGTTTGTTTTCTTCAGGGTCATGATATTTGTCACACAACAGTCACCTTGACAGGAAACTGCAACCATTTAATTTTAGATTGTTTAAAAAACTTTTGAATGAGACATTTCTTTCAGTTTAATCAGCTTTTAAAAAAAAAACCTTTTAGTTGTCCAACAAAACTGTTTAAACCTTCTGTAATCAGATGGGATCCATCATCTAAAGTTGAAGCCCCTTCACCCCCCAAGTTCCTAAAATTGAGGTCGCAAGGTTTCCCGTCGTAATAATAAACTAGGAGGTAACTTCCAGAGCACAAATGCTAATTCACATGCAAGCAAACAAGGAATTGAAGGTTAGAGTCGAGTACATTGTAGGTAAGACATAACAGTAATGCAATGCTACAGCCCGGTGCTCTCAGCATCAGCAGCCATACTGCACTGGCTTTAAATAGACTCAATTGGACATCTGCTTCACAGAGGAAGGAGAGGAGGAGGATGGAGAGAGCTGACAGCATCGCGCTCCTCTTCCTCTGTCTCTATTTCTGTCGCATGCTCATATAGAAACTGATGCTCGCACACAGCAGGCACAGCATAGTTCTCCATTTCTGCATGGAAATCACGTCAGTAAGCACCATATTTACCAGAGTGGCCGTTGGTGTCGGTGTCAATGCCTGCATAACATTGACTGTTGAATTTAAATAATTGAATTTACAATTCTTTAAAGCTTATTTCAAATGTTTCTGGTGATGACATGATAGCCAAGTGGTCTGGGTGCATAGGCCTTGAGCAGAAAATCTCTGGCTTACGTTAGTCTCCTACTTTGCCCGTCAGTTTCCTGTTTCTCTCTCTCTCTCTGTCAGCTTTTACTATCAAGTCAAAGTCTGAAATGCCAAAAAGAAAAATGCAAGTTTGACTTTGAGTTTCCACCTTTTTTTTTCTTTCTAAAGCTTAAAAAAACCCCAAACAAACAAACAAACAAAAAACACCTTATGTCTGTGTGTTCACCACTCTAATACAATCGATTGATTTGTGAACTTCATTATGAGCCATGAGAGCCGTTATTTTCAGGGATAAGCTCCAAAATCACCAAAAATATCTCACAATTTCTTTCATTTTTATTTCTTTCAGTTTTGTTTTGATAAAATACAATTACTGTTACATAAAATTGAATTGGTGATCATTAAAAGAAATGTTTCGCTTTCAAAAAACTCAGTTCTGCCTGGGTGACTTTAGTCAAAAGAGGGTTATCATTTCCAGCTGCTGTGATTTAAATTTAATGAAACTAATCAGCCCCATAATGTACAAGTTACATTTTTAGAATACCAGATTCTCTCCTGTTATTTTGTTGAAAAACAGGGCAGACATTATACTAATCCTCCACCAATAACACAATTTCCCATTAATACTGGTCTTTTTTGTGGACATGGAGATCTTGTTGGTTAATAATCACAACTTAAAAAGAATGTGGGACATTGATATTGGGGTCGCAGCAAAGTCACTTCCAGCACTCCTGGTTTAAGCGGAAAATTTCTTTGATTAAAGTTAGTTCATTTCAAGAAATTCAGGTAAAAAACTGAGAAAAGCCTGCAAGCTATATCAGGTCAACAACTTGTGTTGCATTAACATGCCTTAGGCCTCGGTGACTTAGGCCTCGGGGACTTAGGCCTCGGGGACTTGGGCCCAGAGACTGATTGGAAATCCCCTGGCAACCTTTAGTTGCTAGGCAAAAATGTGTATTCCCTGACCAGCTGAAAGCTGTTGCTCCTGTTGCTGGATGAAATTGGTTGCAAAGAGGGTCCATCTATCCATCCATGTTTTTCTGCTTAATTGTGGCCGGAGCTTAACCAGAGAAGTCCAGACCTCCCTCTCCCACGCCACCTCCTCCAGCTTTTCCAAGGGAACACCGAGCTGTTCCCAAACCAACCGAGAGATATAATCTCTCCAGCATGTCCTGGGTCTGACCCGGGGCCTCCTCCCGGTGGGACATGCACAGAACACCTCACCCAGAAGGTGCCCAGGAGCCATTCTTGTCAGACACTCGCACCACCTCAACTGACTCCTTTCAATGTGGAGGAGTAGCGGCTGTACTCTGAGCTCTTCCTAGATAGCTGAGCTCCCCACCCTCTCTCTATGGCCAAGGCACCACCCAGAGCTCATGACCGTGAGTGAGGATAAGGTCATAGACTGACTGGTAAATCGAGAAGTTTGCTTTTACGTTCAGCTCTCTCTTTACCACAATTGACTGGTACAGCATCACCATCACTGGTGCCACAGCACCAATCCCCCTTTTGATCTCTCACTCCTCTCTCCCCGCACTCATGAACAACACCTTGAGATACTTAAACTCCTCCACTTGGGCAGTGACTCGTCCCTGACCCGGAGTGGGCATGCCACCCTTTTCCGGCAGAGGACCATGGCCTCACACATTCTCGCTTATTTGGGGTTTTTCACTCATTACTCCCCAATCTATGAATATTAACGCTATGGAGAGTGGCAAAGAAGTAATCAATTAAAATGTGAGTGTCCTGCTTGAACCAAAATTGCATAAAACTAATTCCTCTTTAGTCCCTATGCTATAACTAAAGACCGGTATGCCCGTTCTGTTGGAGTTTTCCTGTATTCTCTCAGGTGTAGGCATTACAAACCAATGTACCTGGGCTGGAAAAGATCACAGTTTGGGGTTAAACAGGGAACCTTCATTCTGATAATAAAAGTAACATCTACCCTCCACTCTCTCCTCAGACTCTGTGACTATGGAAGCCTTTTCATTATGCTACTGTATGCCTGCTAGCGTCATCTCTTTTACCCTCTTCTATAATGGATATCTTCTAAATTTTTACATGCACTCGATGGAGATGAGGACCGCGGAGTAAGAAGTCTTCTCGAGGAGCTTAGAAAGAAAACACATCTTGAGTAGAAGACTTATCAAGGTGTGATGGATACACACTCAGTTAGCTCTCACAGTGTGTACAGGGATGAACTGAATACATAGAAGAGCACAGGTACATGGTGAGGTGATATGAGCAGTGTGTCAGCACAAGTATCCTGTACAGCTCATTTAAAAGTATTAATTTGGAAAAAATGCATTTAAAAAGCTGCTTTTGTTATTTATACTGTATAACAGCAGGTCTGTGGTTTGCCACTGCACAGATAATAATGCAAGCAAACAAACAGCATAATTTATCGTGACCAATACTGCTGGTCTGTACATCAACTGTAAATTTTAATATAATACATTTTTTGATTTGTCACAGAAGGATATTAGCAACAGTGAAAGGGAAGGTTTACAAGATGGTAGTGAGACCTGCTGGAGGCTGAGCTGGCGCTGAAGATGTTATGGTTTTTACTGGGAGTGAGCAGGATGGGATTAGAAATGAGTACATCATAGGGACAGCTCAGGCTCAGGGTTTTAGGGACAAAAGCATGGCTGAGATGGTTTGGACATTCACAGAAGACGGAGCGTGGATATGCTGGACAAGGGATGGTGAAGATGGAGCTGCCAGTTGGGAGGAAAAGAGGGAGACCACGGAGAAGATTCATGGATGTAGTGAAGAAGGATATGCAGAGGATTGGTGTGGCAAAAGAGGGTGCTAAGGATAAGGAGAAGAATCGATTTGAATTTCTAAATTAAAACGAACGAAAGCTTCATGTAGTTTGTAGGCCTGTAACAGAATATGTTCTTCTGACATTTGTAGCAGTCAGTTTTAAAGGTGATACAGCTGCGCAGCATATGATAAGTAACTGCCGTTGCTTAAGGAGGTAAGCATTTATCATTAGGCTGAGGCTTACATCTGTCTCTCACATCCTTACTGGCAGGAGCTAGCAACGGAGGGAAGCTATGAGACATGTCAGCATAATGAAAAGGTCCCCGGGTCACATAACTTATCCTTTGCTCTCATCATAATTACTATCACCAGTAGTAGGCACTCTAGCAGTGAAGCTCTCGGATGTACTGGGCTGCAAGCACACACATCCTGTAGACGTGTTCTTTTTTAAAATATCATAACAGCCTCCTCACCACGGCAAAACAGGTGAGTCAGGAAAGTGTGAGAAAGGTGTAGCAGCACAGCACAAACCAGAATTCACACTCATGTACCGCAGCTCTGTGAACAAGGTATGCAAATGATTACAGTCAGCTGCCTGTGTGTGAAAAGACACCCCGCACTGTCACCGCCCGTTTGAACTCACTGATCCCATTATTCAGAAAGCGATAGAGAAAAAACCAAACCTGCGGACTCTTACTGGCACACACGCACAGTCAGGTATTTACACACATGTTTTCAATACTACAAAACCACATGTTCGCAGACGGAGCCAAAACAATATCAGCGTGATAAACACATTGTATTTCATCGAGCTTCTTTATTCAACAAAACAACAACAACAACAATAATACGGGCAGATTTTTGGACAAGCCTTGGGGTTTATGTCATCATGCATATGTGATGTGCATTTCAAATCGAAACAAAGTGAGTGTATCTTAAAGCCACCCACTGAATACAGATTCACATTTTTACCTCAATCCACTTAAAAAAAAAAAGATGCGAGGAGAAGAGAGAAAAAATAAGCAGCAGAGAGGATGTGGATGAAATAAGTATAGGGGGATTATTTCATAAACGACAGAATTTTCTTTTCTGTGTAAGTCATTTGATCCTGTCAAATATGCCTAAAGCCATACGCCCACGTGCTCATTGTCTGAAAAATGCTTCGTTTATGAGAACCCCCCCACCCCCCCTTCAAACAATGAGTGGAGCGCTTGGCTGCTCGGCTCCGCATCAGCCACGGCGTTCAGAGAAACCAGGAGAAGGCAAATGAGATTTAAATCGGGGGACGCAAAGTGGCACACACACGCCCAGGAGAACAGCCCAGTGAGCCTGTTTGTTTGTTTGTCCCACGCTGCAATCAGTGTTCTAAATTGCAGTAGGCCTACGTGTGCTGTGTTTACATACAGGATAGCGAGCATAGATGCAGAACAAACAGACTGGCTCCTTTTCTTCCATCTGGACCCTTTCTATCTCTAAAATCATCTCAACTAATCTCCATTTAAATGCTGCACTTTACACACACACTCACCGGGACTTTTATTTATTTCTTTTTTACGCTTCCCGTGCACCGTATGTGTTATTCCAGCACAGTCTCGTGTTTGGGGAAGTAGTGATACATGTAATCCGTTTGTTTGTGCGCATGGACACAAACCACCTTTTTTTCCACTGCAGTCAGTCACTTTGTGTTTGCGCAACTAACTGTTCAAAACTGTCCGAAAGGACTACAAAAATGGAGCTTTCTGATATTTTAACAGGAACCATGCTCTGTTACTAAATATAAACAAGTAAGCTGTGTGAAACTAAACAAACAGGAAGTAAAATAAAACTTTTTTGTTGTTGTTGATCCAAAAATCTATGGCTTATACCACCGCCTACTCCATCTTCAAGTGGATGTAGCATTTGTAACCGGAAGCGCTACAATCCATATTCATGAGTGCGAAGCAGACACAACTTTTGCAAATATTTGAACTGTACAGGACTGCATTGGTTATTCATCAGTTATGGTGTTTTCCTTTTTTCCTAAACAACATTTTCTCTGTCCATTTTGAAGGTGTCGTTGGTAGGACTTCAACAATTAGCTTGCTAATTGTTTTGATTTTACAGCCCACGACTTCTGGTCACTTCACTCGCACGTTTCTTACTGGTTTGTTTCAAGCTTGCAGCTGTTGATTTGATTGTTTGTTTTTTTGGTAACTGAAAAAGCTCTCAAATGATACATCCCACTACCTGCTCAGCACCAATGTAATGCAGACAAACTTAGTAACTATTTAGCTATGCAATTGAACAAAGCCCTGGCATTTGGTCCAGGTGGCACATCGTGATCACTTAACAAATAAATAAATAAATAAATAATTGTGTGTCGGTCCACCAGGAAAATGCCCGATATGCCAGATTACCAGTCCAGCCCTGCAACTGACAGTTGGAGTAGAGTACAGAGCTAAACTGAGAGTGAATGCTGAACTCACACGTCAGATGTGCACAAACACGACTCCAAGTGTATGCTAATGTTGCTCATTATCTGCTGCATGTGTAAAGAAAAAACTGCTTGTTAACAAATTTGCTCTACCAACTTTTGAAATGACAACAAGTCAGCGTTGTGTTTACGCTTGTTGCTGCTGTCTCAGAGTGGCCAGTGTTTCAGTTAATGCACAATGAATCTCAATCAACGTAACCAAGCCCAAGTGAGAGTAAAAGCAAAACATAGCCCATGAAGCTCTCTACATACTGTTCTTGAATCAATCTGAAGGCCACGTGAAGTTTCGAGGTGTGCGGAGTTTGACTCTGCACCATCTGCCTCATCATCCACTGACCCCACTCTGTGATTTTATGTAGTTTTTGTAGTTCCAAATTGCTTTTACTTTGTTATCCTTTGTTATCCACTTTTTGCACAGGTGGCATCCTATCATGGTACCATGGTGAGCTCCTGAGAGCAACCCATACTTTCACAGATGTGAAAGTATGATTGTAGAAGCAGTCTGCATGCCAAGCTGCTTGAGTTTATACATCTGAAGTCAATGATTTTGATGGGTGACTAAATATTTTTGGTAGTGGGGGTCCTTTTGTCCCTCTTTGGGGGGTTACTCCCACGGGGTTTAAATCTGGGACTCTCCACCATTTGACCCTAGAACTGAAGAAGCTTCTCGGATGAGAGGTGAAACGTCTTCAAGCAACTTAAAGAAGTTCAGACGCTTTTCTTTCCAAGCTCCTTAAACATAGTGTATCATGGCTGACGTAGGCAAGGAGCAGGGACACTTTGCTGGTCCCCTACAAGGCTAACACACAGACTGGAACCACACACCTACAGCCAATTTATAGATCACTCAATAACCTAAAATACATGTCTTTGAACCTGAAGATGAAGCGAGGACTCCACACAGATTCAGGGAGAGTAAAAAGGTCCTACTACCTACTGTTTTGAGCCTACACTTCTAGCCACTGCACCACTGCGCCACCCAACCTTTACATTATCATTCCATATTTTTAAGTAAAGGACCTTATTTATGGCAAACCATATATTTCAAAGGAACAGGCCTTTTTCATATTCTTGAAAATTTAAGTCTTTTATTTTGTGCACTCCTGAATACATGCGTAAGTGTGTGGGATTTATTCAGGTAAAGTGGTGAGTCATGCGGAAAAGAAGTATAGTTGAAAATTGGAATGTATGCAACAAAAGTATGTGTGCAGAAATTCAGAAAATGGACACTGTTCTAAAAGTTTCTCCGATCACTCCTAAATTTGTCAAATTATCATATGATTTTCAGCCAAACCTGGCAACGCTGCCCATGGCTCTCCATCTCTCTGTACCCCAACCTTTTCTCTCTTTTTTTGGGAGGACTGACAAATGATGTGCTCAGAGTGAGTGGAAAGGAAATGGAGAGAGGAAGGGAAAGCGCTTGGCAGAGAAACGTCCAAGCGAATCGGGCAAGAGAAAATGCAGAGAATAAGTGATTGAACCGGTGTGGTAGAGCGAGTGGGTGAAGGAGCGAGCGAGAGAAAGGGAGAGAGAGGAAAGAGAGGAAGAGGAAGAAGAGGAGGAGGAGGTGGAAGAGGTGGAGGATATATTTAGAGCTGCACCTAATCAACTTCTCCGTCAGTTTGTGTCTGTGGGGGTGAAAGAGAGAGTGAGGAAAGAAAAGTGCGCGCGCGTGCAAACACACACACACACACACACACTAAAGTTCAACACTGAAAATCAATATGCAGCCCACTCGCTCACTGAAAGCAGCGGCCAGAGAGAGAGAAAGAGAAAGTGAAAGACAGAACAGGAAAATGACCGGATGAGGAAGCAACAGCTGAGACAGCACAAGTGGAGGACAACTGCTTTAGTTTTATCACTGCACATAATTCATGCACAACAGATACATCAAGCTTTTCTGCTGTGCGGCACTCAGGTACCACGTGTACGTTAATTCGAGTTACTGGCCGGTAATTTCTCTTGCTTAAATTGGCGTTGAAGTAATCCCTTCCTGTTGAAATATAAGACTTCAATAATCTCAAGCTGTTTTCACACCATTTTTCACGCTTTGTTCATAGTTACCTCTTCAAACACGCAACAAACAGCACAAAGTGTCAGACCAGTTTGACACCATATATGACATAAACATAAACAGAATGCAATCATTTGTAGCATTTTTAGTTAAAATCTACACCTTAAATTGTTTGCAAAGACAAAATAGAACATCCGGAAACAAACAGTGAAGTGAAAAAAGGTTTTCACAGGACTCTGCAGTGCTGTGAACTCTAAGTAGACCCCACGATCCAGTAACTTTCGTATTAAGTATCTTAAGATCCACTAACTTGAAGTAATTGTTTTCTGTGTGACTTTATCAGTCTGTCACATCATTGTGGAGGAATTTTGGGCCACTCTTCTGTACAACATTACTTCAGTTCACTGAGGTTTGCATGCATTTGTTTCTGCACAGCTCTTCCAAGGCCCAGTATTTCAATCGGGTTGAGGTGTGGACTTTGACCGAGCCATTGCCGCACCTTAATTCTTTTCTTTTTCTGTTCTTGGGATTATTGTCCTAAACTGATTTGGACCAAGCTTTAGCTGTCACACATATAGGGTCACATTTATGCTGGAACTCTAGAGCACTTTGGTATACATAGGAGTTCATGGTCAACTCAATGAGCAAAAGGTGTCCCGATCCTGTGACTGCAAAACAAGCCCAAATCATCACCCATCCACTACTGTGCTTGATAGTTAGCGTTCAGTTTGCAGTATTATGTCCAAACACCTGCACTTTGGTCTCGTCTTCCAAAGAACATTGCTTCTGATGTTTTGTGGTTTGTTCAGATGCAAGTTTGTAGACTGTTCATTTAGAAAGAAGAGGCTTTCTTCTGGAAGCCCTTTTAAACAAGCCACACTTGTTCAGCCTTTGTCCAATTGTGCTGTAAGGAACTTTTAACACACAGACTGAGGTCTGTGAGATGGAGTTTTTGAGGTTTTTTGCCATTTCTCTGAGCATTGTAAGGTCTGATCTTGGAGTGAATTGGCTGATTGTGGCAATGTGTTAACTCACCTGAATGTCGAAGTCCAGCAAACTGGCAAAACTTCAGCTGTTATAGAAGTGCTCACACTTGCTCATGATGGATTAATCAAGTGCATCAACTGACTTCGACTTACCCTCTTAAATCCTATAGAAGCAGTGAGGTTCTACTTAGTGTTTTGAATCAGATGCAAGCAAGACATAAAAAAGTCTGGGATAGACATTGTCCACAGTATTTCATCACTTATACGTTTTAGCAGAATCTCTAAGTATTTGGCCCCTGAGGAAAGCAATTGCTATTTTTGCCTTCTCGTTGTCAGGTTGCAATTCAGGACCTGTTTTTGTCTTTTTTTTTTTGCCATAATATGAAAAATATTTGCAGTGGATGAATCAGAATACAGGCAAACTAAAAAGCCTGCTGCTTGACTGGCACCATGTGTTTCACCACAACCTGAATTTATGGTTCAGCCTTCATGTAAACGCAAGTTATCTCGCTCTGTTCACTAATCCCCATAACCTTGCAGATGTTAGCTTTGTGTTCCCTTAGCAAGCTAGATGATTTGTTACCTTTTTAGCTGGAAGGACCCTGAGTTATTTGAGTATTTATGATGATTCAGACAGCAGAGCTTGACATCAACCTCTTAACATTCACTGGGTGTTTTGGGAGACAGCTAGGGTTTGGGTTTGTTTAACAGGTTGACAGAAAATTCTCAGTTGTTAGGAGCATCAAATAAATAAATAAAGAAAATCCTCCAAATTACTTCAAATAGAAAAACAATAATTGCAATATACCTATTTACCGTGTATGTAAAACAAAGCAAAACCCTAACCCTAATTGGGTAGCTGGTGTTGAATTAGCCGAAGAAAGAGGCAGCATTTCTAGAGCTTATCATGCTTTTCCTTTGTGTAGTACAATTTTAAATTGCATTTCTGGATATAGCATTAAACTGTGTTCCCTGACAATAGTTCTCAGAATTAAACTTATGGAATAATTTCTAGTATCATCTACTTATTCATCATGACTCCTTTGAATTTCTGGCATCTTGTAGTAGAAAATTCCAAAATCTTTGGCAATTTTATGTTGAGAAATTCTACTCCTTCATTTTACAAGACAGCAACCTCTGCCTTCACAGATGGTGCTTCCTTTGGCTGCAAGTGACAATAACCAACAACCACATAGCTGCGAGCCACAAATCACAACTCTGAAATGCAAGCTACAACCATGTTCTAGGTGTCTTCTTATTGTGTCAAACAGATGCTTTGCTGGCAAGCGATGAAGTCTACCACTGCTCTCAAGCTTGCATACTATGGCTGCTAGCATACTTCTACTCAGTCTACCCCCGATGGTTTCAATGCCAGTCAAAGGCATACAGTAATCTAGCCATTTACGTCACTGACGGTGTTTTTTATTTCTCTTCCCTTTTCTTTGAAATTGCTGCTCACCTCCAGGTTTTATCTAAAGACCATCTACATAAACCCTTATGTGTGCATGTGCATGTGCTAAGATATTGATAGCTCAAACTTAAGGTCGATACTGCGTAGGCAATAATGAAGCCGGGATGTAGGAATGATGGCAACAAGAGCATTTAACAAGAGGAGGAGAAGGAGGGTTAGAGCTCATATACAGTAGCCCCCCCCCCCCCCACCTCCCTGCCCAACATCTCTCATTAGCTGATGATCGATCCCCTCTCTGTGTAACCCACACAGAGAGAAAACGCAATTAGAGCCTTGACCAAATGATTGTGTGAACTGCTGATCGATAGGTAATCACCACCTGAGAGGGGCAGGAGGCCGGCTATGGAGGGGAGAGAAGGGGCCAAAGGGTGAACGGGTGAGTTTGGGGTGAAGAAGTGAGAATGAGAATGTGGGAATGGAAAAAGTGAAGGGCTTGTGTAGAAAAACAATCACGGCTAATAACAGGGGATGTGAAGGCCATTCTGTGAAGAGGGTCACATCACCTTAAAATATCATCAAAAATTAAAGCAGTAAAGGTCACTTTGAAAGTTTTGTCCGAGAGGAAGGAGACAGCTGGAGAGTGAACCCATATTTTAGCGATACCCCACCACACACTTACATAAACCAGATGATCTTATTAGGCTTATTCTTTGCTATCAATACTCCTTTTTTGAAACGTATTAATGAGGTGATGCATCTGCTCAGTCTCGGCAATGTAATTTAAGTATCGAGCACGTTAAAATTATATTTAGCTCACAGCCTAATGGAGGTATAATGGATATAGACTCCTGGTGATGTTAAACATGAGTTCATCATTCTGCAGTTAACATTGATCTGAGTGGATAAAGTATTGAAAACAACAGGCCCCGTGGTTAACATCGGTGACCTCGCTCTCTCCATGGACATTGTTACTGCTACAGTTTCGAAAAAAATCAACAAATTCCCATAAAGCTGTCGATTCTCCCTGTACCTGCTGCCTTTGGCTTGTTTTTATTTTATTTTATTTTTTTTAAATAAACCTTGTAATAAAAGTTTAAACTGTGAACAGAAGAACATTTTAAGCTTTTGGTCTTTTGAAGATATAATTAGTTTGTTTTTATTATTATATTATATTATACAGTTTCTCAGTCTGTTAGACATTGAGTTTGGGATTCTTTAATTACCTAAAACAATAACAGAAAACTCCTCGAATGGACAGAAAGTGTGTTGGTACTTTGTTTGCCACAACAGTGTGGTACTAGGTATTGATTTACTGAAGTATTTCTATGACAGCACACAGTTTTCGTTCTCGCTGATACGCACGCTCTCTTTAGAGTTCATAAACACACCAAGTGTCATTTGTCGGCATTTGTGTTTAATTTTTATGGAGTAAATCTGAAACTGTGCAACAGTGTGTTTCCAAAGTAGTAGCTTTTGAGGCCAAAATGTAACTCTGATTAAGTTCTCTGCATATGGTAACATCTTGATAAGCCAGGCATAAGAGCCCTGTTGTGTAATGTGATGAATGGGCTGCTGGTGACCATGGACAGTTCCTCTTAAGTGTTGCCCATGTAGCACGTACTTGTGTACGCAGCAGCAAGAAAGTCAAAAACGTGAACTGATGTGGAAAGAGGGAAAATGTAGACAAACTGCTCTTTAAAACAGTGAAAGAGAGGCCATTAAAACTAGGATTTAACCATATTTGGTTTCATGAAGTGGCTTTAGCTCAAGTGGTCTACAGGTGTGATCCTGGCTGCTCCAGGCTGAACCCCAAAGTATCCTGGCGTAAGATGCCGGACCCTCAGCTACTCCTGATGCTTTCCCTGGTGTGTGATTGTTAGATAGAAGACAATTACATGTAGAATAATGCGCTTGTATTATTATGTGTGTGTGAATGGGTGCTTTGAGTGCCAGAACCAGTCTACTTACCACGTGCATTTACCGTCCACATCGGTCTTCTTCTCAATATGAATAATTTCCCATAAAAATGTATTTAATCGTTTCTATCTATATCTCGTGAAAGATTATTCCTGTGTGAGACAAACTGGTGTCAGCAATCCACCAGCAGCACCCAGTAAAGTAAAAAGTCAACACATGGTCCCGAACAGGCCATGTGTTCACTCTATAAAGGTGAACACTCAGAGCTGCTTTGTAATGATGTGCAGTAACCTTTTCCTCTATGGGGAAAAGTGGACCCAAACAACATAACAGAGCCACCGGGGTCCCTTCACTGCAGGGGTCAAGGGTTCTGTTTATTCCTTTAATTTGTCATCCATCTGTATCTTTATCACTGGCCTCTTTTATCTTTCATCTTTGTAATACTACTTCTGCTTATGATTGCTTGTCATATAGACTGTAGTGTCCACTTCAAAGGTCAGAAGCTGCACTTGAGGCAGTGGTGTGTTCATTTCTTTTTGTTGTGAGCAATGATCCATTTATAACAATTACTGCTATTGAAAGCATGACTCCTGTGGGTTAACTGAAGGGAATGGATATGTGGGAAATGATTTTTTCCTATTAGCCTGTCACTTCATACAAGATTTATCGAAGCAACAAAAAAAAGAAAGAAGGAAAAAAACAATCAGGGAACTTCTCGCTTTAGCGGTCAAAAATGCTCCAAGATGAGACCAAAACCAGTCCCGAGTGTTGCCTCATCACTTAAGTGTTGCAGCTTGTCACATTTGCACGCGGTTATGAAAGCAGTGGGCACAGTTTACCAGGAAGTGTCCTCACTCTCACTTCCTTTTCGGCGCTCTACCGGGGAGAGGTGGCCTCATTGCTTCCTGCATAAATCCTGTATATTTATTCTCTCTCCTTCTTTCTCTCTCATTTCCTCCTCTGTATCGCATTGTCTCTCACTCCCACTCTTTCTAACCCCTCTCTATCCCAGTGTCTCTGTTTCACGCAGTTCACCCAATTTCCTCTCCATCTCTTTTCTCTGTGTGAATAGCTTAAAAAGCATTATGCACCACACTGATTCACTCATATCATGAATAAAATAATGCTACCAGTCACACAGGGTCTAAACCAGGCTTTGACATGGGTTTTTTTTTCATGGCAGATACCAATATCAGCATTTTTTATTTATTTATTTTTGAATAGAGCTGCCAGTAGCAAGACATATTGAGCCAACATTATGTATTTTTAAATGTCCCTGTTTTCAGGCCAAATTTTAGTAAAAACAACACAAATTTATTCATGCTATTCATCCTCACTGGACAAAAAAACAAGTATTAATTCACCACAGACTTTGTTTATTATACTGTATTTTGCAATTGCAATTTTATGTATTATTCTTCATTTGTAATGTGATCATTGTTGAATAAAAAGTGGCCACTGGACTTTGTTTTATTCATTTTTTTCACTTGCATGCCAGAATTAGTGTTACATTGTTAATAAACCAGGGATCCCAAGATCCCGTGTAACTTTTTCCATACAAAATTATTAAAACATGGAGATCATTGACTTTCAACGTTACAGTTTGAGTTCCAAAAATATTTTCAATTCAGTAGATGTCACAAGATACTTTCTTTGTGGCTGAGAGATTAAAATATCAGAGAAAGCCAGATGATCCTCTATGAGCACACATTTTGTAATGGTTGGCGAGGAAGACAAACTAAATTTAAAACTACACAAAGCAAAATGTTAATCACATGCAGTACTGATATGTTAAATCACGTGATGAGAGCCTCAAAGGAAGTCCCCCAGAAGGCTAAAGTGTAATTTATGGTATCTTAAATGTGTCACTTAACATACACATTTCCATTCAGGTAGTGTGCCCCCAAACTTCATCCTTCTCCACAGCTGGCTGATGGACCAGCAGAAGTATAAGCACGACCAGTTGTACCACATATTTTGGACACTGCCTCCACTGACAGAGGTCTGTGCAGGTAGACAGGGAACCCTGGAAACATAAATTCCCTTTAAAAATGGACAGTTTGGGAGGGCCTGATTCGTAACTATGTTGTGGTTTTACATCATGGGACTGTGTCTGTCTTTGAGCCCAAACTGGGAGATGGTTCAGGGTAGGAAACTGAACGTCAAAGGTTCTGCCTCCCTGTTAAGGTTGTGTTGTGAGAGAGGTGTCTTTAAAATATGACAAGGCCTGATCATTCATGGCTTTGTAAAAAAGCAGAAGGATATTTAACTCTGGATTTACAGGAAGCCAATAAAAGGACAATAGTATGGGGTTCATATGATGACTCTTTCCCTTCTGATACTTGGGTATTTTCAAATGAAAGCTGAAAGGGGACTTTTAGGACTATAATCCAATCTAGAAGTAAAGTAAACACCAACCTAGAAGCTAGATCTAGACCAACTGCAGAGACCAAATGTAATACTGCAATATCAATAACTTAACATATCGAACGTGAACATTAGCAGTTCCATTAGTCTTTGCAATCACTAACTCAAAACTGTCCACAGTCCAAGAGAACGCCTCCCACGGATCGGTTCAATATGTGACCCGAATCATCGTTTTTCTTCATCATCCTATTGATGCTTCAATGAAAAATGATTTCTGCATCATTAACCAAGAAAAAAAGCTGACTTATTAAACAAAGCAAGCTGCTCTCGCTAACATATCTGTTACTGCATTTCAAGCTTTTCATGTGCAGTTTCATGTCAGCCGTTGCCCACATTGTAAAACATGTCAGGTTACATCACCTCACTTACTCAGTGGTGATGTAGATAGCAAGGCCTTTTGTTTGCATCCTGTTCTAAGCCTGCTTGGATACTGACCTTCTGATATTAATCTAAAGCCATTGATGCGGGATTTCTATATGCATATGTACAGATGGGCCAGAAGGGCTTTAATGCACCTTGGCATTGATTCTAAAAGTTGCTTATTCTCTGCTGGGTGGAGAAAACATCCAAGGATCCATTTTTTCTCTTTTATTTGGCTCTAGTCTGTATCTATACTGTATATTTCTAATATTTGTCACATATGACGTGATTACATGAACTCAAGAGCACACCAGACTTGCGGTTTTGATGGTATGGCAAAGGGGAAAAAACCATGAAGGCTGCACAGCCAGCTCATAATAGTATATGTGCGGTCAGTACTACAAACATTTGATTTATTCCTCTGACTACACGTTCATCTCGCAGCTGCCAGCACCTCTCGCTCTACAGTAAATCTTCAGTGCAAAGATTTTTCTCTCTCTTCTTGATGTCTTGTGTTGTTTCCTTGGGTGACTTATTTAAAGCCCCCCTCCAGTCAAAAATATGTTTTTCTTCTTTTCCCTACACTTGTTCCTGCACTCGAAAGTCAGAAATTCTTTGTGTAAAATTACAGTATGTATGTTCAGAGTCACTAGAATGGATGCTAAAATATCCACATGCTTACAAAGAATCTGTGTCCAGCACTTAAAGTTGTGAAAATGAAAAAAAAGTTTGCATATTCTTATTTTCTCTTTTATTACTTTGAGCGAGAACGAGCACTGTTATTTTTTAATAAAGAATATGTATTTTCTTTTTTAAAAAAAAACGTATCTTTAATAAGTGCATGGCAACATTTCAACTATGTAATTTCAACATCCATCCTTATTAAATTGCAAATATAGAGCTTAACAAATTTATTAGGTTTATGCCGCAGCTGCGTTAACTTAAGTATTTCTGTAATGATTAATCTACCAGCATGCGCTAGATTGGAAAGATATTTTTTAAATAAATAAAAAAGATATAATAATGATTATTATCTATAAATGTAACATTTACTGTTTTGGAAAAAAGGCAGGCTGCGTCAGATTGGTGACCGTTCCATGGTGCACTCTGCCTTTCATCCTTTGAGAGCTGGGATTGGCTCCTGCCCTGCTGCAGCCCTTATAAAGATAAACAAAAAAGAATGGATGGATGAAAAAATAATAGTGAAGCACCTTATTATTTTTTGATTAAGACACTAAATTACAGTTATTTACTTTCATTCCTGAGCAGAAAAATTAGTTTTAGTGGTTGAATGTTACGCTTGACTAACTTCTGACTTCTCAGAGAAGTCAAGTGTGCCGACTCAAATGTGGGTATAAAAACATTCAGTTATTATTTTTTCTAATAAATGAGTTTCAGTTTAAAACAGGTTTGATGGATTTGTAAAATATTCATTATCCATTTCCTTGTTTTTATGACATGTGCTGAAGCACTGTGTATGTGTGTATCTATGTGTGCACCAAGAGTAGATCATATACACGCAAACACACTATAACTATCTACACATACTATGGATGTTATATGAGCATGCAGTCGAAATGTGCATAATTTAATCAGTTATTAAACATAAATTCAGTACAACACACCGTATATTAAGATTTTTATGTTTGCCCTGCAAAAGCCAGACACCAGTGTCTCAGCCATTTCTCATGTTAATAAAAGGCTAATATCAGTTCCATCACTTCTGGTCAAATCCCATCTTATCCTGCCAGGGAGGCTGCACATAAAGCACTTATGAAGGGAATAAAACAGTAAATATCGCAGCAAAATACCACACAAATCCCAAAATATCAGCGGCTGCAAAAGTATTCTTCCCCCATGGCCTTCCCATTGATCTGACAACATGAATCAGTACACTGAATCCTTTTGCTGAACAACACCTGATGGGAAATCTCTCTTTGTCTCAGGCACTGTGGTCACTTGTGCCAAAAGGTCAGAGGTCAGAAAGAGGAGCAGCCAATTAAAGCCCTGCAGATTTGACTCAAAGTGGAAACAATCTCCAACCCCATCTGTAGACCTCTGCCTCAAGGGCTTGTTTGCCAATAACTAGCCTGTGTGTGTGTGTGTTGCACTCATACTCGTCTCTCTCCTAGTATATTTTTCTACATTTAGTTATGAACTGCAACAAAAATGTTCATGTGAATGTTTAAATCCTTTAGTACCTTCGTGCACTGACGACATGCACACTCTTCCTCAGTCGGGGGTGTTGGTCCACGTGCTTACTTCTTATTTGTTTGTGGTGCAGAGGTCACTACAAGCCAGCACACTCCATTTCCCAGGTTGCCGCGGGGCTGGCCAAGGGCAGAGCAGCGCGTATTTCGCTGGCTTGATGAAACATGTCTACCTCAGTATGTGTGCGCCTTGCGGGAGGGGTGGAGGGTCAAAGATGAATGTGTATATGAGTGTGAGTGAGTGTATTATGCTCTTTCTAGTTCAAGATGGCACACCAGCAACTCAAAGCCTCATACATCATCCTGTAGCGGAGTGGCAGAGTGATATTTATGGGTGTCTGATGCTGTATATAGTACGTGTCACAGAAAAGGAGAGAGAGTTAGGATGAGCCGAAATATTACAAAGGGAGAGGGAGGTAGCGAGATTTCCTTTTTCAAGTAAAGGCAGGCCTTGCTGAGATTTATTCAAAGCCAAAAGGGGAAATGTTGTTGTGTCAGTATACAACCGATTCAGTATTAACTCAAGTATAGCTTTATCTAAGAAGAACTAAGTGACTTCAGCATCTTTGAAAAGCCAGGCTTTTCAGCCGATATAAATGGAAATATGAAAAGCACTTTAGAATTTGTTGCTTTCATTCATGCGTTCACTGGAAGCTGCCGTGACCAAGGACGAGTCACCTTACCCCCATTGACTGTATATCCAAGACAAACACAGCCCAAAGCCTTGAGGCTTTTAAAAAATCATAATCAATCATCACAAAACCTTGGATATTACTGAGAAAACAATAACCCTGCATGCCCATATAACAATTACCTATCATTTACAAGGTTGCCTGTGCCTATTGCCTGTTGCAATCTAAACTGAGACCAAATAGGACAGCAGACGACTACTGGGCTCCAGATAAAGCTCAGTTTCCTGGAATGGTGAGACTAAGTATTGGGCTTTTAAAATGCACATTTAAGTCATCTGTCCTACCTGTGTTTGATTAAGTAGTGGTAGTAATTCAAGTTCAATAAAAGCCATGCAATAGTCCAAGCTATTTACTTACACCTTCTAATACCATGCATGATATTTAGCCTTCCAGCATTACCGCTGTTAATGACTGTGCAGGTTGCACAAATGCATCTGTTTGCTGACCGGGGCTAAGTTTAGGTCTTCTACGGGACCATAGAGTTTCTCTTCCATGGAGTCTTTACTTTAATTTTTAATTAGTTTTATTGGGTTTAGACAGTAAGTATGTAAAATTTATTTATATAGTACCATTCTAGGTCAGTATCACAAAGCTCTTCACAACAACAATAAACAAAATACAAATAGTAAATCCACTAAAACATCCACTAGTCACACGCTGGTACATTAATA
Organism: Neolamprologus multifasciatus; assembly: GCF_963576455.1. Taxonomy (NCBI): domain Eukaryota; kingdom Metazoa; phylum Chordata; class Actinopteri; order Cichliformes; family Cichlidae; genus Neolamprologus; species Neolamprologus multifasciatus. The sequence goes on from NC_140455.1 coordinate 20,247,765, forward strand.
AACATAGGTCTTTATTTATGTGTTTTTAGGTTTAAGAAGTCCGCCATATGGGAGAACTGCCCCGAAAAATTTTAGCCAATCATATTGTTGCACTTAGCACGCACAAAGTAGAAGGTTAAGACAATTTCGCTGGTCACCGACACAGATAACTGCGCACTGGTGTTACCAAGATGGGTGCTGAGGCACAAATCTTGCTGCTCAAAGGACTTTGGTATTAGACGCTGAGAGCTACAGTTCGTTACTGTGCCCAAATGCATCTTTGTTGTTTTGCTAGCATGCTGCTAACATATGCTTCCTGTGGAGACAGGGTTAAATGAACAAGTCAGTCCAAAATCAGCCAAAGTTTATTCCGTATCATATCACTACGCCCTCCGGTGGCTAACAGTCAAGGTGAGATTAAGTACTCACCCCAGCTCAGATATGATTGAATAACTCTTTGTTGCTGATTTGTTTGAATAATCATGGAAATGCCAAAATTTTGCCCAAGATGAGTGAAAGATTGCAACATTCTGACATAAATGAATGATCTCTTTCTAGTTTTTACTGCTTACAGCAACAGGTGATGCTGTATACTTTGCCATCAGACATTTCTTCTGCACACAGACTAATAAATCCTCTTTGTTTTGTGACTGCGCTGTAAGTCACATTTCACACAAAGTCAAAGCGACAAACCGAGTTAAGGAAATTAAATTATGTTTATTTTTTGTTCCTGCAGCTGTATTATTTCATTATTACACAGTGCAATCAAAATTACTTTCAAAATGATAAATAAGGTAAATATTCAACATACAGTGGCTTTTGGCTTTCAGTTTAGTCATTCTGTTTTAGTGATTTGACGGAAAATTTTTTTATCCCAGCCTGACAAAAATAAGCCTTCAGCAAGCTTGGAGTGGAGTAGGAGGTTGTAGTCCAGGGCTAAAAACAAACTCCTAACTAAGCTAACGGCATTAATAAGAGCCAGAAATGTCATCATCTCTGGATTTGCAGTTTATAGACTATGACTTCTTGCTTCTAAGCAGTGGGTGGGAGAGAAAACTGGCTGCCAAGATATTGTTTCGTAACATTCGGCACCACTCTTGACAACCATGAGCTGGTTTTACTGGCCAGTGAAAATCATTCCTTCCTTGTCAGTCCCACAGCAATGCCTTCCCACACACACTCACCTCTGTGGAACCCGCTGCAGGGCCGAGCAGGAGGAGGGGAGGGAGGGGGGGAAGGCTCTGCAAAACAAACCTGACTGCAGGTTAGGGTTTGGAAGAAGGGGGGGGAGGTGGGGGATTGTGTCATCACTGCCAAAGTACAGCCGGCTATAGCTTTGGTCATCCAAATGTGTTAGTAATAAAGTTTTGAGAGCACACATACACGCTGACGCCAGCATTATAACTGAAAGAACACGATCATCTGTTTCTCGTTGTTGAGGAATCTTCTGAGCCGCTTCCAGAACTGCGTGCTTCCTCCCCCTACGCTTCCTTTACTCCCTCCACAGCATTACAAACTAAATTCACCCAATGTTAAATGAATTTGAAGCATTAATAAATAGGACTAATAAAACCTACTAATACTAATATTATTAAGAAAAGGATGCCAGTTTCACCCACAACTGGGGTTAAATGGGGACTCTGTTAGTCATTTTGAAAGAGACGGACACACATGGCCTCAGCAAAATATGTACCCAACCTGCTCTGATGTCCAGGGCATCAAATATTGCTCTAAGCTCCCTTCAATCACAGCTGAAGCCAGCACTGTTTTTCAGCGTGCGTGTTAATGTTGTAGAGTGCTTTATCCCGAAACGCCAAGTCTTTTCCTGAACCTAAGCAGCAAGTGAAAGCCGAAGTAAGAAGCAAGTGCAAATGAAACCGATCAGCCAGTGATAACGCAGTGAAACAAACAAAGTGCTAAACGGGACAGAAATCTGCGGTCTCCTGTCTGGAAAACGTGTGACCTACTCCACCAACACTGCTCTGCTGTTTCAATGCGGACTTTGTTGCTCTTCAATGAGGACTGTTGTCTCAAAATATCCAATACTGGCACGTGCGTCAAGGACCTGACATCAAAATACACAGTTTGCATATCTCAGTGGTGCCGGTGGCATCTGACAGGAGGGCAGTATTTGATGTCATAAGATGGGAATGCACTAAACTGCCTGTAGCATTTGGCATCCATAGTTCTATGCAACCCCCCCCCCCCCAAAGACATTCATTTTGCTTTATGTACAAAGTGAAATACCCTTTACAGCAAAGGTACATTAATTATGTACCCTTAATCATTTGTGTACATTAATCATTAATTAATTATTAGGAGCTCAATTCATATATGACCAAACTCTGATAACATAGAAACAAATTAATTTTAGTCACTTGCGATTGGGTAACAACCTGTACTCTTAAAGCAGGAAAAACACAATTGAGTATATTATACTCAAAAATCCACTTTATTCTTGGAAGGGGGAGAAATCCTATCCAGTCGTTAAGTGATGACGTGACGAATCCTACTTCCGAGCCTAAAGTAGTCTGCGTTTAATATGGCTTTTGTGTTGTTAACATGTTTAATGTTTTGTATTTTCTTCTATTTAATCTCAAAAAGCTCCTAAAACAGTCAGTGATCACTGTTGACCTCCCTCGGCTTTTATTACCACTAATCATTTATTTAAGCTCAGTTTTTAAAACCTTAGGATGTAACTACAGCCCAGCCCATGCAGCAGTATATGAATGACTAACCTCGTATTGTGGATGGATTATCTCAGTTGTTCTCCTGGCTGAAGTTTGGTCCTTTTACAGCATCCTGCCATGCGATTACATTTGTTCCTGACCACTGAGAACACTCACGTTAACTTTTATTGAGTGGAAAAAAAGTTAGCTTGTTTATTGTCAAAGGAGCTTGCAAAGAAAAGCGTCTGGACTTATTTAAGTTACTTGAAGACGTTTCACCTCTCATCCGAGAGGCTTCTTCAGTTCTAAGGTCAAATGGTGGAGAGTCCCAGATATAACCCTAGTGGGAGTATCCCCCCACAGAGGGACAAAAGGACCCCCTGATGATCCTCTAATCGCCTGAGCCAAGGTGTGGAACTGGGTGTGGGTCCCAATCAGCCAGAGTTTCGGGTGATTTCATTGTGAAACCTGGCCCCACCTTATCATGCGAATTCCTGAGGTCAGATGGCCCAGGGTGTGAGTGGGCCTTAAGGCGTCTGGGAAGGGATCTCAAAACTGGATTATAGATGGCAGAGAGTTGGTGTCGTAAACCACCGCCTCTGTTCAAAGATGGTCGCTCACAGTGGACATAGATGGCTTCTTTCACTCCTCTTTCAAACCATCTGTCCTCTCTGTCCAAAATGTGAACATTGGCATCCTCGAAAGAGTGTCCTTTATCCTTAAGATGCAGATGGACAGCTGAATCTTGTCCTGTGGAGGTCGCTCTTCTGTGTTGTGCCATGCGCTTGTGAAGTGGCTGTTTGGTCTCTCCAATGTAGAGGTCTGGGCATTCCTCGCTGCACTGTACGGCATACACCACATTGTTAAGTCTGTGTTTTGGCGTTTTGTCTTTCGGGTGAACCAGTTTTTGTCTGAGTGTGTTGCTGGGTCTGAAGTACACCGGGATGTCATGCTTGGAGAAAACCCTCCTGAGTTTCTCTGATACACCGGCTACATAGGGGATGACAATGTTGTTGCGCCTGTCCTTCTTATCCTCCCTCGCTGGTGTCTGATCTTCTTTTCTGTGCCTCTTTGCTGACTTTAAAAACGCCCATTTAGGATAGCCGCACGTTTTGAGTGCTTCCTTTACATGTGTGTGTTCCTTCTTTTTCCCTTCAGGCTTAGAGGGAACATGTTCTGCCCGGTGGTGTAGGGTCCTAATTACTCCAAGTTTGTGTTCCAGAGGGTGATGGGAGTCAAACAGGAGGTACTGGTCCGTGTGTGTGGGCTTCCGGTAAACTTCGATGTTGAGGTTGCCATTCTCTTCAATGTGCACAGCGCAGTCCAGGAAAGGCAAACAGTCATCCTTCGTGTCTTCCCTGGTGAACTTGATGTTTTTATCCACAGCGTTGATGTGCGCAGTGAAGGATTCCACTTCTTGTGTCTTGATTTTGACCCAGGTGTCGTCTACATATCTGTACCAGTGGCTGGGTACTCTTCCTTTGAAAGAGCCAAGAGCCTTCCTTTCCACTTCCTCCATGTAAAGGTTGGCTACAATAGGTGACACGGGGGAGCCCATAGCACAGCCATGTTTTTGTCTGTAATAGCCTTCGTTGTATTTGAAATATGTAGTGGTGAGGCAGAGGTCTAACAGTGTGCAAATCTGATCGGGTGTGAAGTTGGTCCTGTCCTCCAAGGAGCTGTCTTCTTGTAGTCGTTTTCTGACAGTCTCCACTGCCTCCGTGGTGGGTATGCAAGTGAAGAGAGAGACTACATCAAAGGACACTATGGTTTCATCTGGATCCAGGGTAAGTTTCTGGACCTTGTCAGTGAAGTCGGTGGAGTTCTTGATGTGGTGTGGGGTGTTCCCCACGAGAGGAGCAAGGATGGTAGCAAGGTGTTTTGCAATGTTATAAGTGGCTGAGTTTATGCTACTGACTATGGGTCTGAGTGGGACAGCTTCCTTTCTTTGCAAGCTCCTTTGACTACGATGACCTGGATGACTGAGAACCTTCACAGACATTTAGCTTGTTTATATTATGCTAACATAGCTATGTCGCTAGCAGTCACGTAGCACATCATTATATACCAGCTAGCCAAACTTCAGTAACCCTACAAACATCACTGCTGTTTAGTTTTCTGTCTTCATTTATGTTGGAAGTGATAAGAGAGCTGTACGTTTTAATTTGTTTCCAAAACCCCGCAGTCAGGACATGCTATATTGTATTTAGATAGAAGCTAGCGAGCTAACTTCCTGCTAACTTTTAACTCCGTAAAATGTCATAAACTCAATTGTTACACCTGGTAGAGCAGATCGCTGATGATTTTATTAAAGATGAAAGACTTTAGACAGTTTTTCAACTCTCAGTAATGCCATTGTGATCGTTTGATATATGGACCTGCAGCGGAGTTTAGGCCCAGACACGGCTAGTGACGTCAGACTTAACGACCGGATATGCAGTTATCAAATATGATGAGATTAAAAACTGTAGCTGTCAGTCATTTAACCCAATCTGACATTTCAGTTACCTGTTTATAAAAGGTACCTATTAGCAAAACAGGGTCAAATAATTTCTGTCACACATGGTCAATTCAATTATATAGCACCAAATCACAATAATAATTGCCTCAAGGGGCTTTATATTGTAAGGTCAAGACCCTAAAACAGAGAAAACCCTAACAAACACACAATTGATGCCCCCCTTTGAGGAAAGGCTTTGGCAACAATGGGAAGGAAAACATCTCTTTCAACATGAAGAAACCTCTGGCAGAACCAGACTCAGGGACGGATGGACATTTGGCGTGCCTGGCTGGGTTGAGGGGAGGAAGACAGGACCAAGACTCGCAAGACAGGTTCATTAAGTAAGTACCAGGTCAATGAACAACCTTGCAGACTGGAGAATGCAAACAAAATGTAAGTATGATCTATATGAGAATATGAAAAGTCAAAACTTTGATCTAAAATCTTTGTTCTTTAATTGTTTAAATTAAAAAGACTTTGAATGAAAAAACAAAAACTAAGCTCCATGCAGTAGTAGTTTTGGTTGATTGCATTTGTGGGACTCTTAGAAGCACTGGGTGACGCTGTTATCAAAAAATGAATTTTAAAATGTAAGTACAGGATTTACTATAAGGATTTCTTTAAAACTGATACAATTTTGAAGCATTAAACATTAAATTCTGCACCGATGCCTTTTTAAATGCTGCACAGGCAACAGAGTTTTATTCATCTTGTGAAATGAGATTTTTCAGCTGGTTAAAATGGCATCTTGTAGACACAGATTAGAAAATCAAAGATTAGAAAATTAAGATCAACCATCTGAGGAAGATTATTTCCACCTTATTTCAAACAAAAACTCTGCATTTTAAAGAATTCATTAACCCGGCATTTACATGCAAGCATCCCTCATTAATACAGCTAAAATACAGCACATTAACATACAAACAAACTAATATGTTTGTATGTTTGTATGACGCTCCGTTTTATGAGCATGTTTATCTCTTTACATCTGAGGAAACGTAAAAGGTTGACAAAGCACTCACAAAGTGTTTGTCCCTATTTATATGTAATTATATCTAGTTTCACCATATTTAGATATAGAATATATACATATTCTATGACTTAATCATTTTATTGATGTAAAGATTCACTTTCAGAAATGTTGAATAGGAAAATTATATAAGTCAGTTTTGTACAACTGATCAAACGGCATTACATTCACCACACGTACCCTGATAATAATGTGGAAAAATGGTAATACCTACTATATATATTAGCAGTCTCACTATCAGAGCAGTCGTGTGTCTGTAGAGAGTGATGAAAATGAAGGTTGTTGGAGCTCCAGGGTTTGGTATACATCAGGGAAGACGAGAGCGAGGAAAGAGCAGGAGAGGGAGGGTGTCCAAAGCAGAGCTGTCAGAAATCCCCGGGTCAGAGCTCCATGAAAAAAAAAAAGACCAACTCAGCTTTCGCGTCCAGCGAGTGCTGCATAATTGCATCACCAAACCTTCAATAGTCCCTCCAGTGACAGATTGCATAAGCAGCATTTTCTTTTTTCTTTTACTCTTGTCACACATGTTGTGTGTGCTAACAGTGGCCTGTGACAACAAGGTGACACACGAATGAATCGGCGAGGGTACAGCGTGTTTCCGTCCCATTTATTTCAAAAGCTTCGTCAAATTTTCCTGGAAGCCTGCACAGCTAGATCATCTGCAGGAAGTGTTCTTCAGGCCTTGACATGTACTTACTGAGCATTTAAATCTTTTCTCCAAAGACCTTTCAGCCCTTCAGCGTGGACTCTGTCTTGTCACATGAAAGCAGAGAGGGGGAGAAATTATGGACATACTGAAGAGATCCTCCCAAAACCTTTGAAGCCCTTTAACGTTTATATCCCAATTTGGGATCTATCAGAGGCTTCTGAACCCTCTCAACAGCATTTCCTACAAGGTAAAGAAGTACAGCAAAGACAAACAGGGAGATAAGGAGGAAAAATGGAGGAAAAACATGTTGCTTCATGCTCAGCTATGTTCTCTGCTTTGGTAAGTCAAGACATAAGAAGAAGGTGAAGAATATATCTGTCTCATCCTTTAAAGACAGACTGTCTTTCTATGTCTAGTACTGTTTTAAAGCTTGTAGCATCATATGAAAAAGCTTTAAGAAAAAGAAGTGCACCCTCCTCTCCTTTGTTGTTCTTGCCCAGTGCTATAAGACCTCTCTCTCCACCCCCCCACACTCGCTCAAGAAATTATATGGTTGATATTCTTTATGCATGCACATGCTTTCATGCCCCATATTGGATTTGCTGATAAAAATAGAGAGAAAATGAAAAGAATATTGCACACTAACAATTTTGACGTGGATATTCAAATGTGCTTTTCCAGCGGAGTGATACAAGTGCTGCTCTGAGGTCAGCTCCAATACCGCAGGTCCAAATCAACATAAAAGGGGAACCAGCTCTCCGTGCCTGATCCAGAGTCAGTTCATCAAATATTAATGCTGCGTGTGGTATTCCTGGGAGCGTAGCCCGACCCGAATACAATTACAAGCAATAAACAGCAGTTCTGCTTTAATCACAAGAGCAACGTTTACATGATTAATGCAATAAACTCCAATCTCATATTGCTGTTATGAGCTCAAGCTGAGAACATAGTGCCAACGTTGTGATTATGCACATGATTATGATGATTTTTTATATTACCTCTTTTCATTTGCCTTTATCATGGACTCCAGGATTCTCACTGTAGGTGACATGGTGTGGATCTGCAGAGGAAGCTTGCTGAAAGCGCTGAAACCCAGCCAGCTTGGAAGTAAATCGGGGCTGTGTTTGAAGCCATCCCAATTCTGCCTGTCTCTCGTCTTCTAACATTTCTGCACAAACATATGAAAAGTGACACTTATTTATCATATTCCCTAATTTCTACTTTCCAAAACGCCCCCTGTCCAAACCACTGTGTCACATGTTTCTTAGCTTTGCACCTCAGTTTGCCTGGAAATGAATCAACGCAGAAGGTCACAAGAGGTGAGAACAGATTGGTTCAGTGTTTTGGGAATGCTTTTTTTTAAAATAGATTATGTGACTGTAAAGGGAAACTATGACACTGAATGGTGAGGAAGAAGAGAGACAGCCTAGTGAGATCATTACCGAAGTTTCCAGAGCTGAATCAAAATCTGAACGAAAAAACTCAAAGAGAGCGAGGGTGGCAGCAGCAGAAGTACAATAAAAGGAGTTTATAGAATAACCCCCCCCATCACACACACACACACACCTGATTACGCAAACACACTCCTGATTAGGCAAAATCAGTAAGCTAAGGAGGACAGCATCAGTGTGATTGGAGGTGGCTGTTCGAGAAGTGAGCAACAGTAAAGAGGCTCTTCACACTGATGGCTGGCCTGACTGCTACTTGACTCACTGTGGCAGACCTCTGTAACAAGATGCCATAACCCACACGCCCTCAGCCTGCACGCACACAGACACATCTTTCGCTGTGACCATCCTGCCGACCAAACACACAATGGCAAAACATATAATTTGTCCATGTCCTCTGAAAACACTGTGTTTTCTGATCTGACACTCCTAGCAGCAACACATCATCACGCGCCTTTTAGAACCATTGCAAATCACCGGCTACACACGAGTCACTTAGCTTGAAACAATGTGGCGAATTCAGGCATGGTGATAACTGCAGTGTGTGGGATGAAATGTGGACGAGATATGAGGTCATATATATCCCATAATTTAAAAAAAATAAAAATAAAGCTTTGTCTAGAGCATCATTAGAAATCTATTTATCTCATTATGTATCCCTTTTTGATGCATCACAAATGTAATGTAACAAATGAAAGAGAAAAATGTTACATAATACTAATATTCTGTGTTTAGCACACAGGTCTGACATGGACATGTTGATGCCTAATTGATGCAGTTCTCATAAAACTGACTGAGTTGAATTAAAAGCATCCCCCATGTCCATCCACTTTCTTTTCTTTATCCAATTCACGGTTGCTGGGGGCTGAAGCCTATTCAATAGGCTTCCCGGTACACCATGGAACGGTCTCCAGTATTTCAAAGGGCTAACAAATATCCATTGATCAAAGCCATAGAGAAGTATTTTAAATGTACAGTCATTCAACGAGCTGGTGCTCCCAGAGGTTAGTGACCATCTTACAGCTTTTTTTTCCCAATTTAAAATGCTTTTCCTATTAACAGTGCACTGATTGCAACTGGTACCTCCCCCAAGGATGGCACAGTCACGGTTGGGCGACACTATTCATCATCTAATCCAGTTTACAATGAATAAACTTGCTCCTGATTAGGTTCGACCTCATGGATACATTTTGGTTACAGCCAATCCAACAACAGCTGACCTGTAAAATCAGGGCTTACTGCACATCATCAAGAGTTTAATAAGCTACACTTTCAATCCACATACAGAGAACAGGCCTTTGGGTCAAAAGGTAAAGGAATAGCATCCTTCTTAGGTTTTGTTGGCACACCTACACCAAAGTCCTTGCAACAGAACATTTTTAGCCCTGTAAAAACGTCCTTCCTAATTCCCATCTCTTCTTTTGTTTCTACTATAATTACCAAGACTGTTACAGGGTTTTATCAGTTAAACAAAAAGGGCCTTTTTAGGGCACTTGCTGAAATAATGGACGCTTTATGTCTTCTTAGAACTGTTTCCATCCCTAAAGTAGAGATGATCCACAAATAGCAGCATTAGTCATTTGTTAAACAAGCTGCAAGTGATCTATGTTTATATTCACCAGTAAAGTGGCATTATGCTCCAACATAAAAATCCTTCAAGTGCTTGCACACTTAATTGTATCAACACTCCGTGCACACAAAAGTCTGCATTATCTTACTTGCCTCCGAGGCTTCGACCTTAAACCAGCACTGCCAGGTCTTCTTGCTTTTGCACAGCACAAACTGGGACACCGAGGAAAAGACAGCATTGATGTTGTTTTTTTGCATAACTTGGATAGACATTTAAAAACTTCATAACATACATATCATGGATAGAGTTATGGTATTGAGCAGAGCTATGCCTTTTCTTTATTATCTTCGGAAGAAAACTGCTGATAACAAGCTTGCTGTCCTGTCATTTTTATCTTCTCTTGGACATCATGAATGTGTTCCATCTGAATTGCCAAACAGTCACATTGAAATATATTCACTCCCTCATGGATATCATTTAAAATTTGAATATACTATATCTTTATTTCTAAGTCTCCCATCTTTTCCTTTCTGGCCCTGATGCAGCTGTTGGTCTTTTTTTTTTTTTCCTTTTCCAGATAGGGAACAGATTTTAATGTCGGTAGTCAGAAAGCATCTGTTTTGTTCACACCTGTATTTTGGTTGCCTTACTCCGTAATGCATTATCCAGTGTCACTTGTAATCATGCTGATTTTTCACAAAAGAGCCCAACCTTGGAAATGGTTTGTAAAGTCACCGTGTCTGGGAGGCAATATATTCCATTTGATTTTATTTTTCTGAAATCATAACCTTCCTTTACTTAGGTTTTCATGACCTGAGAAGTCCCTCTCATAACACTGACCTTATTGGAAGCTTCTTCTCCATCTGCTCCCTTTAACTTTAATACATGATTGTTTCCAAAAAACAGGAAGCAAGAAAAATAATTGCCAAACATGTGCTGGTTAAAAAGTACAGGATACCATTTTTTGGGGTTCTTGACATTTGGTGGTGCAGTTAATATTCAAGGTCATCATAGATATAAGCTAAATATAATGGCTTTTCTATGATTTGAGTTACTGTATATTGAGAAGTCAAACCACCATCCGTAGAGTAAGCTGGGAGTAAAAACAGCTCTTACTTTTTTCTCTCATACAGCCGAGTGTCAGTCTGTACTACAGCTTGCTGGATGGTACAGAGTTTGAAGGACAAACTCTCTAATTGTGAAACACTCACTACTATGAAGATGTCATGCACCCAGGCTCAGATGCCTATAGTAATATATTTATCCCACTCCCAGAGTTAAAAACTGGATATCCATCCAAAGAGCAGATATCTAGTTGATTATTCAGCCCACACTCAGCAGGCGCTTGTTTTTTGATACACTTTGTTGGTACTTGGGCCCTCTTTTGCCTTCAAAACTGCCTTAATTCTTTATGGCAAAGATTCACAAAGTGTAGGAAACAATCCTCAGAGATTCTGGATCATATTCATCACACAGTTGCTGCTCATTTAAGTGACCTTACTGCTACACCACCAAACTCCTGAACTGTGGAGACACCTGGGTACAGTGAACTTGTTGCGTTCAGGAATCCAACTGACTAGATGATTTTAACTTTTTTGACACTGCGGGTTAAAAAAAAAAGGATGGACATGGTCAACAACCATACTCACACAATGCTCAGTTGATACTAAGAGGCCTAAAGTGTGGCAAGAAAATATACCCCCACCACCAGCTTCAACTGTTGAAACGAGGCTGAATGGATCCATGATTCCATGTTGTTTAGGCAAACCCAGACAAACTTCCAAACAGTAGGAAGAACCAAGGGTCATCAGACCAGGACGGTCTTCTATTGATCAGTTTTGATGACACTGTGTGTGCTGTAGCCTTAGTTTCTTGTTCTTAGCTGACAGGAGCAGCATCCCGTAGGTTCTTCTGCTGCTCTAGTCCATGTGCCATTCTTCTTTGACCTCTGGCATCAACAAAGAATTTTCACCCAGAGAACTGCTGCTCACTGGATATTTTCTCCTTTTTGGACCATTCTCTATAAACATTAGACATCTTCCCCAATCTGATGCTGGGTTTGAACTTCAGCAGGTCATCTTGACTGTATCCTGTTACATATGTATTTGTAATATGTCACAGAAAATATATTCTAATATATTCTATTCTAATTTTGTTTCCTCATTTTGAAATGAGGGTCTGTAATGTAGCCAAATATTTGACCTGCTTTCAAGTGAAAGCAATAAAAGGTACTCTTGAGTTGTCCTCGGAGTTGTGCCAAAGTGGAATTAGAGTTGAAAAAAGTAGCAAATGCTCCAAATGCCACCAGGTTGGTAAGTGTTGTGTTAATTGTGTAGCCAATTAAACATGGATGGACTTAATGGACTGCTATGTATTTTTAGAAACCAAAGGGGTGAAAGCTTCTGAGCAGTTCATTGGCTTTTCAATTCAGGTTCAGATTTTTGAGGAAAATTCCCACTGAGCCTGCGTGAAAGTGGCTAAACGCAGTAGAGTTTGTGTGTGCATGTCACCAAAATGCCTCATCATATGATGGGCAATGACCAGAAAAATATTTACGTATATGAAACAATTTGGCTTTGCAGGGTATTCTTGTGTTTGCAGTTTGTAACAGATAATGTTTGGATGAATGGATCTGAAAATGTGCACAAACTGGTATAATTCTGTAAGAATAAGGGTCTTGATGTTAGCGATTTTTTTCCCCCAAAGCGGAAGGATGATAGTGCTGTTTTTAAAGATCTGTTCTGAGTGTGTGGCTGTGATGCTTGCAGTAGATGTGCGCTGCAATTCATTTTAAAAATTTGTAAGGATTTTTAAGTCTTCCTGTGTCCCCAGGCTAAGATACCTGCACAGCTCTCTCTTCCTCCCTCCCGCTCGCTGCTTTATCCTTTCATCCTCTCCTGTCCGTTTTCATCTGCTGCTGGAAAGGGAAACTGTGTTCCGTCTGAACTGCCAAACATTCACTTTGAAATATAGCTGCCTCTCCACAGAATCCATCAAAAATCAGCATATATCTTTATTTCTCTGTTCCCCCCCGCCCCCACCTTTTCTGTTTCTGTCCTTGTGTGGCTGATGATCAACTTTGTTTCTCAGGCTGATCTTTATCTGAGTTGTGTGCGTGGAGATTTGTGATTGAGCCCACGTACTGAACATTGGCTCATTGCCCAGCCATAAATCTCTACTCTCTGAGTTTGTTCCAGACCTGGTTCATTCCATGCAGCCCTTCCTGACCGTGATGGAAGAAAACCATAAAACACCCTGGTGGAAGTCACATCTCACCCACTGTGCTTTTTATGGCCAGTTCTTACCTTTGCACTGTATATAGGACTAGCTGTCATTATCATGCAGGGCAATTAAATGCCGTGAAAAAGCTGGATAACAGGTGTAGCATGCCACTGGGAGGATGTCAAAAGTTGGGTGAGTTCCCAGATTGGCCTTAAGGGAAAATGGAAAAACATGTGACAATGACTTGACGGAGCTTGAATAACTCTTCACAATACATTGCTAAGCACTCATTTCAGGAGTGGCAATGCAGTAAAATCTATGTCTTTGGAAATAATCCATGCACTCAATATTTTTCCACCAAACTTTTTACTTTTTCTCCTACATTTGTTGCGAGGAGTGACCACTACATACAGCTCAGCACAGTTCAGTGACTCATTCCACTGTCTTGGCTGATCAAACAAGGATTATCTAGTCTCTAATTCAGCTAAAACAACATGATCTCCCAGTCTTAAACACTTCCAGTGAACTTTGTATTAGAAGGCCTAACAAAGAAAAAAAGAGTTTATATGCCTTGTATTTCTGTTAATTTTCTACTGATTTATCGCTAATAATAACCAGAAAAGGAATCAATACATAATAATAAATATTTAAAGCCTTATTTTCATTAATAACTGAAACAAGTTTATTCATATTATGCATATACATAGTAATGGTGCTCTTTAACTGTACTTAGGCATTGTACATTGCCAGAGCTAAATGCTAACGTGCATACAGTTCTTCCTGAATGAACCATAAATGTCAGTTCCAAATTGGCAATCGATCCAGTAGTTGTGACCTTTCACTGAAAACCACAAATGTCACCCCTACGAGTGGCATTACATAAAAAGTATGGGAATCACAAAGTCATTGGGATTCATTGTCTGCATATGACGAAGGTCTGATTTTATTTTTTTTTAACTTTCCTTTGCAAATGTTTAACAGTTGTACAAAATGTTATTGCAGTATTTGTAAAGATATTTCACTGGAAACCAAACCTGCCAACCTTGTGCAACCTTGGCGGTGCTAGGTGAAAGGTTCTGAGTCAGAGAGACCAATCCAGTGGAGACCACGAATGGCCATCCACTCTGCAGTTAGAGATTTTAGGACATCCCCGAGGGTAGGTAGAGGGTGCCCAAATGTTTTTTACTTTTCTTGGATTTCCTCAAAAACAATACACTCACTTCAGCCCATCAACATGACCTTTATCCAAAGAGTCAGCGTCAGCACACATGCTAAAGCATCACTTCTGACTTCAAATGAAATTTAAAATTCCTCTCCCCACATACGTCTTGAATAATCAAGCCCCATCTTAAAAACCCTCATAGTACGCCATCACCCCAACAGAGCACTTTGCTCTCAGACTGCAGGCTTACTTGTGGTTCCCAGGGCAGAGCCTTCAGCTTTCAGACCGCTCTTCTGTGGAACCAGCTCCTAGTTTGGATTTGGGAGACAGACACGTTTAAGATTAAGCTTGAAACTTTCCTTTTTGATTAAGCCTTTAGTTAAGACTGGATCAGGTGACCCTGAACCCTCTATTAGTTTCTCTCCAACAGGCCTAGGTTGCAGGGGGGCTTCCCATGATGCACAGTGTTTCTTTTTCACCAACCTGTTTTCACTTTCTGCTTATACAATGAAGAGTTATTATTAATCTCTGGCTCTCTTCCACTGAGTGTCTTTAATTCTGCCTTCATCCCTTCACCCCAACCAGTGACAGAAGATGGTTGATCGTTCCCCAGACTGTTTCTGACGGCAGTTTTTCCTGTTAGAAGGGAGTTTTTCCTCCCCACTATTGCCAAGTGTTTGCTGGTAGATGGGCTCATCTTTTATTGGGGGTTTCTTCGTATTATTGTAGGGTCTTTACCTTACAATACAAAGCATCTTGAGGCAGCTGTTGTAGTGATTTCACTCTATATAAATTAAAAGTGAACTGAACTCGACAGAATGTTGTCACTTTGATAACCTGACAAGAGCTAGCACTGTTACAGTACATGTCTCAAAACTGAAGAGGAGCTTTATTTTATTCTGCCAAGTCATCAAAATGTTACTGAGAAAAGCTTCTGCATGACTGCAAAACAGATACAACATATCAGAGTTGACAGTGACTCTGTGTAGCCATGTCTTCTCTTTCAGTCAGTATTAGATATGAAGACGAGTTAAAATATGTAGTTAAAACACAGGGATGTGCCTGCCACTGCTCCTTGTCTGCATCCCAAAGACAAGCAATCAAATGGGCAGACATGCACACACACACACACACACACACACACACACACACACACACACACACACCTGTTACAAGTGGATGTGGATGTTTGTCCTTCTTCTCTCCTCCATCTCCCCATCCAGGCTAATCTCCCATTAAAATGGCACTGACTCTGCGGGCTGTGTTTACTCTGACCCCGGCGGATATGAAGTGTGTATTCCTATTATTTGAGTTGTTTTTTTTTAAAGCAACGCTGTGTTGTTTGAAGTGCTAATTCTGTTGTTCTGCCTTTATCTTGTGATCAGAGGGCCTTCTAGCCTCTCACTTCACACCTCTGGAGGGACAGGAACAGTCCCAGGTGAAAGCTTTTCACTGGATTGTCCTGGTTTCCAGCAGCTTTAAAATTAGATAAAAAAAAAACAAACCCTCCAACACAACAAAAACAAAACAGTACTCCATTATGTACTACAACAACAAATCCATTGCTGTTTTTAATTGAACTTGAGAGAAAACTTTGAAGAGACCCAACTTCTTACAGATCATTGCTTCTTTTATTGTGGTATAATGGGTGACAAGAGTTATATTTGCAATGAAGAGAAGATAAAGCAGCATTTCTTTCCAAAGTTATTTTGCAAATATCAAGACTTTCCTCTTCGTTTTATTCCATTCAATTCAAAAGGCTTCACTGGCACGAAAGTTTTAAACACAAAGGGTATACAGTACAATAAACATAAATGCCAAATATGTCATTGACAGGATTTAAAGTATTTGTATAGATGATCTCATTTCCTTCAGAATATTTTTTAATTTTGACATCTTATATTCTTTGAAATCTGTAATTACAGAGTTGAATTGACTAAAGTTTCATTATTTAATATTTGTCTTACAGGTCAAGAAGAAAAGTGTCTCGCCCTCACCTCCCAAGCAGTGACCACATATTCTGATTGTCAGTGGCAATAGTTTTTCCTGTTTTCCTTTTTCGGTTACCAATTTGTGGTCGGTAAGCCTGTCCTTGCTTAGAATTTGTCTCTGCTTTTTATCTCTCACAGCAGAGAGATATTCTGCCAAGTCATAATCGCTTTTAGTGCAAGATAACATTTTAATCTATCCTGGCTTGAAGTTTTTCCCGTTCCAGGGTTCCAAACTGGTTTAATTTCTTGCATTGTGTTATAACTTGCATGCTTTTATTGATGTTTGGACAGCAGTGTTGCAGTGAGACTATTCAGAATGCATCTCAGAGGGGTTAGTTAGACTAATCTCCATCCAACATAGGGGGTTCTTTACTTGTGAAGGGCTGTATAATCGAGTTGAACTGAGCCCTAAAGATCTCTTTGAAAGTTTATCAGTGGGTAGCTGCCCAATTCTGCTCTAAATGCATTTGTTGGTGCTTTTTTGCTCATGTACATGTAAATGAACCTGAATGGATGTAAATATTAGATTTCCATGAATGGCATGACTAAAAACCTATGCAGACATATCTTTTAGATGTTCTTTTTTCTGTCCTGTCCTACAATGTAAGATCCATCCATCAATCTGAAAATCAGAAACGTACACCCAAATTTATGTGAGGTAAATATTGACTTGTACTTGACAAACTTCTTGCACAGTGCACAACACTTGAATAAAGTTGGAGAGATCCAAGTGTTGGTAGTATTGTCGGTGGGTGGGTGAGCAAAGACTGTGGGGGTCTAGCACAAAATAAATAAAATGATAACCATGCTACTGATCGTGCTCCTAACTCGATGCACCAATTGGCAGAAAACTGTGGTTTGGTCTCTGGGTGATAGCCTGGATATCAACTATATTTACTGGTGAAGATGCACATGCAAGCTGGGTTGGTTTGATTCAATTCAATTCAATTCAATTTTATTTATATAGCGCCAAATCACAACAAATGTCACCTCAAGGCGCTTCATAGATACAGAGAAAAGCCCAACAATCATATGACCCCCTATGAGCAAGCACTGGCGACAGTGGGAAGGAAAAACTCCCTTTTAACAGGAAGAAACCTCCGGCAGAACCAGGCTCAGGGAGGGGCGGCCATCTGCTGCGACCGGTTGGGGTGAGAGAAGGAAGACAGGATAAAGACATGCTGTGGAAGAGAGACAGAGATTAATAACAGATACGATTCAATACAGAGAGGTCTGTTAATACATAGTGAGTGAGAAAGGTGACTGGAAAGGAAAAACTCAATGCATCATGGGAATCCCCCGGCAGCCTACATCTATTGCAGCATAACTAAGGGAGGATTCAGGGTCACCTGGTCCAGCCCTAACTATATGCTTTAGCAAAAAGGAAGGTTTTAAGCCTAATCTTAAAAGTAGAGATAGTGTCTGTCTCCTGAATCCAAACTGGAAGCTGGTTCCACAGAAGAGGGGCCTGAAAACTGAAGGCTCTCCCTCCCATTCTACTTTTAAATACTCTAGGAACAACAAGTAGGCCTGCAGAGCGAGAGCGAAGTGCTCTAATAGGGTGATATGGTACTACAAGGTCATTAAGATAAGATGGGGCCTGATTATTTAAGACCTTGTATGTGAGGAGCAGGATTTTGAATTCAATTCTGGATTTAACAGGAAGCCAATGAAGGGAAGCCAAAACAGGAGAAATATGCTCTCTCTTTCTAGTCCCTGTCAGTACTCTTGCTGCAGCATTTTGGATTAACTGAAGGCTTTTCAGTGAGTTTTTTGGACATCCTGATAATAATGAATTGCAGTAGTCTAGCCTGGAAGTAATAAATGCATGAACTAGTTTTTCAGCGTCACTCTGAGACAGGATATTTCTAATTTTAGAGATGTTGCGCAAATGGAAGAACGCAGTCTTACATATTTGTTTAATATGTGCGTTGAAGGACATATCCTGGTCAAAAATGACTCCAAGGTTCCTCACAGTGTTACTGGAGGCCAAGGTAATGCCATCCAGAGTAAGAATCTGGTTAGATACCATATTTCTAAGCTTTTCAGCGCCGAGTACAATGACCTCAGTTTTATCTGAGTTAAGAAGCAGAAAGTTAGTGGCCATCCAAGTCTTTATGTCTTTAAGACATTCCTGCAGTTTAACTAATTGGTGTGTGTTATCTGGCTTCATGGACAGATAGAGCTGGGTGTCATCTGCATAGCAGTGAAAATGTATGCTATGTCTTCTAATGATGCTGCCTAGGGGAAGCATGTATAATGTAAACAGAATTGGTCCTAGCACCGAACCCTGTGGAACTCCATAATTAACCTCAGTGTGTGAAGAGGACTCTCCATTTACATGCACAAATTGGAGTCTATTAGATAGATATGATACAAACCACTGCAGTGCAATACCTGTAATACCTAGAGCATGTTCTAATCGCTCTAATAGAATATTATGGTCAACAGTATCGAATGCTGCACTAAGGTCAAGAAGGACAAGCACAGAGATGAGTCCACTGTCAGAGGCCATAAGAAGATCATTTGTAACCTTCAATAAAGCTGTTTCTGTGCTGTGATGAACTCTGAAACCTGACTGATGCAGGAGTCAGCTGTTCGAGTTCTGCGCCCTTCACATGGTGAGGTCCAGCTACCACCTGCACTGCAGAGCACGCAACACAAGTGGTCAAGAACAGAATTTCTGAGTGGCTAATTTTTTAGATTGTTTATGTGCTGAACTTTCCAAACTTTAGATTAGAATAGGCTCCCAGTGAACCTAAATTATATAAGCAGAAGAAGATGGATGGATGGATGGTTTCATGATAGCCATCTACTATGTTTAGAATTTCCTGCAGCCTTTGCTCAGTAGAAGACTACAGAACAGAGTAAGCGGCATAATCTTCTTTGGGTGAGTAATCTAATCTTTAACGCACACTTAATTTCCAATTCCATTAATTACACTTGATCATCCAGTTTGTCTGCTTTACCACTATTTAAAAGTTCACAAGGGGATTCTTCATCCTAAATAGCATTAAAAGATTTCTTGAAATGTGTAAAAGATATGCACATGTGGTATTAGGAAGGCAATTTGGAATATGAAATATTTAGCAGGATGGAAAGGTTTTCAGGGCCATATAGTATTTTTTTTTCTTTAATTTACCAAAATAACTGCCAACGCATGCTATGGCAGTTGGTAGCATCTTATTTGTCCCAGTTCTTATGAATGGGAGAAATGAGTCCTTTGCGCCAGATGTCAGGAAAACATCCTGATTATTCCCAGCTATTGTCTGGGATCAAACTGAGTGCAGTGCTTTAGCCAAAAGAACAAAGGAAAAAGTTATTTGATGTCACTAGACACTAGCCAGACTCCTTCATGTTTAGCAGTTGTGGATCAGAGTCCCAACTAAGGGAATAAAAGAAAGTAATCAGTATTTGGTGTTAATTTTAAAACCTACAAATAGTAACCTAATAAAAATAAATATAATTTTCTGGAACTGCAAATCAATAATACCGTACTTCAATGGTCCAGAGGCCAAAAAAGCTTGTACTTGATGATCTACATTGTGGCTCTGGCAGAAAGGTTTCACAAGAATTTAGGCTCTAGATGCAATGTTCAATGTTCAAGCAACAACACTTTCAGAAACTAATACTAATACTGCTTCACAACACAAAATTGCAATTGCACAACTTAGAACAACTCAATGAGGATGAAGTGCAAGTGGCTTCCACATCTGGCCAGCATGTCTGTTTAGTTTTATAGCAAAACATTTCCCAAGGACGTCTTTTGATTTGCATTTACAAAACCATAACAATGTTGAATACATTACTGCTCTAATTGTATGAAGGCAGATAAGAAGACAATTACTGTCTTTTCTCAGAGCTAAAGGGCCTTAGACACAAGAGTCACACATGAAGAGGCAACCAGAGACTATAATGCCAATTAAATCCGTGACTTCTAGTTACGACAGTCTCTTTTTGTTGGAATAGTAAATGGAGACATATAGAGTTAAAAAGAGTTGGAATAACAACTGTCAAGTGAAGGATTCTTTTGACCGATACCATCTATGGGCGATGATGATGGACGGATTTGAGTTAAAGCAACGCTATAATAAGAATCCTTCCGTGTTTTGCAGATAAGACTCATGCATAATCAATTTTCTCCAGGATTCACTGGAGAAAAATGGTTAACTCCAAAGCTTGGCTTGGAACACCTCGGCCAGTGGGAAAATTACATGTATGTCAAGAACATCTGAAGAAAACCAAGATGGACATTAAATCAACTAAAGAAAAAAAAAAGAAGACTTCCAGTAAGGTTGAATTTTTCTTTTTGAAACAAGAATAAGTTTTGAAACTTGTTAGGAGGCAAAACGCCTCCATTTATGATCCTCAGTGGAAAGCGAAGTGCAGTCATATATAGATGTCATACTGGTATACACCCTTTTGTGATATAGCATTAAAAAAATAAGGTACATATCTTGTCAATATTTTTGTCAGCTTTTACAGAGTGTGATAATCCATTTAGCAATGAATCCACTGGAACAACGCCTCAAATGCATGTACAGTGTTTATGTGTGTGCATTCTCCCCATCTCTCCATTAAACTCTGAATATAACTCATCTGAAATATCTCAGTCAGGGCTGAGCTGAGCAGGTGACCCAGAAAAGTGCAAACAGAGATGGAAAGAGAGAACGGAGGAAGGAAGCTGGGAAAAAAAAGAGTAAGTCTGATATTTATAGATATGAGGATAATGATGGTACCCAACAGAGAATGTGAACAGTGAAACTTGTGGATAAAGTGTGTATTTGTGTGTGTGCGTGTGTGTACACAGTGTCAATGAGGATACATTCCAGCACTAAAGCCTGTCTGTTTGGAGATAAGACTCGTGCATCATCAATACCCACCCTGCACCGTTTCATCAGATCAAACTCCAGCCAATACGTCTACTTATTCCTCTATTCTGTTACTTGCATTTCTTCTTTTCAGCTCCAGTCAGGTAAATTGTCATAATTTTGAGTTTATGTCTTGAGATGCAGAGGCTTGCAGAAATTGTCTTTAGCCAAAAGAGGGTTTACACAAAAATTTAGAAGACATTAAGTAAACACTCTTTCAGACCCTCCTCCATCTTGTAAGGAATGCAAAGCATTACATTCTCTAAGGAACACCTCACCTCATATTTCTAAGACTCCACACTAAACAAAAACAAACCAACAAAAGAAAAAAACAAGACAAAGACCATAACTGGTTTAAATTTGGTTGTGCTGCCTTCAAGTTTGTCCTGTTGTGCAGAATGCAACTTATTTCAGTACCGTTGTGCTGTTATGTTTAGATTACTCCATTGAAGTGCTGTTATGATCACCTGCTTGTACTCTGTATGTTTTTAACCATGGACCCTGAAACCAACACAGACAGCAAACAACTTCTGTTACAAATTCCTGAGTCTTCTGTTTATCCATCCATCTTTTTCCACTTATCCAGGGCCGGGTCATGGGGGCAGCAGACTAAGCAGACCCAGCCCAACCTCCCTCTCCCCAGCCACCTCCAGCTCACCCAGGGAAACAGCATTTCCAGGCCAGCTGAGCTACATACTCTCTCCAGTTTTGGGCTAGAAAGTTAGGACATGCTTGGAACACCTTGCCCAGGAGACATCCTCGTCAGATGCCTATGCCTCCTCAACTGGCTCGTTTTTGTTTCGAGGAGCAGCAGCTCTACTCCGAGTCCCTCCTGAATGACAAAATTCCTCAACCAGCTCTAAGGAAGAAGCCAGCCAGCCTTTAAAGAAAGCAGATTTCTGCTGCTTACATCTACAGTCTCAATCCTTCAGTCACTGCCCCAAGCTCAGATGTGTGCGGAGGGCGGAGGTCCTGGCAGTTGGAACCCCGATTATTGAAGATGGCTACTGGGACAGGGAACTACACCTCTCTGGTGGAGAAGGAGCCTGAGGGTGTTAGGTTGAGAAAATACTGACTAGATGTAGTCCGACTCACCTCAATGCAGATTAGGCTCTGGAACACTGTGCTACCTGTACGCTAGCATTTTTAAACAGTATGTGAGAGAGTTACTTCCCTGTGATTTGGGTCAGAGGACTGTTCTTTATTGTTGTACTAATTTGCGAACCGACAGAGTACCCAGCCTCCTTGGAATCACTAGGTAGGGTGCTGGATGGTGCACCATCGGGTGAATCCGTCATCCTATTGGAGGACTTCGGCGCTCATATAACAATGACAGTAAGAGGAGTTGGACTTGTGTCAAGGATAAAGGTTCAGAGTGTCCAAATCTAAAGGTCTGTTCTTCATGAATTAATCCCTCTAGAAAAATTGCGGAGAACATTTCTGTATTTTCAGTGCACTAACACAAACTTTGATCACCACCCACTAGATATGTCTCCTTGTGATTTTAAAAAACTAAAAGGAAGCTGCTGTTCTAATAAATTGAAGGCGATCCAAAGAAAATCCCAGAGACAGAAGTAAAAAAGGGACAGAACTAGCCTCCATGGAGTGCTTGAAGAATAGGAACCCTGCTGGAAGGAGACAAGAGATGCACAAGAAGATTACATTGAAGGGAGGACTGTATAAATATAAATTAGTTATAAATAACAGTCTTAAGAGAAAAGATGGTAACAAGTGAACATTTGACAGGAATGTAAAGTATTGTTAATTTGTCTAATTATTTAAGATCAAGGAAACAAAAAACACTGGTTTTATTAAGTCTGCATCTGCTATGGTTAATTTTTTTTTTTAAAGTATTGTGATCATATACAGACAATATATATGTTTTCTAAAAAGAAAAAAACCCCCAAGAAGTTAGTTTTCCGAGTTTTGTGGCAAAACCCCAAACTTAAGTAGATAGTTTTTAGTTTTCTCTCATTCATAATATTTTCCAGCTTGTCCCATACAGAGCTCTGAACCAACCAGCACCCTTCACTGAATTTTTTTTTTTTTTTTAATTCTTTGGCATCAAACAAGTCAAATGCAAATATGCCAGATGCCAGCAGGAGCATGTTCAGTCCAAAACTATTGATACTGGCCTTCAGAAGCCCATACTGGTCAAACTCTATTTTCGGCATCCTTTACAGGCAACATGGATCCCTTTTTTCTTCCATCCATTGTCCCTTCTTCCCTCCTTCCTTTGTTCCGTTCACCAGTGTCCTTCCCACCGTGTTGTCATGCAGAGCCAGGCGGTAGACTGTAGGCCTGCTGACACTCTGTTCCATCGCTCAGACCCACACTGTCACCTGCCTCATTAGTGCTGAACTGGTGGAGAGAAGACACACAAAAATCTGCAAGCCACATGAAACGCACACACACGGTCAACAAATGTGAATGTACTCGCATGCTGCCAGATACACAGCCAGACATTCACATGCACAGGCAAGCATCCATACACTCAACTGAGAATGAGAAAAAATAAGGAGGGAAGAACTTGTTCTAGGTCACTGATATGTGTGTGACAGCAAGCCAGAGTCTGTGCAGCTGAAGTCTTTTCACAGAGCCAACTGTCTTGCTCCAACAGCAGGTTTTGATTTTCCTCTTGTCTGACAGAAGTGACTTACGGCCATACCGGTGTCTGTTAAAGACCCCAGGACCCTTGAACAGGAAGCGATGTGTAGAAAGTCCAGATAACTCACAAAATGTCCAGCAAGCAATCCTGTAGCTAACATTCAGTTAACATGGGCTGAAAGCAATTTTTCCAGTTTTTGTGAACTAAACCTGCCAATAGCCCATTTCCTGTGCCAATATTCATCTTTTGTACATTTTACCATTTTCATGCTAAAAAAAATATTCAGTGTTTTGTCCTGAATTGTGTTCTTGGCAGAATGGAGCGGCCGCTGCAAAACAGCAATTATGAGACACAGAAACTCATCACTAAAGCGAGACATTATAATAGTAATGATGATGAACACATTCACGCGTACTTGTGTGGAATCTGATTAAAATGTCACATTAGAATCAGTTCAGGTTGAAGGTTCCAACATAGACGGCCAACGGCGTATTTATCAACTATGCGGTAAAAGCCACATGAGGCTATAATTCTTATTAAATACCAGAAAACAAAATAGACGGTAATATCAAAATCTGAACAACAACTTTGCTCTGCTGTCCTTACATCCTTACCATTAGTGGGCATCAGTGGCGTCATTTTAGAATTCAGTACTGTTTTCACTTAATTCCGACAGGCCAAGACTCAAGTCTTTTTATTAACCTAACATTTTGTTTCTATGTTTTCTTCCTTGACAATTACTTTCACTCTACACAATTTCCTCAGGCGAGAGGATTTAATTTTCTCTAACCAATGACTAGAGGCCAATGTACATGGCAGCTAACAGTATTGCAAACAAACAAAAAAGAAGTTTACCCTGCTCCTCTTTTTGTTGTCCAACAACCATGCCTCGGGGGTCTTGAAAATAGGCTGGCACCATGTAAAGTATCCCTATCATAGCACACAGCTACTTGACAACAGCCTGACAGTTCCACAAATATGGCTGAATTTTAAATTGTTAGTCTTCATTGGAAACAACTGATTAAAAAAAGAAAAGAAAAGAGTTTTATCACAATGCCAGACAAATCTTGGAGTGCATAGACTTAAAGGTTTGGAAGGGTTAAAGGTTTAGCGCTTGTAAGTTCTCATGTAAATGAAGAGATGAAACCATGAGATTTTCCACACTACCTAAAGAAAGCATGTTCACTGAATTCAAGTATCAGCTTGGGCTGCAAGAGAGAGAGAGAGAGTCCTACTCAAAACGATTACTTTTACATGACTCAAAAGTAGACATTTTGAGTAGGAGTTTATCAAAAACAACAACAACAAAAAAAAAACCCTACAATATATTCTTATATTTATCTTATATTCTTGGCAGAAATTCAGGTTGGCATAAATAATTCAAATTCATATTTCCTATTCATTTCTTATTTGATAAATGCACAATTTGTACCCCCACAGACAAGTGGACCAAAAAAAGCAAACTAAACTTGATGACTCAGTATTTTAAAGCTGGCAGTTAATATCTGGAGTTATGAAAACAGTGATTGCATGAATGATATCAGAATTTATTTTGAACACTTCCATCCATCCATCCATCCATTCGCTTCCGTGTATCCTTTCCAGGGTCACGGGGGGCGCTGGAGCCTATCCCAGCTGTCATAGGGCGAGAGGCGGGGTACACCCTGGACAGGTTGCCAGTCTGTCGCAGGGCCAACACATAGAGACACAGACAACCATTCGCATTCACATTCACTCACAGATTCACACCTATGGCTATTTAGATTAATCAATTAACCTATCCCCACTAACTGCATGTTTCGAACACTTATGTAGTTAAATTTCTTGGTCAGAAACTGAAATTTTGAAACTGGTCAAAACAATGGACCAGCAAATGAATCAAACTAGACCCCTAATGTAACCAGCTAGTTCATTTTTTGTTATTGTGTAACTGATTTGCAGAGTTAAATAAAAGAACTATCATTTGATGCATATTACAGGTAGTAATTCTGATTTACCTCAATATCCTTTACAATCTTAACAAGCTATTAAAAAGCTAGCTAGAGTGGAAAACACAGGCAGCCAAGCTAGTTTGGTAATCAGATGCTAGCTCTGCATCCGCCCTTCTTCATTTCTTTCTTTAGATGGTGTCACGATATTCATTTAAATTGTGTTTTGGGAATTGAATGCTTCTAACTTTACACCTGCAATATATTTAGCTACACTACACTTCTTGTGTTACTTCATTGTTGCTGATCTGCCTTTGTTGCTTTCTGTGGCCCTTTGTATGCTACAACCTAGCTCACCTTTAGCCTCCCTGAGAGAAAACTGGAAATGTTTTCAAAACCCAGAGGTGAAACCCGAGACTCAACACATGTAGTGGAAGAGAACATGCCTGTTTTGTGTTATACATCCCCTTCTGGTGGTTTTAAAGCTGTGTTAAAGTAGAGTTGGTGTGGGAAAGGGAGGGGGCTCTTCATAAACATGTGGCCATGATAATCTATGGCACAAACTGACTGGCATTTCACAACAGCCCATTTCTGACATCTTTACTCTACTTCAAACTCAAACTCAAACCCCCTTCAGACTCATAACACACTCAGTTGGACCTGGAGGTCTCCTTTTTGTGAATGCACATGCCTGTCTGTGTGTGTGTGTGTGTTGCAGTGGGACTGTCCATCAACCCTGCAGGCCAGAGGAAACAGATGCTTAGTGAGGCGCTGGGTTTACACAAGACCAAAAGGATCAAACTCAAACCACATCCAGCAAGGAGATTATTGCTCAACAACAGTCACACACACAAAAACAGGAAGCAAGTTATACCGTTAAACTCCTGTGTTCTGTGATACGTGAAGTTGCTAAAGTACACTACAAGCTGATATCGAAAAGCCTCACATTTATTGAACCATTCAATCACACAACAGATAATGAACAATTGAGATGTCTTGGAAAAGAAATAAGTTGTGTTTTAACAATATGTCAGTTTTCTCCCATTCAGACAGGCAGCAGTAATTACATAAAAATGGGCACAGCTTTTTGGCTTAAGCACCCTATTAACGTGTCATTTGGTGGGGTCAATTCTTTGTCGGTATAAAGGCTATAAAAGTGATGATTCAGACCTGAGGCTCAGACTCAGCCACTTTAATGGCATGATCCATTCTTCATGACTTGCAACAAAATACTTCCTGGCGCAAAACAGAGAGAAAGGTGCCCAAATTTTATCCACCTTCACTGCAATTTTCACACACAAACTGAAGGGTAGATCGGATCCTTCAGTGGATATGTGCACCTTTAACACCCCTGTCATAAAACATCGAATAATCCATCACCTATTAATATGAACTCATTTTAAATGGTTAACAATTTAGTGATTATCAGTGTTTCCTATTTGTTTTATGCGTTTAATATAATCACCACAAAAATTTGTAGAAAATCTGCTCCCTTCAGAGTGTGGATCAGCAGATTCTATATCACCCTCTTTTCCTTATGCATGTGAGCTCAATTTTAACTTTCTTTGGTCCAATATAGCCACGATCAATTTTCTGCACGTCCAAACCATCTCAGCCTCACTTCTCCAACTTTGTCTCCAAACAGCTCAACCTGAGCTGTCCCTCCAGTACTTCTAATTTTAT
This sequence comes from Neolamprologus multifasciatus, assembly GCF_963576455.1. NCBI lineage: Eukaryota > Metazoa > Chordata > Actinopteri > Cichliformes > Cichlidae > Neolamprologus > Neolamprologus multifasciatus. The sequence continues at coordinate 20,275,075 of NC_140455.1, forward strand.
CCATCCAGTTTACTCCAAGAGAAAATCTTAGCATCTTTAAATCTGCCACCTCCAGATCCTTCTCCAATCCATACATCATAGCAGGACTCCGTCCATCATGTAAACCTTACGTTTCACATGACGTTAACACTCATCTCCACCAACTCCAACCTGCCTGCTTACTCTTTTTCACCCCTTTGCATTTTTACCTCTTTGTCTCCAGTGTATACCTCCACCTGCTCAGACTCTGTTCAATTCAGCCTTTAACTTTGTGTTTTGGGAAGTGCTATACCATTTAAATAAAGTTATTTTCATGATCTTGTCTGAAATTCAGATATTCCTTCAGAAATTGATGCAGGATGGTGCAAATTGACACAGGCATTTGGCGACCTGCTCTTATATATAAATGTAACCAGACTACAAACAGATGGCAATCAGTGGAGTCGAGTCCTCTCTATTGTAAAGAGGTGTTGCAGAAAAGAGTTGCAAACACTCACTGTCAGTCCACGGTGGTTTTTACTGACCAATTCATAAACAATTTAGTAGTTGCTAAATTGAAATTTTAAATTCCTGTACAAATTATTTCTGTGGTGATTTAGATGTTTCACAATGGTGAGAATATGTGCAGTTTGGTACAGCTCCTGATCCAGATGCAGATGAAAACATTTTAATTTCATAACATTTATGAGAACTGTACAACCTTGCTGAACGTAAACATATGCTCTCACTGAGCATCTTAAAAAAAATCTAATATTTTTGTGTGGTTTGCACAAAATTGGATGTTGTCAGTAAATATGTTCTATCTGCAGGTTAAATAAAATCAAAACTGACCTTCAAATCCCCATATCAGTCCACTATAAGAACCAGCTGTTAGTGTCACAATCATCTGACAAACAACAATGGCTTCATAAAAATGGAATCCTCTCTACCCCGCTCGCTCTCACACTCTCTCTTATACACACACTCACACACACAGAGAAAGACCTTTTTGCTTTGGAAACAAGCATTAATTTGCACATGAACTCTTACACAACCGTCATTGTCATGTCTGTGTTGAGTCCGATAGAGAGAGGAAAGAGAGGAGGTGAGAATAATGAGCCGAATAACAGAGCTCCATCAGAGTAAACAAACTGCTGCCCAGGTCGGCGTGTTGTCAGTGTGTGTGGGAGGAGAGACAGGTGGAAACAATGTACTCTTCACCTGGGTTTAAGGGTTCTCCAGGCGGGGATGAGCAACGCTGGATAGCAGAGTGGTGAGAAAGACTGGAGAGGAAAGCAGGAGGGCAACAATTCTGCTGAGGCCTCCAAATAGCACAGTTACTACAAGCACAGCAGGCGCTATATACATTCTTTGAGTTTGACTACATTATGTTGGAGAACATCTTTTATGTAATATCAGATATTGTAGACAACTTCTCTATAGCTGAAAGGAACATTGCATTCTTGACATATTCCATTATTCCCTAATGGTTTTGGTTAATCAATTCACCGTCATTTAAAGGTATTTCTCAGAGATTCCCTGACACTTAATATTTGTGTCACCCCCCCAAACGCTTGTTCTTTGTTTTCTTGGACAGTTTAAGTGCCTCTTGATGATTGTAATGGTTCCAAGGCTTTTGCATTGTGACAACATCACAGTTTCAAGCCCTGTAGTTTGGGACAAAATGTTCAGATTTAAAGATGCTGACATAAATGTCAGCCAACCAAAGCATAACTCAGATATATTAGTCATAATACTGAGCACTTTAAATCCTGGGTCAAATGAACCATGGTGTTCATACAGCAAAGTGACAAAAGAAAAACGCATTGTAAGATGCTCTTGACAGAAGCATCCAGACTACCCCTGACAATTATGTCTAGTTCTGTACCTGTACAGTGAATGAATACCACCCTTCCAAAAGATACAACCTTTTGTATTGTGTGTGTGTTGATGGTGGTGGAGTACACTGATTAATATGCCACTCCAACATTTCAAATACTATTCTGTTGTGGTAAGACTGAGTGTCATTAAATGCATTTCACATCCATACATCCTCTTCTGCTTATCCTTATCAAAGTCACGGGGGAGCTGAAGCCTATCCCAGCTACTATAGGGTGAGAGGTGTGGTAAATCCCAGACAGGTAGCCCGTCTGATGCAGGGCTGACAAAGAGACAGACAACGATTTGCACTCATGTTCACACCAATTTAGAATCACCAACTAACCCAGAGGTTCCCAAAGTGTGGGGCCCGCCCCCTAGGGGGTATCAAAGCTTGGACACTGCTAGCATAATGGACAGGTTTTTTGACAGGGCTCCCACACAAACGCAAAGCAGGAGAAGAAGCATCACCAAATATGTTTCCAAACCAACTTCCTTCCAAGCCAAATACTAGAAAATATTGTGAAGCATATCTTCCCTTTGGCTTCACAAGTGCCAAGGTAGGTGTCCCCTGCAGAATTAGTTTTCCCTGTCGCTGGGTTCTCCAAATCACAGACAAACAGTATCCCACATTCTTGATTTTTAGTTCACAAACACTTCTTGCAATAACAAACTACTCCTGACATTTTGGAGATGTTAGCTCTTTATACAGTAAAGTTACAGTGGGATACAAATAATATCAGGACGATCCTGCCACAATTTGTTCCCCCAGTTCAAATCACGGAAAACCGTATCCCACAGTTGTTTATGTTTTTAACCCTCTGGGGTTGACGGACGCGCCGGCGCGTCAAAATCACATGACCAACTTAAGACATCACAGCTACAAGATGCAGCGACTCTGAGTTCAAATTATATACCAGTTTTTGAATTGCGTCAATGAGTTATGATAAAAAATACACGCAATGTTTTTTCCTGAACAAAACAGTGGTGTTTACAGCGGGAAGAACGGTAAAAATGGCGTTTTCACGGACAGCGCTAGCAAACACTCTCCGCTTGCAAGTGAAAAAAGAAAAAACACCCCTTCCCTATTGGTTTAAAAGTTTAAACCACGTCAGCCAATCAAAAAAATGATATGGCTATAATGGCACTTGGTTGTTTAGGGAGAAGGGGAAGTTTTATGAGCGACACCCGCAACGGAAATCGGGCGAGCGAAAGAAAGACAGAGAGCGAGTTTTTATATGTGAGACATTAGTAACGTTTAGTGTGTTTGGGGGCTATAGTTAGTGTGTTGTGTAGTTATTGTTTTGTTTTGTGTGTCAGTTAGACTGCTGAATGTCACATTTGCACCAAAAAAGCCACCAAAGGCAGATTCCAGTGTAAACGCTGTTCCCACATGGAAAACTGGACTGATACACCTCCTGCTGTTAGACCTGCAGGGTTTAGGCCTGTGGTGTTCTCCTCTGTCTTATACTGAACACAAACTACTTTTTGTAGTGGGACAAATAATTTGCGTGCCTTCTTTTTTGATGCAGAACACCTGATTGTTCTGTAAATAGATTTAAATGGTTATATTTAAAAAAAAAAACAAAAACAAAAACAAACAAAAAAAAACACGGCTTAGGCCTTGGCTGCAATTTTAGGTAAATAGTACAACATAACTTGCAAGACTTGTGCATAATTTTTTAGAAATGTACAATTTCTATTTGCATTTCAAGTTATGAAAATGATTCGTTAAACATGTTTGTGGGTTTTACAGTAAAAAATGTGACTTTTCTCTACTCGGATTTTGAATTTTCTTTGTCTGAATTTAGATCAATTGTGCTAATATAGCATGCCAAAATAAAAAATAACTTAAATTTCAGATATTTGAGGTTGTGCTGAAAAAAATGATACCAAACAAGGCAAGAAAAACTGTTTTTAAAGGTGAAATATAGAGGTAAAATCAAAAGTAGTCAAAAATGGCCAATTATACCCTGGACCCCAGATGGTTAAACCCATTTTGCACAGAGAGGCATTATTAAAAAAATGTATTGATAGCAATGGTGAATATTATTACACAGGAAAAAAACAACTATACTACTACAGTTGTAGTATAGTGTATTTTACTACACGTAAAATAATCACACGTGATGCCTCTGCCATTCTAAATGGAGGGACAGCAACTGCATGTAAAACCTGAAGATAGTCAGATTAACAGTAACACTATTTTGTCTCCATCTGCCATTCTGCAATTCATCTCATGTAAACAATAACGTGGTGCACAGCGTGACGTGAAAAAAGGCACATACCTTTGACGTTGCGTGACAAACTCTGCATTCCTCGTCCACACGTAAACGCAAAAAAGGAGTTTTAAAACATCTCCATTTGCAGTGATTCAAAACGTCGTCCCAAACGCATAGAAACAGCTGCGTTTTCAAAAATACGTGTGTGGACATAGTGTATTTTATTACTACCTATAATTTATTGCAGTTTACTTGTATTTGCTTAACTGCTTATCGAATGTTACCAATTTCAACGTGTGGTTGGAGGGTGTGTTTGTGCACAAACTGCATGTCTCTGGACTGTGAGAGGATGCCAGAGCACCTAGTGAGCATGACACTCATGCTCACTTCCAAGGGCTGCATAACAGTGCCTTTCTTCCACTTCCAGTGTCAATAATGAGAAACTCTAGTTAGCAGTAGCTTAGAAATGGAGTGTAAACAAACTAGATCTCACAACAGTAGACTTCAGCACAAACTCCATGGCAAAACCCAATACTAATATGGATTTGGATATCTTTCTGTGGCCAGAGTTAGCAAGACAGCAAGCTAAGGCTAGCCAGCTAAATGCTACTTTGACTATCAAGCAGTTTGTCTGCATTAAGTATTGCCCATGGTTACAGGTACTTTAGCCCCCAGCCCCAAAACCATGCTATTAGAATGTATACAACAACACATGACACATTACACTTGTTTAATAAAAGCTAAATCAAAGGTGTAAAAAACTGAGTACACGCCATAATTCAGTAGCTGGTAAATCAGCTTCTATAATTTGTAGTTAGGTTTTTTTTAGTATGATTTCATCAATTTCAGACATCATTGTGAAGCAAATTCTTTTCTTTTCAGCTTTCCTTTAGTTAATTGAGGCTTATTGGCATTTGTTTACACAGTGATGTTAAGGTCCCACCACAGCATTTCAATTGGGCTGAGGTCTGAACTTTTAGGCCACACCTTGACTTAATTGTCCTATTGCATGACCAGTTTTGGCCAAGCTTTACTTGTTAGACACATGGCCTTACATTTAATCAAGAATACTTGACTAAATGACTGCAAGGTCCTCAGGCGTTTGTGGTTCGAAAACAAGCCCAAATCATCTCTCTACCACCATGCTTGACAGGTAGTATGAGGTGTTTGTGCTGATATGTTTTAGTTTTCTCCAAACATGGTGCTGTGCATTATGGCCAGACATCTTCACGTTGGTCTCCAAAGGACATTGTTCCAGAAATCTTTGTTTGGATGCAATTTTGCAATGCTAGACTTTGCTAGCATTAATCTTTTTAGAGAGTGGAGGTTTTCTGATGGCAACTCTTTCAAAAATAAAAAAGGCCATCTTTGTTTAATGTTTTTTCCAATTGTACTATCATAAACAGTAATATTGAACATGCTAACGGATAGTGGTGCAATGGATCAAAAATCTCACGGATCGGATCAATTTTCGGATAATTCAGCTAAAATAGAAAAAAAAGACTAAAATTCGACTCGCCATTTATGTATTTTTTGCCTATTAAAAAAACATTCAACTGAAGACTCATTCCACGCACTTATATAAAAAGAAATTAAGGTGCAATGTGGACATTATGGACCATACTGGGCATCCTCTGCACAAGGCCATAAACAACCAGAGGAATCTGTTCAGTGAGAGGTTGCTTCTCCCAAAGTCACGGACCAGCAGACTTAAAAAGTCCTTTGTCCCACACGCCATTAAACTGTTTAACTCCTCGCTGGAGGGGAGAGGGAGGGGAAACGGGGACAAAGGAGGGGGGGAACAAGTAAGCTGTAGTGCCTTTTCACTGTGCAATAGTTTTTGTTAATATCCAACAGTGTAATAGACTCACAATACTTGATATGTGCTGTTCCCTTGTATTCTTATTCCTATTTATTCTATTTATCCCTTTTGTATTCTCTGTAGTTATATATGTGTATATATGGTATGTTTCTGCTCACATTCTGCAACTTCTGTCGGTGCTGTGCTACTGGAAACTGAATTTCCTGGAGGAACCCACCCGACGGATAAATAAAATTTCATCTAATCTAATGTAATCTATAGGGCAGTACAGGGCTTTGTATCTACCACTCCGCTGTGATATAACGAGTGGTCACGGTCACGTGGCTTTCCGTTGCCCTGGAGGTCGACCCATTTGTAGTTAGAGCAACAGAAGATGTCTGGGACAGTTCAGCCATAACTTTAAACTTCTCCTGCTCATACATGCCTGGAACGATCTTGTCACACTGAAGTGGACGCGCAACGAGATATCATAGCGTGGCTCAAGCACGTTCATCACAGTTTAAACCCCTTGTTTTGCACAACGGAATACGGCCTCCCATCTTCAGCTAAACACCCCAGTAGCTTTTGTAATAGCTTTAGCCCGGTCGGATTGGGCAGCAAAGGGCTGCTTAAATGCCGCAAACTCCTCTGCTCCGCCGCTTGGACCGCTAGCGCTGGCCATAACTACCGCTTGACAGACCCACCACGCGCACCATACACATACTTTTTTTTCTTTTTCGAATGTTCGGATCACATACGTACCAAACCGTGGAGTGGGATCGGTTCAGATTTCGGATCAACCGTGATCCGTTGCACCACTACTAACGGAGGCCTATAGAGTCCGAGGTCTAGCTTTTGGGTTTTTTTGTGGCTGAGCATTGCACGGTATAACTTTGGGGTGAATTTGTAAGGAAGTCTGCTCCTGCAAAGCCTGGCGACTGTCTTGAAGGTTTTCCACTTGTGAATAATCTTTCTCACTGTAGAATGATAGACTTTAAATTGGTTGGAAATGATCTTATAACCCTTTTCAGATTGATGGGCAGCAACAAATGCTTCTCTAAGATCACTGCGGAAGTATTTCCTCCTGGGAAATGTGTTAATGCATAACTGATTTTTCCAGACCAGCAAACTGACAAAACATCTGCTCGTGATCAATTAGTACCGAGCATGTGATTAGCAGTACCTGCTACTTACCCTCTCAATTCTATGGAAAGTGTAAGAGGGCACTTTTTGGCTTATTTTTTGTTAAATAAATAATGACATGGTGTAGTATGTCATGTTTTTTTATTCGTCTGAGGCCATATTTACGTAAATTGTAATCAGTCTGTAAATACATATGTACATTATGCTCGAAATAAAATACTAGATAGAGATGTTCAGTATTGTTACAGCTGAAATTAAAAGCATTTCTATGCAGTGTATAGTGCACATACTAGGCTTTCTATAATTAACCATATGGGCATAACAATTCTTTTTTAAAGAGATGTTCCTGAACAGGTGGCTACCTGTTGAAGTGACTTTACATTTACATATTGTTCTCAAAGCAAAATGCATGGCCTTTATAAATTACTGTTGCTGTAGTCATTGACTTAAACAGAAATAGTTTCATTGCTGTACTTTTATTCAATGAGTTGCATAATTACAGTTTTTGAGTGAAAAAAAAAAGCACTAATCCTTGTGTACATTCAAATGCACTGCAGACATTTTCTTCTCTCGCACACACAAACACACACACCATGCTGGGCCTGTGGTGCCATGCCAGAGCGGAAGAGCTAGTCGAGCAAAACCCAGGGCAGCCTGGGATCCTGCCAAGCCCAGCTGGTGGCACAAGCAACTGATGGGAAGAGAGCAAAGAGGAGGAAGAGGACGAAGAAGAGTAAAGGAAGGAGGGGCGCAAAGGAAGGACAGAAGCCAGGAGAGTGAAATGGTTTGGAGAGTGCTGGTGAAAGAAACTAACCACTCTGAAAAGCAAAGATTCTGGCATGATGAAGAAAGAGAGAGAAAAGGCTTTAGAGGGGGATGGTATGCACGCAAACATGCGTATTTATGTATGCATGTATGTGAGAGGTATGTATTTTGTGTGGGAGGTAAGAGATGATATATTGGAGATGGAGGAGCAGAGTAAAGTGGGGGGCGGGGGGACTCGAGTCTATAAATTCTGAATGCCACTAAATCTTTCCATTATCCACAGATAAGGCAGTGACAGATGTTTCTGAGCCCAGATAGAATTTAAATCGTTCAAGTTTGGCTGATAGCAAGGGGTGAAGAATGAAAACAGATAGGTGGAGAAAGACAGGCCGAGACAGCAGCCAAGATAGAGACAGAGCACTGTAAACATCCTTCGCTTCTCCCTTTCCCTCCCTCCCTCCCGCACACTGCTCTCAGCTGGAGGGTGTTGCCCCCATCGAGGAGCTCTGACAAGGTCAGGGGTGAGGCAGCGCCGCCCCCAGGATGAATTCAAATGAAGAATGTGTGTTTATAAACTGCAAAAAAATGTTTGTGAATATGACCGGTGGCGTGCAAAATAACTTGCATACAACAACTATGTGGGTGTATTTTACCGCTAGTGCTGCTGTCAGGTAAAAGAGAACTTATTTTTAAAAAATTGTATACTTTTCCTTAACTTAAACCTCAAATATTTGGTTTTAAATGTCACGCCGATAATATTCACCATATATTTTAAATTGATGCAACAACAACGCTTCCCTAAACAAAATAGAAAAGCATCAGAAACAGCATTCAGATCAATGGATGCCAAATCTCCAGCGAAACCGATTCTAATGAAATTCTCGTAGGTGGGTTAGCAGCTTCGTGGGGCAGGATTTACCAACAGACACCACTGCTCTGGAGAAAAGGAGAAAAAAAGGCCTTGGGAACGTTTTATTATTAAAAAGAAGCTGATGCAACACTCTGCACTGAGGTTGAAAATACACACAGACTCAGCACCAAAATTAATGTTGAGACAACCGCTTTGTGCATGAATTTTGAAATTACGAATGTGAAAATCATTCTGCTGTGATTTCAGTGTTCATCTAATCATACGTTAGCTTTTTTGGGGGGTAAAAATATTGAAATGATGTTAGGCTTGGCCCAGAACAGCACTAAGAAATGCCTCTAGAGAGATAAACACACTCCGATAGTTCTCTGTTCAGTCTTAGAACGGCAATGCATAAATCAACTGCCACACAGAACAAAAACCCCAGACAGGTTTTATAAGCATTATGTGGTTACTCGTCTCTATAAACATACCAATATGAAGAATCTGTAGGCAAGAGAGAAGCTTGTTGATACCAAAATCTTTTTGCTTTTCATTTTTAGATCAGTTGCAGTCCAAATGCTATCAAACAACCAGTTGGGTAGGCTTTAGTTCCATGCAGTTACGCAGTATGTTTGAGGAGCCTTGCACAATTGAAAATACAATATAGAATCCATCTCACAAAGACAGAGTGCTTTTATTTAGATGAGACGGCAGACTAACCTATGGGTTATCAGATTATCAAGTTAATACATTTTCTGTCAGTGCTTGAAAGTTATTGACAAATGCCAAGTTTGCATACATAAGCTAAACGGGCCACAGTAAAGTCTTGCCAATGACAAACAAATACATGCAAAGAAAAAACACAACAGCTAACCAGTACCTTTTCAAAGTTTGCCAACAGATGTCCAGTGATATCATGTGATATATACAGGCATTTGCCTCGTTGATTAGTTGTATAATGTTAGGAAGATTGGTCTTACCTGTCATTGTGCCGCTTGTGTTTCTAGTTTCTCAATGTCCCACACCTTCTATATTCCCTCTCTCTATATGTGATCATGTTTAGTGTTAGTTTTCATGTTCGGCAGATTAATTTTTCAGCATTAGCTCAGTTTTTTAGCTACGTCCAGTTTTAATTTGGTTTGTTTTCTTGTGTACCTGGTTTTACCTTCTGCTCTTATCTTTTCCCTCCTGTCTGATCATCTACCACACCCTTGTGTTATGCTGATTTTCTCCACCTGTGTGGTGTTCCCACCTGTGTCTCATTCTGTAATCAGTCCACAGTGTTTATAGTCTTATCGTCCCTTATCGTTTGCTGGGTCAATGGCTTGTTCTTCAGGCTTCCATCTCATCATCATCAGCATTACAAATATGACATACCATGGAGACAGAAGGGGGGATGGAGAAGTGGAGAAATGAATGATTGCTTGCAATTGTAAATACATGCTAAATGCTAAATGAATGGCCACTTATATAGTGCTTTTTTAGATGTAATGAAAACCCAATGCCCTTTTAAACAGAAACATTCATAGAGCTTTATTCTATGCATTTAAGCACTTTATTACATATTCATCAAGGGCAATTTGGGATTCTGTACCTTTCATCTTTCTGTATCAAAGACAGTGAAATATACACCAGAAGCGCTGCCGAGTGAACCGCTGACCTTCTGCTCTACCTCCTGAGGTACGAGTCAGGGTTTGAGAGCATTCAAAATCACTGGTATTAGTACTTTTAATATTTTTAAAGCTGTTAGCTGCTGTGTGTCATATGTCTTTAAAATAAAGCTATTTTTAATTTGATTTATTTGCACAAACACAGGTAGTACTCACAGTAGCTTGTATAGCTTTATAGCCGCTCACAACCAAGTTGGCTTCAACATGCTGATAGATTTTTTTTCCGCTCCATTTCAACTGTTTTGCTGGTAATAAAAAATGTATAAATGACTTGTAATTTTTAGTATTATAGTAGTAAAAATGCAAAGTTAAGTTAAATGATCCTGGGTCATTGTGTTTCAGGCAAACAGTCACACAGCCATGTGTTAACATGCCGTTAGTCTGGAAGTTCTTGACCGTGATTAAAGACACAAAGTAAACTGCCCGTTGACTCAGTGTGTCACCCTCAGTGTAAAGCTTTAGTAAGTTTTGTGGCTCTAAAATTCATTTTGGTCAAAACTTTGATGGTAAAGGTTGCTGAACCCTGCTCTAGCCATGTATGTTACACCAGGTCAGACATCAAAGTTCTTACCTTAGTCCCTAACAAATCTCTTTCTCTACAGGCATAGGAAAGGATCATAGGAGTGCTATTGTCATATTACATTTGAGCAGGCTTTGGTTGTAGGTAAACAGTCCATGTGGAGAAAAATATGAGGTTTGCATTTGCAAAAATTCAATCTTGAAACCATCATCTAACATATCACAGTGTTTTAGCTTTATAAAATGTATTCACAAACTGAAAATAGCAAACGTTACACGAAGTCTTGGCCTGGATATCTGTTGACTACACTGACAGCACTGAAAAACCTTCTATTACCCTGAGAGTCTATGCCACCAGATGGGTAAATGAGTTCACAAATCGCCCTTACCCTAAGGAATTAAATCTAAAATCAAGATTTACCTACCAAACAGACCTTAAAAGGGATCTAAGGGTCCTCACTTTTCTTAAATGTCCTCAGTCAGGTAGTCAAAACCTAACCAGTCCCTGCTTCTTTAACTGGACATTGCCCAAATGTCTGTTATGTGACTTTTGTTAAAAAGGCGAACTGAGATATCGGTCAGTAACCCCAGTTTGACACGCTCTCTCTGTGTGTATGTGCGTGTGTGTGTGTGTATGAGAGGCATGTGATCTAACTGTCTCCCTGCGTGAGAAGAGAGAGAGCAGAGCATACTGAGTCAGTGTTCAACCATGCAGCCTTCTTGGAGACACACTCACAAACAGCCCATTTCAACACACACACACACACGCACACACACATGCACACATGCACACACCAGTCTTTGACGACACACCATGCTAAAGGAGACCATTGTCCTGTGGTGGAACACAGACGGAGAGTCCAGAGGCAATCTTCACAGGAATCTGTTCGGAGAATAGTCTTTACTACACCCCACACAGAAAGCTCCTCCCTCAGGACAGCAGTTTCTCCACTGCCATATTATGAATTTCTCGATAGCGACCTATCTCTGCCTACAAATCCTTTACTTTGGAGGGTCCTCTTGACCACGTGATTAATGAGCAGCAATAAGGATGCTTGCCAGCACTGGCATAGATCAGAGGTCAACTTTGCTAGGGTTCTAAGGTCGCCGCAGCAATGTGGGGAGCCACTGTGCTGTCCACTGTACGTCTCCAGGAGAAAAACCCACTGGACTTCATGAATATTACATGAAAGCCCTGCCATGACAGGATGGAGGGGAAAACAAAAGGGCAAGATTTCATCTAAGAGAGAGGGAGAGTAGGGAAAAGACGAATGGAGGAGGGATAAAGAGGGTCCTGTGAGGCTCAACAAAGACAGGCTTTATAGCAACGAGGGTCAAATGGGCGTTTTATTCATGGTTTCCCCCTACACACTGAGAGGAGCTCCCTTAGGACCCTTTAAAGGAGAGAAGATGTGTATATGTGTGCATGTCTGTGGGGGGGTCAAACAGTTTTCCCTCCTGGCTGAGGCACACTTGAGACAACCTTTGGTCCCCAAATATCCACACTATCCTGTTCCAAGTGACCAAAACACTACACAGAGCTCTTGTGTGTGTCTGTGTGTGTCTTTTGGGTGTCTCTGTGTTCTGTCATTTTTTATAGCCTTAAGCTCCTTATTCCCAAGAGTCTGGCAGGTATGCTTTGCTATTTCCTCATGGCTCTAACTCTGTGTATTGTTCTGATTGGGACAAGGTTAGCAGCAGATGTTCAGTCTGCAGCGGACTGCCAGCGTCGAGGACATTCCTCAGTGGCGCTTGCTGGCAAAGAGCTGACTCCATGTTCTTGAGCAGAGCCAACACTGAGTCTGTATTTAACAGAATACATCGCAATGGAGGAAATTGCAGAAATGCCGCCCCGTTTTCCCTCCATGTGCAGCACCTAGTGCTGACAAAGTTAGCTATCTGACAATCAGCTGTCATATGATTCTGCACAGAATATTTTAGCATCTTTCAGTGTGTTGACGTGCTTCTACACCTACAAGCTCGCTGCTTTGATACAGTCTTAGCACCATCATTAGGATGACTTTTTTTCTACTGCTAGGTAGCTGTTTTGAGTGTAAAGTTTTGTTAAACACACTTTACACATTTTTAGTGACTTGTTAGTGAACACTGTGAAATACTTTAATATTTTGCAGCAAAGGAGGCATGTATCCAGGTAAAGCAGAATAAGGATAAAAAGAAGAGTCAATATTGGGATTGTATTCATCTCCCTGAATAAATCTCACTGAACAAACAACCCCTCTGGGTCTGAAAAAAGCCCATAAAGCAGTGCTGAAACAACACTTCCTCCAATGGTCATTTGAGGCTTGGCTCTAAGGAGATGCAGTCCTCGTGGATTCCACTATTAAAATGACCTGCTTCAAAGAAAACATGAACATATTTACAGCCTGGATCAAAAAACCCTTTTGGTATCTATAGTCTTTTTGCCAATCTGTGAAAATATACACACAGATTAAAAAAAACTTAATTGCTTAAAATATATTTACGTTTAAAGGTCATTTGGCTAATCCTAGATGCAAAGTATTTATAATGCAATGTGGCAAATACTATGACTATCATATAGTATACTATACCATACTATCAGAAAGTTCTGATGAGTAAGAATAATTGTTTTCCGTGGGACTTTTTCTGTCTCTCACATTGTTATGGAGGGATATTAGTTCACTTTTCTTTACGAAGTTGCTTCATTTCATTGAGGTTTGCAAACATTTGTTTATGCACAGCTGTTTTAAGATCCCTTATATGTATTTATTGGCATACGGAAGAGTTCATGGTCAACTAAATGACTGAAACGTGCCCAGAACAAGCCTAAATCATCACCTCTCTACTACCGTGCTGAAAGTTGGCATGAGGTGGTTGAAGATGTGTGTGGTTTGGGCCAAACATGAAACTGTAAATTACAGCTAAACATTTCAACTTTGGTTTCATCTGTTCAAATGAGATTGTTCTAGAAGTCTTTTGCTTCATCTAGATGTTATTTTGCAAAGCGAAACTATGCTAGCATTATCGTTTTAGACGTCTTCTAAACAAGCCATTTTTCTAACTGAACTGTCATTAACTTGAAGACTTAACATCCTGAGGCCTGCAGAGTCTGAGATGTCGTTTTTGGGGTTTTTTCCTGGTTCCCTGATTGCTGATAGTCTTGCACCCCACAGTGCTAAATTTTAAGCTTTACTTAGGATGGATGGTCCATGAATGAATGTGTAACATCACATCTTCATAACAAAATATTTCTTTTGTTATTATAGCAAATGTGTGTACAGCTTACAACACCGCATCTTAGTAGCAAATATAAATATCAGTAATGCCACTCGCTACAATTTATAGAATTATTTTGCCATGCTAAGGGTATCTATTTCTGTTCTGCAAATCTACAAAAGCTCCGGGTAAACTGGAGACGTAAAATGTTTTTGTGAAAGAGATTAAAATGAAGAAATCTGCGCATCGAGTAAACGCGTCCACACACGAACAAAACACCATCACTATCTCTACATCATGGCACGGACAAACAAGCACTCTTATTTGCTTTATCACGATTGTCATTTCCCCTGACACCTCCTACCTATTTTCCGCTATGTCTAATATGGCTGTAATCACCATTGTAAACCTTGTGTCATTGTGAGGACACATATAATTAAAAGAGGATTAGCAATGGACGGGCCCAGATGCCTTCTGCATGTAATTAACATTCAGACAATGTGGCGGGCATACAGAGAAAACACCTGTGTTTGTGTGTGTGTTTGTGTGTGACGCGGCCGAGGCTGTTTGTGTGTATGTGTGTGTGGGCGTGTCTAAAGATGTGTATTGGTCCGTGTTTTTTGAGAGAGATTAGCCTCAGCAAATTCAGTCTGACATCAGCCAATCAGGGCCATTCAGGGGGCTAGCCAATCATCCACGGCAACACGTAGGCTGCCAGAAAATGGCATTAAAACAGGCAACATATTTACATAGTGAAGGTGGGCAACACTGACAACAGTGCAGGTATCGTTTAAAGGACAAAAGTACAAGAGCTTTCTTACAGCTTTAGAATGCTTTTGAAACTATGAATACCATATTTATATTTATTTATGCAACATCTGCTAAATTAAAAACAATCATAGCATTAAGCAGAACCAGAATTAGTGGAATAGCACTAGGACCATGGGATCACACATTTTGTGTGCTTATGGGATGTCTTCTTAAAGCGCGGGTCTCACATTATGTGTGTAATTTCTTACAAAACCTTGTGGATTCATTTTATTTTCCTTTTTGATACAGACGGACATCAGCTGATGCCCTCAATTACAGATTAATGAATTCTATGCAGCAAAGTAAAAAGTTGGGTTGGTGCATCCCTAGTTTATGTGTTGCGTAAGTGCGGTAGTGTTATTTGCATCTACTTAGGCGCCTATTTTGCAAACTTATTACATTCTGACAGATCAAATGGCACCAGGACATGCATTTGATAACCCGAAATTCACACGAGGTTGAGCCTTTGAGGATTCAAAGGACAATTTTCGTCCAAGATTGACTGTCATCAGACTTATATTGGTCTATCCTGACGTCAGTGACTAACTGCTCCTGAGCTGTGGGATGGTTTGCTGCCACGTGATTATGCTGTGATCTGACATTGAGATGAGGGGATCGCAGTTGCTCTTTGCAGGCACTGTGACATTAAAGGTGATTGTCTAATGGAATTGACCTTTCAGCTTTATCTCCCTATCATGCATATATGAAGAGGATGCATCCACGGTCTGCATCTCTGGGTGAATATATGTGTGTGTGTGTGTGCATGAATGTTTCATATGGCATGAGGTGGGCAGGCATGCTTCAGAATGTGTGTCTGACATATTTGTGCCCCATATAACCGCTTGCATGCTTATAATTCAGTATCCCGGTGTGTGCGCGTGTATATTTAATGCCAGTGGGGTCGTCTAGCATTACTCGAATGACCACGAGATGAGGTCGGAGAGAAAGAGCACAGTAGAGACGTGAGAGTGTGTCACCCTTGACCTACAGGCCATTAGCTGATGGGTAAATAGTGTCGTCCTGCTGCTGTGTGGGGGAGAAGGTGACTGTTGCTGAATCAAGTAATTTGCTTGTCTAATTCTAAAATCTAGAAGCTGGCTTTCTTCAAAGAATCTCCATTCCTGCATCACAGTAAAATGGGATAAAAAGAAACTAAGGAAAAAATATCATGAGGCACGTACTGAAGATATTTTGGATATTTTGCATTGAAAGATTTGGAGGGTCCACCTCAATGAACAGACACTGTCTTTTAAACTATTACTGAAGTGACCTTGATTTGCAAGAAGAGGCTGAAGACTAGTAGTCACATAATGGTTTAACATTTATTTCAGAGGATTTTCTTCTGTGCATAATGTGCAGGTCTGGATAAAATGCTATGTAATTTTAATTTCTACACAGTCGTCTGGCGTGAAAAGCGGCTTAAATCAACTTCCATTAAAATTCTTATGGCATAATTACGTAGAGTACTGTATATTGTGTATCCAATATAATATGCTACAAGCAAAGTCATGCTCCTCGTGGCACTGAATTACTCTTGCAATGCTGCTTTCTGTGCTTCTGGATAAGAGGCCAAACTCAGATAATAGAGTGCCGAAGGTTAGTTGATGCCAAGCGATGGGGAAAAAAAAACAAAACATTGACCTTAACTTTCCTTCCATAATTAATGCACAAAAAAGTCACAAGGATGACACCTGCACCAAGTTCAGGTAATTTGAATAAGTTATTAATTGATATAACAATCACTGCGAGGCTTTCATCAGACATCAGTACAGTAGGTTGTCTTGCTAATAAGGTGACTGTGTAGAGAGATATTTTATTTAATAACACTTATATGCTAAAAGTTGCTTAATACATCTTTATAAATAAATATATTTACATGATAAAATAATAAGGCAGCTGTAAAATACATAAAGTACTGCTTTTTCAATTACTGGAAATGCTAATAGGTTTAAGAGTGATACAAATAGTGACACAAAGTCTGCTGTTCAGTTTTACAGCAAAATACAGTCCCTTTTCCTTTGTGATGCAGGTGGTTATTATAGCTATTTGTTAGTTTTGACTGGTGTGGACATGTCCCATGCTTTCCACCATTTATGTGGCTCAGAAAAGTGGTAAGATTGAGCCAAAAATGAGCCACTGAGACTGAGGAGTGGAGAGTCCCGATTAATCACATCTATAATCGGATGTGAGCAGTTGTTAACGTATTGAATACAGCAGTATGTCTGCAGCTGTATGGTGGAAGGAGGTGGGGTTTTGGGGCTATGGTGATATTATGTCATCTAAATTCAGGGTACATATTTGAGGACTTGCAGCGAATGTTTTACAGTAAAGAGCTGTTCATGGAAATAAACATAGCTGTGAAAGAACAAAATAACACAGCCTTCTATAGGAAACAGCTGACAGTATTTTACTTTAAGGCCTATTATAGCACAGTATCAACAGTACAAAGCTGTTGCTGTTGATTGGAGTAGGCACACTACAATAACAGTGTAATGCCAGTACTTTATTGTAATGTTATTTTGAAATTTGCAGTGCACTGCTGAAAAGGCGAGTCTGTTTTTCTGTTGTGACAATGTTTCACCATCTTCAGAATTTTAATGATACTTGCTTAAATTATTGTCCCCGAGGTACAGTACTTCAAAAGGTTTATGCCACCGAAAGGATTTAGGTATTCCTGAACAGAAAATTTAACTTTATAAGTTGAACGTTATGCTCTTTTCATTTCTGAGTTCTCAGATTTGGATATTAATAATATAACTCATGCTGCTATTTGTCTACTAAAGATTTAATTTTAAGGTTTAAACAAGTTTTTGACAGATTTCTAACATATTTGTGTTTTTCTGGGGGTTTTTTTTAATGAAAAGGAAGCATTAAAGAAGGCAGCACTAGCGAGCAACCATGCATAAAGCCCTTTGCTTTTTTGCTCTTGATCCCCAGAAGGTGAGAAGTAGACCTTTCTCTTCTATTTTCTTTCACTTCAATTCTTATGTGTGCGCTGTAAATGATCTTGTCCGGTTCAGTCTTTATCCTGATTGGAAAAATATTTCAAAGGTTTTGGTTTTTTTTTTTTTAAATTAAAATGATTATGTGAGTGTTGGCACTTCGCGTCCAAAGGGTTTGTCCTTACGAATGGTTTCCAAACACTTGCCATAGTTTATTAAGGTTCAAGGTTTTTAGTATTTATTCTAGTCTTAAAAATCAAAATGAGAACTGGAGAAATGTTTGGATGCATGAGGTTTAGAGGCAACACTTGAATGTCCATTCCTCTTGTCTGCCACTGAGTGCTGAGTGGCTCTGACTGCTCTAAGAGAGCACTCTGCTTCTCAGGGCTAAATCACTCAGGACTCATAAAGAAAGGACTTGCAGCTCAAATGCCGACAGCGTTCGCTGAGCACACAGGCAAATGGAAGCGTGGGTCATGTCTGTGTGTTTTGAAGGCCTGCTGCTCTGGTGCCTTTCTGTCAGAACATTTTTATTGAGCATAAACGTGTTATATCAATAACCAAATGCATTAAACGTGATGTTAAGGTATAGTTAGAATTTATTTTCATGTATGTCCTATATGTGGACATTTGTGTTACTTTTTGTGTCTTATTATAAAAAAAAATTCACAATCTTATTTTTCTGTGTGTCATCATAGTTGGAACTTCTTCAGATGCACATTAGTTTTTATTTTTTGCATTTCCATTCAATCCATTGTTGACTGATATAATGGAATACAGTGTAGTAGTGTTCATGCGGACATGAGGCACATACATGCGGTCTTATGGACTTTTTAATGTTACAATGTTCGATCCATTGTCATACCTAATGAAAAACAGGTTAATGGTTAATAGATGATACTTTAATAAACATCATGATTAACAGTTAATGCTGTAAAAGTCAGTCTGAAAAAGACATTACCTGTTGCTGCAGAATGTCGTTAAATGAAACTATCATTTAAAATGAGCTGTGAGCAACTTGAACAGCATTTCTGTTTGTATTCCTGAAACACCTGTCCTCCCAGATGTAAATAGATTGTGAAGAGGAAAGAGAGGGAAGACAGAGTTGGAAGAAGGGAGCAAAGGGAGGCGATAAGCTTCAGCCTGTCAATCAGTGAGAAAGATAAAAAAAAAACCCTCATAGTCCCATGAGCTGCGTATCTGAGTCTGGGTACTTCTACATTCAACTAGAACTCAAAGACAAAGGAACTCACTCAACGGACGTGAATGCACAAAAGTGCTTTAAGATGTGTCCACGTAGATCTGGTTCAGGTGAAAGGTGTAGTAGTAGGAGACTGACTCTCAGAGTAAAGCTGGAAATAAACCTGAAGAACATCAACAACAACTGGCCAGGGTTTTGCTTTTATTCACCTCAGATTTCACCGGTCAGTAGCATAAGACCATTACAAGCTGGACGAATTTGAATTTCATGATTAAGGAAGTTTTACTCTGGCCTCTAATGTGTCAGCCATCTCTTCTAGGATTAAAACATCATAATATATGTGGTCTAATTCGACCAATCACTTTGTGTATTTACAACATGTGTTGAACTTCCAGATGTGTACTTGCACTTTTCAAGACATGCACATCAGCATGCAGCTGTGGAATCTATGGTTGAGTAGCTGCTGTGGCCCCCTCAAGGCAAAGAAAGGCAACCAAGAGCTCATTTACTCATTCATATCACTCAGAAAAACGGAATACAAATTAAAAAACAGCTGTATTGCTGAAGAATTTACAGAATAAAGAAGATGTAGCTGAAACCACATCCACAAATCTTCAAGGAGAGCAGAACTGCAAGGGAGGACACAACAACGAGGGACACTGAGGAGTTAAATACACACATGAGGTAACTGGGGAGAGAGGAAACAGCTGGGAACAGAACAGAATCCAGCTAGTGAGATAAAGGGAAGAAAAACTAAACAAAACACACAGATGAGAGACTATCAAAATAAAACTGGGAGTAACAAACACCAAGACAAGGACTAAGACATACGAACGGGGGAGACAGGAAGGTAAACAAGTGACAATACTGAGCCACACACGGAAACAAGAGGGAGGCAGGGATAATCAGGGATGCATAAACCAGACTAAAGCTATAGAAAACTCCAAACATCCACAAAACTCAAAACGGACCATGACAAAATTTTTGATATTGCCAGAATTTGTAATCAGGATATATTTGATTGCTAGATGTTGAAATTGCCAGCTTTGAATCACATTCATTGTGTGACAAATTTGGGGTTTTGGGTTGAAAGCCAATAACCTTGAAGGGTCTTTACCTTACGATATAAAGTTCCTTGAGGCACTCACAATGAGCAAGCCATGAGCACTGCTAACAAATACAGAAGTCTAGTATATAAGCAATAATATCTGCTGGCACCAAAATAACTGAGAACAGATAAACTTGATTTACTGCTTAGACAGACGAGGACAAAACCTATATATTTAAAAAGAAATCCAACATCTGAGGACAAATTTTCATTCTTTCATTTTGCAATTCTGTTTTCTGCAGGAGCCCAAAAACCTATTGATCTCATTATGTATAAAAAAGTAAGAGAAAGCGACCAGATGAGGCGTGGTGGAGTACGAAGATTACAGCAGGACTGCATACACACCCAGAATTACCCAGCCTCCATGGCTCCAATCTATTTCAATTGGACATGGCTGCTATGTGTGTAGCATCGTCTCTTACATACACTTCACACGCTGCATAGCCCATAAACAGAGTGGTGGACTGCATTCTGATTACACACACACACACACACACACACACACACACACACACACACACACACACACACACACACACACACACACGTTCAGGTATGAAAGCATAATGTCCATGTCTGTATGTAAAGACATTCACACACACACGCACACACCAGCTGTTTACTACTGTCAGGAGTAATAAAAACAACATGAGTCAGTTTGAGAAAAGCATTTGTGAGAGAAATCTAAAACTAAAACTCCATATGGTCCCTGTGTCTCTGTCTCTCCATCAGCTTTTTCTTCCCTCTCTGCAGAGAAAATGCAGCGTTGCATGAGCTTGGTGGAGAGATGACAGATCATCGCAGACACTGACAACCTGTATAACACTCATAGCTTCAAAATTACACTCAAATTTTCAGCTTTGAGACGCAACTCGGGATGAATTAAGGCGAGAAAGAGAGAGCGCGACGGAGCCAGCCGCAGAGGATGACAGCAATGTTTATTGAGTTTTTTTCCTCACATTATGGCATGTCACTTTTAACAAGGCCCTATCACAATATGTTACAGGCTACAGATATTCGTTCACTTCCAGTTTCATTCTGTCTTGCCTGGAATGATTCAAAGGGATTAAAGTGAAGTTGCCGAACGAGGAAAAGTCGGGTCATTGAAATGCAAAGTACGTATTCATTTTTTCCTCCCTCGGTCCATTCAGCAGTGACGACTTTAAGCGGAGTTGCATACCAGCCTGAGCTGCAGGAGGAGAAACAGCAGCACTTGTGCTTCACACAGAGAGAGAGAGAGACTGTTATAGAAATGTAACACATTGCCATCTGCAGGCAAGTCAAATCGGCAGGCGGGGAGTCAAGCACACACATAGAAACATTCACACACGCAAGCAAGCAGATGAACCCGCTGAGAGCGAAACAAACTTGTCTAATTTAATCAGAAAACTCATCACAGAAAATAAATTGCACTCCTGAACTTGTTTATTATTCATTCATTCACTGTTGAGGCCGGACAAACTGCTATTTTACACAGAACAGAAATAAATATGAGCTTATGGAGCTCATGGTGGCGAACTCTGAAGTGAAGCGGATGGCCAGGGCGTGTAGTGTTATTGAGCTTCATGCTTTGAGGAATAATTGAAAACACGCAGGATAAGTTCCATGTTTATTGATCCCACATGAATTTCCCTCTGTCTAAAAGGAAAAAGAAAATGACAATATCCCGTGAGCAAAAAAACAAAACAAAAAAAAGTGTATCTTTAATTTCACATTTGTGCTGTACGGGAGATCAAACCTGCGCACAGGCCCGAGCACAGTTATACACCAACTGGAAACCACTCTGACACATGTAGACACACACTCAGACACACACACACTCTCACACAGAATGAAATGAGAGCCGTCAGAGGGCCAGTGATGGAAAGCAATGGTGACATCAGCCGTCAGCCAACATCAGCCCCGGGAAGATCGCCGTGACAACCACAACATCGACCCCTCCGAGAGATTATCGTCAGCTGCTGCCTCACGGCTACAAGCTGCACAAACACACACGCACGCACACATGCACAGCTTGCCCAACTGACAGAATAAAAATTAAACTTAATACAATGATTTACAAAGAGTAAGTACAAATTGCTTAGTTTTTAATTTGGATCATCAGAGTATTTTGGAACAACCTTTTTAAAAGAGAAAACAAATAATGCAAGAAGCAAGTCCAGGAGTGAGCCAAAAACACGTTTTGAATGCAGGAGAAATGAGTGCAGGTTTTATAAGGGTCTGTGTCTTTGCTCTCCTAAGGTGAGGTGACACCTGATTTTGCACATTTGTTCTGAATCACTGGCATATCATTAGAATTCACTCTGATTGAAAGCTAAATTGTGAAACTCTTCTATGTGGAGGTAGGTATATTCAACAAATACAGGCTGCAAGCCATGAAGACATATTTTTCCAGGGAACGATCCTGTCAAGCCTCTCCATGCGACGTCTCTCGACAGGTCTCCAAGAAAGTTCGAAAACCAAAACGCCTTCATTTTTATTAAATATCATCAAAAAGAAACAGCAACAACTATTTAGTCTAAAAATGATGACACTAACAATGCTACATGTTTCAACAGATTACTAGACATCCAACTCATTGTGAGTCCATCCATAGAATTATAGCCTCACAGAACAGTCAGCCGAATAATACCAAGGACCAGTTGGCAAGTAAGTGCAAGGCTATCATCCACAGTGGTGATTAACAAAAAACCCCAAAAGAAAATAAAAAAACTAAAGTTAGTCTCCAACTATGCTGCTAAAAGGTACTCACTCACAATGGGTTGCTGACTGGGTGATGACTTGGTGTGCATTTTGAAGTTAGTGAGGATAATCTTTCCCAATATGGCTTAGTAGGGCTGCCATTGGTGAAACCCTGGATCTATTCTAATGGTCATCAAACCAGATTTTTATAGATACATACTGAGGTGTTAAAACTCATCATTAAAGGTACAGGGGAGGGGAATGAGTTAAGGGCTCGCTAAATAGTTCTCTTAGTAGCCCTATCCCTATCAGTTTATTTGCCTTTGTGCTTATCCCAGATGCTGACATGCCCTAGGTTTCCTCTCATTTAGGTGTTCCTGGAAAACCTCATCTGGCCCATTTTGATGCAAATGAGGAGGATTTCCACGAACCCACTGGATGTCTCCGGTGAGATCTTGCTAAAGTTGAGGTCAGTGACACAGTTAGTTCAAGTAATTTGCTACTTGCACTTGAATTTTGTTCTTTAGGACATTACCCACAACTTGTGACCAAGGGTGAAAGTCGAAAAGTACAGCAAGAACTCACTTTGAGAATCTTTTTTTTTTCACAGCACTATGCACCTATTAGCAAACACTGGGTCTGTCTTAAGGTATCCACATTTTAAGTGATGACATATCAACCCGCCCATTACAGCTGCTTTATTGTATCTTGTTTTATTTAATGTAAACGAGTCCCTAAAATTAATCTGTGGTCAACATCAGCCTCTCAGGTTTCTTATTAGTACTGGCGAATAAGACTAGGCTAACTAGGATTTCAATGTGGACATTAAGCGCAGGATAAGAAATATTTCATAGCAAGTCATCCAAACCACCAACAGCATATGAAAGACTAACCTCGTGTTGTGGGTGGATCATCTCAGGCATTCTCTTGACTATAGTTTGATCTTGCTGTTCCCCTGCTACATGATTGCATTAGCTGTGTAGCTAGCTGCCAGGTAACACACCATTACATGCTAGCAAACTCAACTTCAGTAACCTTACAATCATTGCTGCTGTTTAGTTTCCTGTATTCTTGTGATAACAGAACTATACGTTTTAGTTTTTTAGAAATCCCTCAGTTAGAACATGATAAATCATCTTTAGATGACAACTAGTGTCGGCGTACTCCCGATCCTTTTTTTTCTGACCTGGTGAAAAACCAAAACGAACGACTCGAGACAGACTTCTTCAATTCAATCAACTTCTTTATTTCAATCCCTGCGCAGGAGGGAATCAGCTCAGCATAAAGCCTCTTGCAGAGTCGAAGGGCAGTCCTTCGAACTGTTACATTTATATTATTCCAAAGTTCCTTATTTACCTTCCACCTTTTCTGTTATTCTGATATCACATTCGCCTATACGTCATACACAGTTTCAATCAAAACAACTTCTTCCTCATCTATCGTCTCACACGTATGTGTGATGTACATGTCTCTATCTGCAATGTGTGTGTGTGTGTGTGTGTGTGTGCGCGCGGGTCATGTCAAGTGTCATCAGTGTGCGCTTTGTAGGTGTCAAGTGTGTTGCGCCAGGGGTTTACGCTCTCCTCCTTAATTCTGCTTTTCTAGTCTATACTTATCCAAGGTGCTCGACTGTTCTTAACGCTGCCCTTTTGCCCCCTGTTATCTACTGTAACTTCTGTACTATTTCTTGTATCTGTATCTCACCTATGCATCTTTTTCCTGTGATGTTACTTCAACTATTCTTACCCCTAAGGTCATACAGGGGCCTGCTTAAAAGTATAATGTTTAAACAGTATAATGCTAAAAAGCGACATAATGCTATATAATTCCACACTAGCAAGCTAACTTCCAGCTAATTTCAAACACCGTTAAACTTTGTAAATCTTCTTTTTTCATGGATGCCTGGATGTGAAACTTAACACCTGTGAGTCCAGAACAAAATGTTAAAACTTTATTGGCGATGAAAGATTTGAGCCATTTCTAACTCTCAGTGATATTGAAGGGGTTTTTTTTGGCTATGGGAACCGAATAAGCATTTGGACCCAGAAATGGCTAATGATGTCAGATTTAAGAGGCGAATAGGTTTAAAAAGATGTTTCTGCACATTGTTCCCTCGCTGTCATGGGCTACACGTGACTGGATGAACAGCGCTTCTGTCTCCCCTAGACACTCCTGACAACTCAAAAATTTTTAATACCCTTCCAGCAAATGCTTCCAAAATGGATTGCGCAACTGCACAGTAAATAGAAAAACATGGAAATAATGGATGTACTACTACCCTCGCTTATGAGCACAGTCCTCAACTTAAGATTGCAGCTTTCTCCTAACAAAAAATGTGGAGTCTGTCTTTTCCAATTCTGTCACCTTATTAAAATTACAGAAGAGGGATGAAGACCATTTTAACATTTTGACGTCGGTGATGGTGGTAGTGGTGATTACCACAGCAGGAGTCGAGGAAAAGGAGAAGGAACTAGAGCTGGCAGCACATCTCGCGCATGGTTACCATTTGTGGAAATCACAGTTATCTGTGCCTTTGCTCTATTGGCATTCAGTCGAGAATAAACATCACTAAAGCAAAACTACCACTTGCTCCGTCATTATTACCAGTAAAGCATGCAAGACAATATGCAAATACATTCTCTGGCATCTTCTCAGATATATATTCAGTGTATAGAAAAAGAAAATCCTGGATATTAAACTTTGGCTGGTTCATTGGCTCAGCTGTTTGTGTGTGTTTTTAATTAAGCACTTCTTTAGCTCAATAAGCCAAATATGTATGCTATTCATTATCCTAAATTAACACTTATGATTTCCTACATACAAACTGATTTACTTGAATCCAGCAAAATTATCTGTTACGTTTCTTACTTTGCTTTCTTTCCTGTTTTTTCCCCCAGTCATTCTAAAATTGATAATGTACATTCTGTGCTCCATTTTCTTTCATATTCAAATGTTGTACTTTCGACTCTGTGGCAGTCTCTCACTGGCAGCGTCCCTGCATAACCAACACATCCTCAGCAGACTCGACATATTTTAATACTTGTATTTGATTTTTGTCTTACTTCATCATATTTGCTCCATTTCTTCTTCATAATTAATCTTTTGCATTGGGCGTCTGTGTTTATTCCAGCTGACACTAATCCGCTCCTTAAAAAATAAAACAACTTGTAAATGGACTTCTCCTGTGGTGCGACAGAATCCTCACACAACTTTAAGTTGTGCGCTCACTCGAATTGCAGGGTGCGTTGCGTGATTTGGAGCTCACGGCAGCGGTTTGTACTGTAAAATGTGTGAACTGGGGTTGAACTCTGCAGCGCGTGGTAAGAGTCCCCAGTCCCCTGTTGGGAAGGGAAAGAGAAAGAGGAGGCAGAGAGGCTCCTCTGGAGATAAGACTCACAGACTTAATCCTCTTGATGAAGCCTCAGCCTTAGCCCCGCTCTGTTTATCTACCATTCAAAGGCTCCAACAGGACCGGATGGGTACATGGAAAATAGATTAGGCTTCTCCTGTCTAGACACCACACATGCGCACATACGTACAGTAATACGCACTGCTATAGTGACAAATGTTGACAAGGCAAATGACAAAGTGTGGTGCCATAGAAAATAAACATTTCAAAGACAGCAAAGTTATTGCAAGTTTCCCAAATTGATTAGTAAGTGGATTTTTCCACACACATCTGGAGACTGGAAGGTGACCGGATGTGATCCAGAATCCCAGATGGGCAGAATGTCATACTTTTCAGTGCTTTTCAAATTCATTAGTTTATCTCATTGCCTTCTAAATATGCTAATGGAAAAGAACATGAACATGTTGATATTCAATCACACAACTATTAACAAACACGCATGTCTTCTCTTCATTTCTTTTTGCATGTGGACAGCATTGTGAAGTGAAAATGTTTAAATCCCAGCCTTAGAAGTGGAGTTGAAGATATATCTTGTGCTAGTGGTGGTTGTAATCTAGACAGTTCGGTTAGAAAACTGCCATTAGAAATGACTGATTAATTACAGAAGCAGAATACATTTAAAGTTTTTCATCTAAGCCCCGGGCTCATCACTCCCTGTAAATATTATTCACAGAGAAATTGGGGAGTGATGAGTAAGGATCCCAGTGGTCTCTGCAGGTGGATGCTGGAGTGGCTGAAACAGCTTGCAGCGATGCAAGGAAGCAGTGGGAGCAATGGGGAATTCTGCATCCTTAACAGACCATCAAACTGGGACGGTGCGTTTGGTATGAATGAGTCACGTTAGTGTTTATGACGCAAAATTAATTACCTGCTTGGACTTGCTCACATACTTTGCTTCATTTATCCACACCGATATGTGGTTTACGGTAATACAAAAAAAGCAACTGGATTTAATGTCTCAGAATATAGTTTGGTTACCCCGTTTCATTTTTTAGTCTCTTACTCCAATTGCATGTTTTCATGCTTAAGAAGAACACTGTAATATGGTTGTTTAAATTGGGGGCATTTCTTCACTAGCAGCCTTTAACTTGTACCACAGACAGGTAGTGAAAAAATTCAATACAATATGATATTTCAGGCCGACATGAATCTTAGTTGTTTTTTTTAGTCATGGTGTTTCAGTGATATAAAGTTCAAATATATGTTATCTGTTTGCATTGTGTTATCAAACATTTATATATTATCTGTGCATTTTAAGAAAATGAACAAGGCCTGGAATTTGACTCTAACCTTTTTGCGTCATTTAACAACTTGAAAAATGAAATTCATGAAATTCATGAATTTCATCAAATGAAATTCATAAAGTTCATAACTCAATAGTGGCTAATTTGCTGTGCTACTTACGTGTCATGGTAGGACAGTCCCCAACGGTCAACCTGCCTGTGTTTGTTTTTGTGTGTGTTTTCCTCTCCGTTTTCTTCCTCTCTGTCCTGTGGTGATTGTTTACGTGTTGTGACATCTGACCCGGAAGCACCTCCTCGCTAGAGCTGCCACACCTGACACTAATTCGGTGTCCAGCTTCTTCCAATCGTCCACCGTCTTGAGCAGAGCTACTTAATGGTGTGGTGGGGCGACAGTCAGCTCTGGAGTATTGAACTAAGCCTGGTAGTAGCCCACGCATCGTGTCGTGAAGAATGTGTACACCTGCAAGAAGAGAGACTTACTGTCTGTTGTGTTGGTTTCCACTAGGAATGGAGGAGGAATGTATTTCTTGGAGGTGGATCACAAGCACTGGTGTATTTCTGGAAAGGGGACAGAAACGCACTACCACGCACGGGGAACTAGGAGAAGAGCACTGTGGATTGCATGCATGTTAAAATGTTAACTGAAATAACTTTCACTGTAAAAAGTCTTTCATCAAGAGCTCTGCATCTGGGTAATCTAATTCCACTCACTGTGACATTATGTATAACTACTATATATATATATATATATATATAAATAAAGGGCATTAGACTAGATTAGAATAGCCTATTATTGTCATTGTACATGTACAATGAAATTGTGACAGTGACTTTAGAGAGCATTCTTTCTGGCAATACTTGATTTATGTAGATTATAGTCAGAAGCTAGATTAAATAAGATAATCCAAATGAACCAACATGAGCACTTAAGTTAATCATGAAGCTTATGTGTAAGTCCAGTAGGGAGGATCTGTAGTCACTACTTACACTCCTGGATATCTGTGTTTTAGTCTCTTCTTTACATCACTTCTGCTTTCCCAAGATGACAAACTCAGTTCTCTCGTTATCACCTCGGCCTGTCACTTTCACTGCTCTTCTATCATTCTGCTTTTCACTCTCATTCATGAAACCACCCACCTCTTTCTCGTCCATATATTTTGCAATACATAGATGGTTGAGGATCTCTGAGTGATCTCATCCTGCTTGCTCAGGGGTCCTGTCTTTGCCATTGCTGTACTCAGCTTAGCTTTAACATTTCCTTTAGATTAGCTCTCTTGGTTCATTATTCTAACAATTATAAGGTAAGAGAAACATAATTTGGTCATGGTTTGAATTTTGTTTATCAGTTTTGACTTCTGTGAAACAAATTTCTCTCAAAGTCTGTGCTTAGTTGCAAATTGTGCTTCAGTCACAAGAGACAATTCAAAAAGGAAAAGTGAGAAGAGTTATTGTGTGATCAAAGGATTACAGGGGATTTAGTGAGCAAAGAGTTGCAAAGAGAGCAAACTTCTTGTAATGTGGGGTCATTGTTGCATTTAGCGTCCAAAAAGGAGGAGATCAAGGTAGGGTATAAAGAAATAATGGCCTGACTGAAGTCAAACTTTAAATACTGGATCAAAGTGATAGACGTTTTAGTGAAGTTGTGCAACACTGTACTTTAAAGGGATATAAAGCTGATGAACAATAACCTTTCATTCACCAAAGAAAATCATTGAAGACTTATATCAGCAGAATATAACTGACTGCTAAACTTAGAGGCACTTGAACATTTACATTTTAAGATTTCTATGTTAGCTCCACTCCTTCTCTGATAAAAAAAAATCATGTAATTTTTGTTGCGCTACATAAGTTTTAAAGCCATAACTGCAAATTTCATAAGCAAGGAAAATTAGGTGTCGCAAGTGCAACAATGGACCCATGGGAGTGGAAAGTCCAGCAGCCAAAGCTGCAGTCAATATATTTCAATAAAGACCAGAAAAACTAGTAGTTCAAAAGGAGCAGACCCAATGACGGAGCGAGTAATGCCGTAACCAAAATGCAGTTTTAGGTTTTGATCAAAAACAGGCAGCTAAAGAAAAATCTTATCATATAAGTGTCAGGTCAGGGCTGTGTGCAGGCAGGAGTGGAAGTAGAAGGACCCAATGTGCAGACACTCGGAGGCGGAAAGTAACTCAGAACTCAGCTTTTATTGCTGGATGGCAAAACGTAACAAAAATCCAAATAAACTTACATGAACAGGCAGACAGAACACACAGCATAAATGAGAGTAGATCACGACACAGACACAAAGAAACACAGGGCTTAAATACACAGAGGGAGCAATCAGGGAATGGGTAACAGGAGGGAAACACAGCTGGGGCAAATCAGGCCTAACGAGACAAGGGGAAGCAAAACCAGACACATTAACATCAGACATGGACTTTCAAAGTAAAACAGGAAACATAACACAGACTCACAGGCAAGCACTATAACAAAGGGAACAGAGACGTGAGACCAGGGCAGACACAGACACTGACTGGACGTGGGGATACTGCAGACAGGGGAGACAGCAACTATGGAACACAGACAGAAAACCAGAACACTAAAACTCTAACCAAACCCCATCCAGAGAACCTAAACTAAGAATAATCCTTAAACCCATAAAGCAAAGCTAGAATATAATGAAAAGCAAAATCAAAGAACCAAAAACACAAAACACTGGGTCGACGACCCAGGGACCCTAACAATAAGGGTGAACTCTACTTGTGGAAATTGCTGGGGGTTGTGTGTGAAACTTGGGGAGAAACTAACTGCACACTAACAGATTGCTGTGTTATGAGATACTACTCTAGCAGATAAATCTGAAACCGGTTTCTTACAGCTGAACTTTATAATGTAGAGAAGAAGACGACAAACCCTCACTTACCATCACCTAACCCAGCAAACATGGTTGAAACGCCGACGTCATGTCTCTGGTCAAAATTGGTTGTTATATGAGGCCAGAAACTGAAGCACAGGTGGACAGATGTTGGTGTCCAAACGTATGCAGATTAGAAAAGCCTGTTTAAAACAAACAAACAAAAACACACTTTTAAACAATTTACCATTTTCTATAACTAAATCTCATTTCATTTGTTGGATATAAACTTAACATACTGGATTCTTACAATTATCCCTGCTCAGTCTATTATGCCACTATCACATATTCAGGACTCCTATCACCTGCATATGAAGCACACCATCAGCAATGTGGGGTTTTGACTCTAAATGTTCAGGGTGACGACTACGTGACGATTTACAGGACTCACTGCACCGTGCTCACAGCTTTAAGCCACCCATCTGTGCTCAAAGCTGGACACGCTTGTCCTGATAAGTTCTCCACCTCCAAATAAATCAACACTCTCAGGGGCAACTATTATAACCACATCAACTGCAAAATAGCACATTATTTCCTTCACCTTTTAATTAAGAACAACTTAGAGTAAATCAAGTGACACAAACGTTAGTCAATCATACTTTCCTTCCAAAATTTGGTGCTCTGAAAGTGACAATCCTACAAATATGTAGACTAGCCTGAGATATAACTATGTCAGATGATCTGATCAAAGTGGAACTATGACTGTGTGTTTGCTGGTCAAGAGCAGCTGCCCCATAGAGGCTTTCCTGTTCAAAGGTGTAGTTTGACTTTTGAGAAACTGAGGACTCTGCAGGCCTTTTAGGTTGTGAATTCCAAAATATACCCCCATCATTTGTTTTACTCTAAAGTTAACGATGACTTACAAAATTAACATGATGTATTGAATAAGGCTTGAAATAATGTATTGAGGTCATAAACACAGATGGAAGAAGTTTCCTGAGGCACGGAGACAAATAAGAAGTAGAGTTCATTTGTTAATGACTTTAATACAATCTGACTTCTCTTTCTAACCACAGCAGTCACCCACTGCTGGTATTAGAAAGAATCCGCGTTTAAGCTAGTTACAGTTGGGCTTAACTTTTTAAACTTGTGTCCATTTTTTAATGGAGAGCTGATATGTAAAACATGTAATTTGACCTACACTGATTTGATTTGCCTCAAGTTTTTGCTTCGCTCATTAGATTGGATCTGGAACTGACTCATGATGACTACAGTGGACCAGTGAAGGAACATTTTTAATGACAAGACAATGACTATGAAAAAGTCACGTCATGTCAAAAGCCATAACCAAAACAACACAGTGACCTGCCACATTATCAGAACATTAGCTCAGCCCCATTTATAAGCAAATATTAAAGTGTCTAATGTTTTTTTGAAAAAAATGTAGAAGCTCGAAATGACAGGAAAAAAAAATGCTAACTAAAATCACTTAGAACTGAAAAAATAACAACAAATAAATATTAAGTCCTTGCAAAAAACGTCCTCTTTGTGAAGTGTCCAATTTTGAAATTGGAAGGATTATCTCAATTTTGTAGCTCAGTTGGCTTCCTTTAAAACAGCGTTGCATAATTTGTAGTTGGTACAAAACAGCGTAGCACCCTACATCAGTATTCCTACTGCCAAGTCGATGGTCACATGTAGTTCAAAGTGTGTAATTTTATTTTGTTTGTAGTATTTCAGCAAATTAGGTCACATTTCAATGTTGAGGGCAAAGCTTTTGAAAAGATTTCAAAGAATGAATTCTCTTATGCTTCCTTTTTTCTTCAAAAGCCCTGAAAAAGCATGAAAGAGAACACACATGGACTCAAGGGTGCTACAAGTTATCATTTTCTCACTTTTAGAATACTTCTAATTGCTTTTGATTACTCATTTTGCTCTTTAAGAAAATGTGGGGCATTTTGGGACAAAATCCCTGACGTTTTCTATTGTCAAAAAATAGTATGCAACTTCACCTGTTGTTGTAAAACGATTTTGGAAATAGCCCTAGATTTTATGTTCTGTTAACACAGCAATTTCTAACACAAAAAGTAAACTATTATGCAAGAAAAATGTTTTGTGGAACTAATTTATATAAACCTCACAAGTTATTGTGTGTTGATTTCAGTGTTTCTCACTCTGGTATAGAAGAGATGAATGCGGGTGTGTATTATATCTCCAACAAAGCTTTTGTCTTTGGCATGCAAAAGAAACTGAAGACTAGGATTGGATTTTGATATTCTGTTCCAATTTGGAATTGGCTCAGTGTTGGCAGAATAAATGTCCCTGCAGTGAGAGTAATAAAACTGTACATATCTAAACTAAAAGATCTACCTTAAAAGACTACTTAACCACATCTAATAGGGATTCAAATGCATTTGCACTCAATTAGAAAATCTTTTAGTGGATTTCAATTTGATAAAGCATCATCAAACCTCTCTCCCTCAAGTGGATTCTCAATTTAAGTTAAAAGGCTGATTATTTATTGTCACACTCAGTTTTAAACACTTTTCAAATTCATATTGAAAAGTAAAAAAAACTCAAACATTTGGCAAAGCTTTGAAAGATGATACCTCAAAGTCTTGTCCATAAACGAGCTAATTTCTAGTCATAGAAAATTACGCTACAGAATCAAACACCCTGACCCTACTGATTAATTTTGAGCAGTGTATCAGTGATCTTTTGTATCAAAGCTAATAAGTAATTTATTCCAATTTGCCCTTTAAACACAAAACCTAATCCGCAAATGTGAGTTAGTGGGTCCAGATGATTTTAACTAAGACGGTTAACAGAAATGTGTATGTGGCTGGCCGTGGTTCGTGCCACGGCTGCGGGGGAGGCTGATACACCTGAGCTCAAGCAGCTTATCATGCCTCCCCTACATAAAAGAAGAATGAACTGGGTCCTGACGTTGTTGTTGGTGTGGCTGACAGCTGAAAAGCTGCAGCCGGGTGTAAGATTTGACAACCGGAAATAAAAGTATGATGGAAAGTTTGAGAAGTGTCATTGTGTGCAATATGTGGTCAGGTCATGACGGACCTGGTGCCAAAACCTGTGTGGCGTAGCCGAACCGCAACCGGGCCAGCCAGGGGAGGTGCTGGCCCGAATGGTGGCCGAGCTGGCGGCCACGCAGAGGGAGCAGACGGCGTTGTTTCGCCACCATTGGGACCAGCAGCAGGACTGGTCCAAGCACCGGATGCAGACAATAGAAAAAAGTTGCAGAGAAAAGCTACCGGTTTTACGCGAAAATGGGCAACAACGATCACAAAATACAAAAACATTCTCACTCCATGGCATCAAATAGTGGTATTTTTTTGGGATCTGCGCCTCGATGTACTATTGCCCAGAACTAATGGTCCCGAGAAAGTCCGTGTAAGAAGGCAGGATGGCTGTTTCATTAAAGGTTTTTCAGTCATTAGACTACAGTTCATTTACTATTTGATATATTTGTATGTTAAGCTATTTGTTTTAACTTACCTTTCATTTTTGTTTCAATTGCTGCTGTATTGTTAGGAGCTTGAACTACCCTGTTAAGTTTAGGAGAAGATTGTGCATTGGAGTAAATATTTCTCTGCTCAAAATTTACCCTGCATGTTGAAATCTGATGCTGAAGATTACTGAGTGTGCTTACACTTGACACAAGGAATCACGCACAAATGTCTGTATATAATTGTTTGGAAATAAGTGGTAGAAAAAGGTGGACAAGCAGCCAGGATGATTAAGCCTCAAGGCTTGGGATTTAAACAAAATTTGAATCGAGAACTTGGGAGAGGTTCACAAGGGACAGACTGATGCTGGCATCAGTGCATCAAGAACTTGATGCATCAAGAACTTGATGCACTGAGAAACATAGATATCTTCAGAACAGAGGCTAAAAACTGTCTCATTCCTAATATCAAGCAGTTCCTGAAGCATAGAAAACATCAGAAGCATCTTACCTGGGCTAAGAAAAAAAAATAACTGGACTGTGGTCCAGTTATTTTTGCATTTCATTTATAAATTAAGCTGCTAAAGTTTGGAGGAAGACTGAAGAGGCACAGAATCCAAGACATGAAGCTTCTGCAGTCTGTTAGTATTTTGGGTGACATATTATCTACTAGTGTTTGTGTGGTTGGACCACAGTTTTATCAAGTCCAAATTCAAAACAACCGTCTACCAGGAAATTTTGGAGCATTTCATGAGTCCAAGTGCAGGTGCCAAGAAAACTACCAAATGGTTTGCTGATCAAGCTATTATTGTGTTTAGTAGGGTTGTCAAAAATAGATTTTTGCTTCCAATCAATAGTAAAAAATACTACTGGATAGACACTCATTTCCAACAGTATTGATGCCAGTAGTCCCATCTTTGCCTTCAGGTGACATACAGCTTCACATTCAGTTCACTTAACAAGCAGTTCACATTCACAACACTGAGTAACTCCAGAATTTTAAGAGGTCAGTAAAGCTGTAATTTCAACAATACGTAAGAATTCAATCATGTCATAAAATCATAAATGTGAACCTGGCTGTGCACATTTATATGTTAGTCACTTAATTATTACCAATATTAGCCTCAAACCCAGCTCCAAGGGGTCACAAGCAAGTGTAGTTCTAGTGCTGATCTCAAGCCTGAGTAATTGGGATGGTTGTGTCAGGAAGCACATCTGGTATAAAACGTTATAACAGACTGTGTTAAATTAGCAAAATAGTGCAATTTCACTCTAAACACTGCTATGTTTCTTTCAGACTGAAGCCAAGAAAAGCCTAGCACCAACTAGTTAGCAACAGTAACAGCCTACCTCAGGTTGCATTTATTCATCCTATAATTATGTTAATATATATTTTACTACATCACTCAATCTAAAAAATAATGTTGCCACAAAAATAGTGTTGTGTTGTTCTAATCTTTATTTAAAAAAACAAAACAAAAAACACCTCAATCTTTTGTCATTACTTTTGCCTGTGGCATTGGAAATTGGTATTGAGTATCAAGTATTTTCCAGGTATCGGTATTGAATTTAGAATTATAGTATTGTGACCAGTGTTGGTCAAGTTACTTGAAAAAAGTAATCAGTAACTAATTACTGATTACTTCCCCCAAAAAGTAATCCCGTTACTTTACTGATTACTTATTTTCAAAAGTAATTAATTACTTAGTTACTTAGTTACTTTTAAAAAACACGATTTACAACCTGAATAGGTGATAAAGCGATAGATCTTTCAGCCCAATTCTACTTTTTCTGCATAATCCATCATACAAAATGTAATCAAATGGAAAAGTCTCTTTTTAAAACTTGTTTTATTAGTTTTAATCTTTTAAATTTATGCATCAAGCAAAAATTTAATTATATGCAACATTCTCTGACTGGAAGAAATTTGTTTAATATTTAAACCTATTTTCTGCACATTCCAGCACATAATATATACATACATATATATATATATATATATATATATATAAAAACACCCAGCACGCCCCTGCGGGCGGTTTATCCTTCAAGCTCGGGTCCTCTACCAGAGGCCTGGGAGCTTGAGGGTCCTGCGCAGTATCTTAGCTGTTCCCAGGACTGCGCTCTTCTGGACAGAGATCTCCAATGTTATTCCCGGGATCTGCTGGAGCCACTCGCCTAGCTTGGGAGTCACCGCACCTAGTGCTCCGATTACCACGGGGACCACCGATACCTTCACCCTCCACATCCTCTCGAGCTCTTCTCTGAGCCCTTGGTATTTCTCCAGCTTCTCGTGTTCCTTCTTCCTGATATTGCTGTCATTCGGAACCGCTACATCGATCACTACGGCCGTCTTCTTCTGTTTGTCTACTACCACTATGTCCGGTTGGTTAGCCACCACCATTTTGTCCGTCTGTATCTGGAAGTCCCACAGGATCTTAGCTCGGTCATTCTCCACCACCCTTGGGGGCATTTCCCATTTTGACCTCGGGACTTTCAGGTTATACTCGGCACAGATGTTCCTGTACACTATGCCGGCCACTTGGTTATGTCGTTCCATGTATGCCTTGCCTGCTAGCATCTTGCACCCTGCTGTTATGTGCTGGATTGTCTCTGGGGCATCTTTACACAGCCTGCACCTGGGGTCTTGCCTGGTGTGATAGACCCCAGCCTCTATGGATCTTGTACTCAGAGCTTGTTCTTGTGCTGCCATGATTAATGCCTCTGTGCTATCTTTCAGTCCAGCTTTGTCCAGCCACTGGTAGGATTTCTGGATATCAGCCACCTCCTCTATCTGCCGGTGGTACATACCGTGCAGGGGCCTGTCCTTCCATGATGGTTCCTCGTCTCCCTCCTCTTTCTTGGGTTTCTGCTGCCTGAGGTATTCACTGAGCACGCTGTCAGTTGGGGCCATCTTCGTGATGTATTCTTGGATGTT
The DNA here is from genome assembly GCF_963576455.1 of Neolamprologus multifasciatus. Taxonomy (NCBI): domain Eukaryota; kingdom Metazoa; phylum Chordata; class Actinopteri; order Cichliformes; family Cichlidae; genus Neolamprologus; species Neolamprologus multifasciatus. The sequence goes on from NC_140455.1 coordinate 20,311,709, forward strand.
CGTTGTCTCATCCTGGACTGTGGTGCTGACACTCACCAGTCCCCGACCCCCTTCCTTCCGCTTAGCGTACAGCCTCAGGGTGCTGGACTTGGGGTGAAACCCTCCATGCATGGTAAGGAGCTTTCTTGTCTTTATGTCAGTGGCTTCTATCTCCTCCTTTGGCCAGCCTATTACCCCAGCAGGGTACCTGATCACGGGCAGGGCGTACGTGTTGATGGCCCGGATCTTGTTCTTACCGTTCAACTGACTCCTCAGAACTTGCCTGACCCTCTGCAGGTACTTGGTGGTTGCAGCTTTCCTAGCGGCCTCTTCATGGTTCCCATTCGCCTGCGGGATCCCCAGGTACTTGTAACTGTCCTCTATGTCTGCAATGTTGCCTTCTGGTAGTTCAATCCCCTCAGTTCTGACTACCTTCCCTCTCTTTGTTACCATCCGACTACACTTCTCCAGCCCGAACGACATTCCAATGTCATTGCTGTATAGCCTGGTAGTGTGGATCAGTGAATCGATGTCTCGTTCACTCTTGGCATACAGCTTGATGTCATCCATGTACAGGAGGTGGCTGACAACTGCTCCGTTCCGTAGTCGGTATCCGTAGCCAGTCTTGTTAATGATCTCACTGAGGGGGTTCAGGCCTATGCAGAACAGCAGTGGGGACAGAGCATCTCCCTGGTAGATCCCGCACTTGATGGTGACTTGTGCTATGGGCTTGGAGTTGGCCTCTAGTGTTGTACGCCACATCCCCATTGAGTTCCTGATGAAGGCTCTTAGGGTCCCATTGATCTTGTACAATTCTAGGCATTCCAGTATCCAGCTGTGGGGCACTGAGTCATAGGCCTTCTTGTAATCAATCCAGGCAGTGCACAGGTTGGTTAGTCTGGTCTTGCAGTCTCGGCTGACTGTTCTGTCTACCAGTAGCTGGTGTTTTGCGCCTCTGGTATTCTTGCCAATTCCTTTCTGTGTCCCGCTCATGTATTGACCCATGTGCCTGTTCATCTTAGCCGATATGATGCCTGACAGGAGCTTCCATGTAGTACTGAGGCAGGTTATTGGTCGGTAGTTGGAGGGGATTGGTCCCTTCTCGGGGTCCTTGGGGATCAGGACCGTCCGACCTTCGGTTAGCCATTCCGGGTGTCCCTCGTTAACTAGCAGCTGGTTCATTTGTGCTGCCAGACGCTCGTGGAGTGCAGTCAGCTTCTTCAGCCAGTAGGCGTGAACCATGTCGGGCCCTGGTCCTGTCCAACTCTTCATACTGGAGACCCTTTATTGGATATCTGCCACTGTGATGGTTACTGGACCCTGTTCAGGGAGGTCGCTATGGTCTGCCCTCAGATCCACTAGCCACTGAGCATTGCCGTTATGGGTTGCGTGGGACCTATGGATTCTTCGATACCCAACATCCACAATGACGGCGAAACAACTAGTAGCTCAGTGTTCCAACATTCGAAAGAAGGGACTGCTCTCACAGCTAGAGATTGACGAGGTACAACATAAATGCTACGGCAAGGAGGAGTCAGGACGCCAGGTCAGGGGGGAGATATCATCACCCCCACCCGAGATTGGGTACATAGCCCCAAGTGCAACAGGAGAAGGATCGTTGAGTGCGAGAGGAACTGACCTGAAAGATAGGATCATGGCCAAGCTTGAAATCTGGACCCCCCGTAGCCGGTTACCAAGATTACGTGAAGTACCCTCAGAAGGTCTGCTAGATGATGTTAATGCAGCACTACGGACGATACCTACAGCCACGATTACCGACACTAACAAGCTGATCTACAATACGGCATATATATATATATATATATATATATATATATATATATATATATATATATTGTTTACACTCACTCTTTCAAATAGATGCAAGTAAAACACAGCAGAAAATAAATACAGTCAAAGACTAGTGGTCCTGTTGCTCTATTTTCACCTGAAAAGCAGGACTGAGGTAGGCGGAGGTTTACCCTGGTGCAGGTGTGCCGTAGCGGTCAGTGGAAGGATACGGCAGTTTCTCTGTGAGTTTCCCATTACGTTGTTGCGCACTCGGTGCTTGCTTGGAAGTTTAGGGTTTTTTTTGCTGTAAAAAGAAGTTTTCTTCCCACGCACAACAGACGCTAATGTTTTTGTCACTTTTTATGGAATCAAAATTAAAGTAAGATCAGTACTTCCACGCTTTAAACGCTGCACACGCATACTCTCTCCCACACTTGATATATTATCCATTGTTGATCTGCACACAGCTGTTGTCACCACGTCGCACTCGCTTACGTCACTGTCATGAGACATTCTCGCAAAAAAATCACGGTTTTAGTAACGCAGTAACGCAGCGTTCCTACGGGAAAGTAATGGTAATCTAATTACCGTTTTTGCAATAGTAATCCCTTACTTTACTCATTACTTGAAAAAAGTAATCGGATTACAGTAATGCGTTACTGCCCATCTCTGATTGTGACAACCTTAGTCTTTTACTGGCTAGCCAACATTCCTGGCTAAACATGGAGTCAAGAGAAACACTGTCAAGAGAAAGACATAAAACACCCAACCCACAAGAACAGATGAGCTAATGACCACTATCAAAGCAAACAATAACACCTCTGCCATACCACAAGCTGATCGCCTCCTTACCATACCATACTGATGCACTAATTCATGATAAATGAGCCACAAACAAGGACCGAGTGCATAAAAGAACATATTTTTCTGATGAACAACATGCATTTAAACCAATATATTTTCTTGTTTTGTAGTTGATTAACCCAGTACCCTTTTAAAACACTCCCATGTGCCATGTTACACTGCATGTGGGGATATATGTAAGCAATAACCAGCGTGCAACATTGAGTTTAGTGTGAAATTTCTGGATGAGGGATGAATGCTTTGTTTTGAACAACAGTCTGAGTACATGACATCAAGCCTGAAATGCAAAGTCACTAGACCCCAATGTACTTGTGCTTCTACTAAACATGCTCCTTTCAAGTTAGATTGATGCCCCTCGAGATATATACTTCCATTTGCCGCTAATTGCTTGTCACCGTACAAGTCATTCACTGAATTTGAATTTCTGCAATTTCATCAGGTCATGTGTTTTCATTTGTCTATCTGTTCACAGCCATTTATAGAAATACATTTGGGTCAAATTCCACTATTTGCCATCAATTCAGAGGCAATGCTGTCCTGGTAAATGAAAGACATGGAGGAGGGAATGTGTCTATTACAGCTGGTTTGGTGCTGAATGAGCTCCATATGTATTTACTGTCTGTGTCTGTGTGCAGGTGTGTTGCTGTAGTCCATGTGCACAACGCTAGAGGCAAAGAAACAGCCAGAAAAAAATACTGAATACAATGTCTATATGATAAGGTGTGTGTGTGTCTGCGTGTGTGTGCGCGCACGTTTGAGACAGCTGCGTGATGATAAATGGACTGATAACCGATCTCGCTGAGCTTACACCCTCTAATTAGTTTTTAATTGACAGCCATTAAAGATCCCCATTCCCAATCCTGATTATCTGTTGCACAGAGCACTGATCTAAGTGCCCCTTCCTCCCCATCTTCTCTGTTGCTGATTTGTATAATTTTTGTCTCTTATATTATATTTTAAAATGCTGACATTTATGTTTACATAACACACTTACCCAACAATCTAACCATACGCCATAAACTTGAAATGTGAGAAGGGTTATTGTCAAAAATATCACTTGAATGGTACAAATCAAATTGTGAAGGTAATTTTTTTAAAGGACATTCTTACAATGTCATTCTCAAAATGATTTTAACACAGTCTCTCTTTTTTGTTTTTTCGAGTAGTTTTTGAAATGTTATGATTTCTATAAATCTTGCTTTTTGTTGTCACGTTTTGTCTAATGCCGTTGTGCTCTAAATTTGCACAGTTGAGAAATTATAGTAAAAGAGCAAAAATGATCCAATGTTTTTGTCCAAAACAGATTTATTACAATTTATTATAAATATTTTTTCTCTAAAGCAATCAGAGTATCCTAATTGAATATAACAAAAGCTCAGCTTTTGTTATATTCATCAGCTGTTTCTTCGAGTGTTATTTGGGCAAATTAAAAAAAATAATGTTCAATACAGAAATGAGCCTGTTTGTTTGTGCCTAGATAACAATTGACGAATTGTTATGAAACCTATAGAAACAACACTCAAGTGGGCACCTTACTGCTTTATTAAAGGTACTGGCAGCCATTAACCTTGGGAAGAGTAGGGGACACTAATTATTTGGAGGTGATGCACATTTCTTTAAGCTTTACTTTGTTGATTACCCCATTTTTCAACTCTGAATTGGTGTAAAGGCTTACGGAGTTGAGAATCTAAAAGCACGACACTAGAGGTACGGGTCAAACACAGAGGAGCACTGAACAAGACCACCGGAGCAGACAAATGGCAGGCAAAAAGGTTAACTCTCAAAAACAGTCCAAAGGTTCAGCAACATGGTATAAAATTTAACTTCAGGCTGAAGCACAGGTTCAAAAAAATCCTAACAGAAAAATATGAGGGGAAAATAGCTAGGAAATAGCAAAAACTGCTTGATTACCATTAGAATCATAACTATCTGGCAACTGGAGGGTAGACAACAGGTGGTATATACGCTGAGAAGACTGATTGGATAATTAGGGATAAGTGTTGCACAAAATTAGCAGGAAACTAAACAAAGATCCGAAGTTTAAAAAAATAAAAACTTAACTAAAGAGTAAAAGTATAATACAAGAAATTGCACAATATTAAAAAGAAAACAAAAGAGAAAGTCACTAAAGAGAAACACTACAACATGACTATCAGGGGCAGTGTCTCACAATCACATGTCCACTTAAAGTATCTCCACAAACAAAAACAAAAAAAACATCTTGGAATTACTCCTGATGTACACTGAAGTTACATTTTACGTGATCCTTAACTGACTATATCGCAGAGTCAGACTACAGAGGTTTACCAAAAGAAGGTGTTCATGGATGATCTGGAGAGCTATAAGTCAACATGGAAAAACACAGTCCCAGTGAGTTTACAAAATCCCAGCAGTTTCAATAGATTACCTCAACATGAGCAACAGGAGCAAGCACGCTAGCTGTTGAAAAGCTTCACCAAAACAATCAGTTCCTCCATGTATTAATTGTCCTGTTGATCCTGGTCTTAGGTACGCCCTGATGGCCAAACTCGCGCTTGGCCAGAATGGCTTCATTAGATAAAGGTGTTTTCTTCTCACAAATGCTAACAAACTTTACGCCAACAGCTACAGTAATGTTAAAACACTTCATAATATTCAATGTGGTAGCTAGCTGGCTAACCTTAACTCATTTTCTTGTTTACAGTGTGACTAGGCAAATACATACAGTCACTGTATCGGTATGTTTTTTCTCTTTATGTGGAGTTTGTGTTGGAATCTGTTTTGTGCCGGAAGCCAGTGGCTTGTTGACTTATGATATCAATGACTATATTGCTAACCTCAGTTTGCAAGTGTTGCTCACTGATAATGTTGGGTATAGATGATGTGAGGTGCTTGGTTGTGAAAACGAGCCTCATATGCTTTGGATTGAAGAAACTTTCTCCAGAGTTCTTCACATAGAAGTGTATGGATTGTAAAGCCTTGATTATACTCTATTGTGGACATGGACAGTTGGAGATGCAGTGACTGCGTCACTTACTGCATTGTAATATAAAGACTCTTTGGATGAGTAAAAAAACCCAAAAAACAGGCAGGCAATGTACTTTAAGGGGACCATAGTGGGCTTACGGACATGGAAAGCATAATCAAGGCTTTAGAGGCAACCACCTGTTTAAAATAACAGGTGGATAGCAGAGCTAAACCTAAAAAAAATTGTTCCATAAGTAGCTACAGGTAGGCAGCTACGTTTGCTAGGGCAGCTTTTTTGTACCCGGGGACACAAAAAGTCTACAGCAGTTCCTTCTTCAAATAAATAATTTAAATTATTATCTGCACGCAAAACTAAATGTATACGCCTGCGGTGTTCTCTGGTTTTTGTTTTTTTCATCAAATTAAAGTCCAGGATAGTAAAAAAGTGATTTCATAAGTTCAACAGAAGTTTCAAGATAACAGATTTAAAAGCGCTGCCAGGATCATGACACTCTCGGTTGTTTGTTCTTCTGTGAGGTGCCGCTGTCTGTACGAGTGTGTGTGTTATTGACACACAGACTGCAGAGCATATGTGAGCTTCATCATCAGCTTTCATCATTGAGTCTCTGTCTGCGATTAGTCATGAGCCGCCTGGCTATTCAAAGAAAGTGATGCTGAGAATCAAGTGTGTGTGCCACACCTACCTACATCAAACCACACATATTGACTTGGGTTTGATGAAAAAAATACATCACGGTTGTCACATTTCCAACCTTACAACAAACTAAGGGAAACTTCCCTGTTACTGCTAAATGACAATCCTGTCTATATTTCACTAAAAGGGTATGAGAGGGGGTTATGAGCCTAGGGGCTTTGAAAAATAATATCAGGTTATGCAGGAGCATGTAATTTTTCAACTTATCGGAAAGCTCGAAGCTTACAAAAATGAGACATAATGCTTTTTAAGCCAGAAGCACTGATGTAACGCCTCGCTTGTATAGAAAATCAAATAACAGCACTGAGTACATGTCAAATGCAGAAAATGTAAAAGTTTAAAACTTCCGCCCACCAGCTATTGTCAGTTTCAGTCATTCATTTTCAGCGAAACTACTGCAAAATAATTTTGTACACTCACACTAAAACTAAAAAAATGCAACCAATGCAATTTGTGCAAATGTCATTGCCTAATAAGTTGCTTTTAACATGCAACACATGCATGACATTTCTTCTAAGTGCTAATCAGAAAGAAAGCAGTCAGATATGCAACATGAACTCACCAGACACTGTATTCGGTACACCTTTCTAATACTACATCGGATGCCCTTCAGAACTTCCTTAATTCTGTGGGGCATAGATTCAACAAGGTGCTGGGAACGCTCCTCAGGTATTTTTGTCCATATTAGGTAAGGTAAGGGGTGACGAGCAAAATTCCAACGGCACAGAAACATTATCAGCCCTGCTCAAATCCAGGAGATAAGAGGAAATCCAAAGACTTGTGAAATAAAGAAGGATGCTGAGGAAACCTCCAAAAGTTGATTCTGTTCATCTGAGGAAGATCCTGAGGAAACAGTGAAAGAAGGCCACAAAAGCAGAAAAGAAAGGACTTGAGGCACTACAGGATGATATCAAGCAACAACTTGCAGTGCTGCAAAGGGTAGAGATTCTCAGGAAACGACATAAGAACAAAAATTGCACAAGATCTTCCTTCTACAGAGATCTCTTAAAGTTTGTGAAAAACCTCTTTGACATGAAGAAAGCACCCAAGGAAGACTCATTTTTGACAATCAAAGGCACATGCAAATTACTATCTCAGGTAACATTCCCAAAGCACCAGTTGGATCCAAGCCCCCTCACATGGAACGAGTTTAAGAGGACAGTCAAGCGCACAGGGTAAGCATCAGTTCCTGGGCCCACTCCCGTTACACTAAGGCACCATGCTCAGCATCCTGGAACCCTGGAAGCTGATGATTTTGGTATTTAAAAAATCATACCAAAAATCATGGCAAAGTAATATTAGGACCCTGATTCACAGAAAAATAACTCCTATACAATCAACAAAGTTCTGCCAGATTTGGCCAAAGACTTTCAATGTTCCTGTTCCTGCTAGAAAAACAGCTTTATTGATACGTTAATTCAGAAGGCAGGGATGGGAAGGGGGGGTTCTTTAGGCCGCTTGGAATATCTGGCACCAGGTACACACATGCAAAAAGCACAGTGTGGGCTGTGGGCCGGTTGGTACAATGCAACACCCACCCAGGTTTGATCAGCCTGTGGTGGTCTCTAGATAAATGGCTTAAACGCCTTACAAAGCTGGCTGATGTGTCGCAAAAGACTTTGTCAGCTCTTTCAGGGCAAGTGCTGTGCTATATTGATAGGGACTGTTACATCTACTGCTTTTAACAAATAGAGATGGACTTCTGCATACTTTGTAGGGCAGGGCGATATGGCCAAAAATATATATCACGATATATATTTGAAAATTTGCGATAACGATATAACTGACAATATAATTTCTGCAAGACAAACTACAACTCCACAACTTTACTAGTGCAAAAAAAAAAACAAAAAACATCCATTTATTTTCACTTAAACAAGCATCTGTTTTTTATGTGCATTAAAGCTATATAAAAATTTAACAGTTCAAATGCAAATTCCTTTCTGTAAGTTTAACCAAAAGGCATTTCCAGTAGAAATGGGCTGACATATCCTGAGCATAACCATGTATATTATCCACTGAAGTTAAAAAGAGGTGCTTTGCAACATTAAACTGCAGTGTGCCAAATAAAAAAGTCAAATATGTATATTTCGAACCATAAGGTGCATGGGATTATAAGGCACATTAAGCGAAACAAAGCAGTCAGATAAATCACTTTATTCAACTCATTCTTCTTGCTTCTTCCACTTCTGTACCATTGATTCATTAATGCTGTATTCTATCACAGCTGCTCTATTCCCATGTTGTTGCAGTATATTAATGACTAACCTTCTATTGTGGATGGATTATCTCAGTTGTTCTCCTGACTGAAGTTTGGTCCGTTTACAGCATCCTGCCATGTGATTGCATTTGTCTCTAACCATCAGGAACCTTGACGTTAACTTTTATCGAGTGGAAAAGTGTTAGTGTTCATCCTCCAGCTTCACTGTTTATGTTATGCTAACATAGCTGTGTCGCTAGTGATCACTTAGCACATTATTATATGCCACCTAGCCCAACTTCAGTAACCCTGCAAACGTCACTGCTCTTTAGTTTCATGTGTTCATTTATGTTTGAAGTGATGGCAGAGCAGTACGTTTGAATTTTTTCAGAAATCTCTCAGTCAGAACATGCTATATCATGCTTAGGTAACTAGCGAAACTAGCGAGCTAACTTCCGGCTAACTTCTAACTCCGTTAAATGTAATAAATTCTGTTTTCATGGATGCCTGGATGTTAAACTTCATAGTTACACATGGTAAAGCAGCAATGCTGATTGTTTTATTAAAGATGAAAGAATTTAGACTTAACTTAGTCTTAACTCTCAGTTATGCTGCAGTGTTCATTTGACTTTGGGACTTGAATGGGACGGAGTTTAGGACCCAGATTACTCCCAGATTTACGAGCACCTTAGTCCGACAAATACGGCGGCTGGCTTGCATGTTTTACAAAGAAAATGGACTTTGTTGTGTATCTGACGGACAAACACCAAACCAGTTCCACATCACTGAAGTGGCACCATTTTTACAAACCAATTCTGGTTAATCTGTTTCACTCAACAATTCGCTTTCTCCCTTCTAATTCTCCGTTGCCGCCATGCTTTTTCGGCCGTGTGCGTATGAAAACAAAGGCATTGCACAAGCGCGTTTTACCCTAACATTGTACCGGTATTACCATGAACGGTATAATATGGCCCAGCCCTAATACCTTGGTTATAATAAGTGGTTAATTGACTTACTATCATCTGGAAGCAGTCTGGTCTTTCTTCGTCCTCTGGCATCAATGAAGCATTTTCACCTAGAGAACTACAACTCATTGGATATTTTCTCTTTCTTTGTTTGGCCCAATCTCTAGAAACCCTGGAGATGTTTTTATGGAAAAATCCTAAAACATCAGCAGTCTCAGAAACACTCAGGGAAGCCCATCTGGCAACAGCCATGCAACATTCAGAGTGATTCAAATCACCTTTTCCCTCCCATTCTGATGCCTGCTTTGAACTTCAGCTTATCAATTGCCCATGTCTAAAAGGACTGCCATCTAACTATCTGATTAGATATTGTGTTAATGTGCAGTCCAAAAGGTGGGCCTAAAATGTTGGTTGGTAAGCATATATATGGTTTTGGAGAAGAGTATTTCTGGGTTGCTAAATCTTATAATACATAACAATTAACAGAATATCTGATTAATCCAGTGTTAAAAGTGAATCGCGTAGTTTCCTAAAAAAAAAACATTTTCACACTTTGTGTGAATGTGTGACTTGAATCTCAGACTATTTTCCTTTTTTCTTCTCACATAATTATGACTTAATGTCAGAGAATATTTTTATTGCAATTTCAGAAAATTGTGGTGTTTCTTGAATGACCCTAATACATGGTAATAAATAAAGTCTTGCAGTAAAATTTTAATAATACTATAATAAAAAAAACACCAAAGTATTCCAATTAAAACTATTCAGAATTTAACAACCACCACTGGCCATCAAAACCGTAAATCTGAGCCCACGGGATATACAACAATCAAGAACATACGGTTCTGTATAGTGACACACATAGACACTAAACATACGCACACACAAACACACATTCACAGGACAATATGCCTGAGGCCATACCATACCCTCCTCTACAGTGTGAAGGATCATGAGGGTGCTAGATTGAGCTGCAGGCAATCAAAGCGTCTGTTTATTGTCTTCAGCCCAAGCCTCCATCACTTCAAAGAGGATGTGAACTCTGAGTGTCTGGCTTCCCACTTGCCTGCCAAACAGTCTACAACACCTGTAGCACTAACAGTACTGTAGATACAGTGTAGACCAGAACTGTACTGTTTACTTAAATTTTAGGTCATTAAAATAAATCTAAGTGAGGACATCAGATGACGGAGAAGAGAAAGGAAAGTAATACTGAGCAGGGAAAAGCAAATTGAAGGGGAAAGAGGAAATACAAACGAAAGACATTTTAAGCAATAGTATGATAAATGGACATAAAAGTGAAGTCAAAATGGATACAAATGTATGGAAAAATCAACATAAATAAAAAGGAACAGATAAAAAAACAGGATGGATGCAAAAAAAGTGTGATGGTTAGATGTAGGTTACCAGAACCAGAAACAAATTATCCACATGAAGCAGTGACGCAATAAACAAAAAAAAAGAAAGAAATCCTGAAGCAAAGAGCTTTAGATGTAAAATATGAGCGGTAGCTGGAATGAGAGAGCGTTGGTGTGGACGTTTTCAGATGATGGTGTGTTTCAGGAGCAGAGGACCAGCGTTATTAGAGGTCATCTCTGTGGATTACAGAGGCACAGTTCAGCGCACAACGGTGCCATGCAATTTACCTCCATGAAAAATAGATGCAGGTGAGGAATGAAGTGACACATGCACTTACAGAGGGAGAAAGACGAGGGGCTGGACAGTTGTGAAACGGCCTGGGGAGATGGTGTTTGTGAGTGTGTGCGTACATGTGTGAACACAAGCGCTTAGATTTGGTTTTGGCATTGGTGGGGACGGATGACTCGACCACCGAACCCTGCCCCGTTTCTTTTTTTTTCCTTTTTGTCTTTGCTTCTTGATAAAAAAAAAAGGAGAAATATACTTGCCTACATATGCTATTCGACATGCTTTTAAACCATTTGAAATTACAATTCATAGTTTTATATGTGAATTACATAATGTTAAATTACTATTAAACAAATGACTAAGTATTTTAGACTTTAGTTTACTTCTGCCTTATACTTCCATATAAGGTAGTGGTTCCCAAACATTTTTTGCTAGGCCCCCCTTTGTTTTACAAGAAAAATGTTCATCCACACGTAAACAGCGTTTCGAATCACTGAAAACTGAGATTTTTTTAAAACTCCTTTTTTGCGTTTACGTGTGGACGAGGAATACAGAGTTCGTCACGCAACCTCAAAGGTATGTGCTTTTTTCACGTCACGCTGTGCGCCACGTTATTGTTTACATGAGATGAATTGCAGAATGGCAGATAGAGACAAAATACTGTTAATCTGACTATCTTCAGGTTTTACACGCTTACATATACACACGCAGTTACTGTCCCTCCATTTACAAAGGCAGAGGGGTCACAGTGTGATTATTTTACATGTAGTTGTTTTTTTCCTCTGTAATAATATTCAATATTGCTATCAATACATTTCTCAAAAAATGCATCTCTGTGCAAAATGGGTTTAAAAGCATAAACAACTATGGGATACTGTTAGTCCGTGATTTGAACCGGTGAAACAAATCGTGGCAGGATCATCCTGATATTATTTGTATCCCACTGTAACTTTACTGTATAAAGAGCTAACATCTCCAAAATGTCAAGAGTAGTTTGTTATTACAACAAGTGTTTGTGAGCTAAAAATCAAGAATGTGGGATACTGTTTGTCCCTGATTTGAACAACCCAGCGTGTGTTCCTGACGCAGGGAAAACGTATTCTGCAGGGGAGACCTACCTTGGCACTTGTGCAGGTGAAGCCAAAGGGAGATATACTTCACTATATTTTCTAGTCTTTGGCTTGGAAGGAAGTTGGTTTGGAAACATATTCAGCGATGCTTCATTTCCTGCTTTGCGTTTGTGCAGGAGCTCCGTCAAAAACCTGTCCATTATGCTAGCAGTGTCCAAGCTTTCTTTTTTTTTTCCTTTTCATATCGCGCCCCCCCCCCCCTGCAATGGCTCTGCACCCCCCCTAGGGGGCGGGCCCCACACTGAAGCTCTGATATAAGGTATCATTCAAAGATTAAAATAGATTCAAATACAGTAATGAACCACCAAGTCATCATCCAATTTCACCTGTGATCTTGTATCACCATTGCTCTCTGAGCTTTGTGTTGGTTCTTCTGTCACCTGACAAATAGGACATACATGACAATAAGAATAAAATGTGCAGCTGCTTCAGTGTTTCTGTCAATTTGTGCAGATCTTGACTCATTTGTAGGGCGAGTGCAATGCACTCACTCCACCTTGTAGTGCACTATAAGGTGGAATATTTGCAATCATGACTACCTCATGATATTTTGTCTCAAAAATTAACCCTATGAATATGTCAGTACCATTAGGTCGAAATTATTGTGTCACCAACATTTTAACGTTAGACATATAATTTTAACAGCCTCTGTAAACTAATATCCTGACTTGCTTGAGGCTGCCGTTTTCTCTGACAGTTTCAATCAAAATTATAAAAGCTACTCTGAGACTGGGACAACTAATAGTGCTGCCTGTTGTGCAGTTAGTTTCCAAAACACATTATTCATGGTTACATACAATTTTAGACTGATGTGGGCCAAAGCCTAGTATAGCCTGTAATGTTATTATGACGGACACATTTTATGAGTGAACTTGACTTAATGACTTACAGGTTTCTTTGAAAAATACTTTCTTATATCCAGGTTCTTCCTTTTTGCTGCCATCCTCCTCTCCTCGCTGCTAAAACTAAATAGAGCTCCCTGAAAGGCACAGCCAATCACATTGGCCATATTTGTCACATGATTTGGGACTCCAGTAGAGAACTAATTTAACTCTTTCTGCACCGCTAGGTGAATGAGACGTTGACAGATCGTTTTTTTTTCTTCTTTCTATCGGTTTTGTTTTTCTTTACTTGAAGAGATCAAATTATTGGTGGGGACATGCAAAAATCCATGCAGAATCTTCGCCCTGGTGTGAACATAATTTTACATCATAGTGATTACACATGTAAGACTGTGCATTTTAAGTAGCCACAATCTATCTATCTATCTATACAGTGGTGGGCAGGTTACTTTTAAAATGTATTCCACTACAGATTACAGAATACATGGCCCAAAATGTAGTTTTTAACAAATTCCGTCAAGTTACTCATTGAGAGTAACATATTCTGAATACTTTGGATTACTTGACCTATTCCCATGCTTGTTACAACTACATGAATGTACTATTTCTGTGTGATTTATTACTATTACTGAAGGCTACTCGCCACGGCCCTAACATTGTTAGCTGGCGTTAGCTGAGGTTAGTTCATAGAGTGCAGACTGTTAGACTTGATGGATAGCATTAGCAACCTGCTAGCTGCAAATAATCGTGCACTTCTGAAAGCAACACCAACTAGATTTTTAAATCTTAATATAACATGAGTAACAGTAAAGTGTACGTTAGGTAAGGCTGCACCTTTTGCAGTGATCTCGTATAGAAAAAACAATTTCTGTATCAGTAATATGTTTTCTTTCTGTCTGCTTTCAGAACTGCACATGATTATTTGCAGCTAGCAGGTTGTAATGCAGCCTTCATTAATAGTAAAAAAATCACACAGCAATAGTACATCGAAGATACTGAAGTGGCACATAACCCAGATAGCTACCACAACTAAAACAAGGTAGTTACAGTAGGCTAACGTTAGATTTTTAAAAAGAACTTACTTCCAGATGTTTCATTAGGGTGGAGGTGGTGTCTTTTGATGCAAACAGAGTTTGCACAGTTAGGGTTAACAGCCACCAACATTAACAGGACGCTTACATTAGCACTTCTTATTGTGAGTTTTGTTTCCGGCAATGCGTAGAATTACCAAAATTAGAGAGGTTACAGAGAGGGGATAGCCTAAAATATGAAACAGGAAAAGACTGCTGTGTAATCCATGTATTTCAACAAAGTAACTGTATTCTAATTATCACCCATTTAAGCAGTAACTATAACGGAATACAGTTACTCATATTTTGTATTTTAAATGCGTAATGCTGGTACATGTATTCCGTTAATTACTTACCCTAACACTTGCAGTTTGACAAAAAAGTCCTATGAATTTTGTTATCAACTCGCAAAGGTAACCCTGCATGCTCACATGAAAGGGGATTCTTTACCAGCAGCTGATTTGGACATGGACTAGTGTCCTGGCAGCAGAACAGCTGATTTTACAATGGCAGATAAAACTATAATATTAGAAAAATGTGAAGACGTTAAACACATATTACAGTCTAAATCAGACGTCTCAAACTCGCAGCCCTTGGACCACTTGTGGCCCACGTTACCCCTGCTTATATATTGACGTGCACAAATATAATGCAATTTGGCCAGTGAAGTAACTTTTTTGTTAGGGACGATTTGTTTGTTGTTAAGTACAATGTTAAAATAAGCTCTTTAAAAAGAAAAATAATATTTAATATGAAGGAAATATGAGCAGAGAGTACAAACATGTTGAGGGATTGACTGTGTTAGTTCAGTGAGAGAGTTTTTTGTAAAGAAAACAGTTTTCACTAGCAGTCAAAAACTAATGTGTACACTTATGTCTGCATTTTAATACGAACAAAATTGTGATGATACGTGTCTGGCCAGAAAGAGAGTACCAATTTGTTTATTTGGTACTTGAATGAAAGGCTTCAGTTAGTTAGGAGTGAGAAAAAAAATGCATTTTTGTCTTGCAGTTTTGTCTTGTTATGCAATATTTGAAATTTTAAAAATCAAGCAAGCAAACAAACAAAAAACCCAAACTGAAATATTTGTGGGTGTTTTCTTGTTAGTTTTTTTTGTACTCACTTTTTTCTGTAATGAGTGAGTAAATGTGAAAGGAAAAGTCCTGTATTCATGTCATGTGTATTGTCTTTAAAAGTTTTGGTCAGCAAAACACTATCTGGTCGTTAAGTCTGAGGTCACTAGCCGTGTCTGGGCCTAAACTCCGCTGCAGGTCCATATATCAAATGATCATTATGGCATTACTGAGAGTTGAAAAACTGTCTAAAGTCTTTCATCTTTAATAAAATGATCAGCGTTCTGCTCTACCAGGTGTAACAATTGAGTTTAACATCCAGGCATCCATGAAAACGGAATTTATGACATTTAACAGAGTTAGAAGTTAGCAGGAAGTTAGCTCGCTAGCTTCTATCTAAATACAATATAGCATGTCCTGACTGCGGGGTTTTGGAAACAAATTAAAGCTCTGTTATCACTTCCAACATAAATGAAGACAGAAAACTAAACAGCAGTGATGTTTGTAGGGTTACTGAAGTTTGGCTAGCTGGTATATAATGATGTGCTACGTGACTGCTAGCGACACAGCTATGTTAGCATAATATAAACAAGCTAACTTTTTTTCCACCCGATAAAAGTTAACGTGAGTGTTCTCGGTGGTCAGGAACAATTGTAATCGCATGGCAGGATGCTGTAAAAGGACCAAACTTCAGCCAGGAGAACAACTGAGATAATCCATCCACAATACGAGGTTAGTCATTCATATACTGCTGCATGGGCCGGGCTGTAGTTACATCCTAAGGTTTTAAAACCTGAGCTTAAATAAATGATTAGTGGTAATAAAAGCCGAGGGAGGTCAACAGTGATCACTGACTGTCTTAGGAGCTTTTTGAGATTAAATAGAAGAAAATACAAAACATTAAACATGTTAACAACACAAAAGCCATATTAAACGCAGACTACTTTAGGCCCAGAAGTAGGATTTGTCACGTCATCACTTAACGACCGGATTGATAAATTTTACCCCATTTGAAGGCAGGAAGGAAAGCTGACATCCTAACCGACAGGAAAGCTTAACACAGTTACTGATCATTAACCATCATTAACACACTGGAGGAGCTGCTGGATTATATTTCTTCCAATAAATTAAAGTTTAAATGTATGTAAGAAAAATGTAGGCTTAGTGCAAATTTGATATATTGTCCACAAGTTCCAATAGGACCCCTTTATTCAAACTTATTAAAGACTAAAATTGTTGTAAAATTGTTTGCAGACAATGATCAAGGAGCAAAGCTGCATCTAAGAATCTATATTTATTGTTATTGCTCATCAGAGAAAGACAAAGACTATTATGCTCACTGAAAAACTAAATCTTCCTACTATCTGTGCACAGAAGTCTGAGCTCTTCCATGAATGGTGATGCTATTTTCCAGAGATCTGATTGGTCAGTAGTGATGATTTTGTGCCTTTTGATCTATAACATGAACAACTGAACAACTCTCTTGCATTGTATAAGCCAGCTTCTCTGTTAATTCAAATTACATCAGAGGAATTTATGTAGGTATTTATTAAGGAGCAGCTTTTCATTTTTTTTTTTATACAATTAGCCTACATTTAAAATGTATTACACATATTGTGACTTCAAAAAAACAACAGCCCACTCCTGCCTTAGTAGTGAAAGCCAAAATAGCTCATTCATACCACATAGAAACTTCAAATGAGATCAAAGTTTTTATTGCGTTACTCCTACATCTAAACATAAAGGGTTTTTGTTTTCAATGACTGTCATCAACCTTGATCAATGAACTCCCATAGCTGGGGGTGTTTGCAGGCGGCTGCACCCTCTCAAAAGTCCACGGCTGGCTGCTCACTGCTGTTTCCCATAATAGCTAAGCTGTGGCTCCATTTAACTCTTGTATCTTATATCACTCAACCATTTATTATAGCTGGCAATCCTTTTCTTAAGCCCAGACCAACACAGCAAAATATGTGGCATCTCCTCCCAAGCTAATTTGATTCAAGGTGTCACGTATTGACTCATGGAGATTCTGTACCACCCACACAATTTTCCTCTTGGGAGACCCAGAGCTTTTGTGGCTCGACAGCTCTGGACTGTCCCCTCCATCATGAAGCTGTCAGAGCGCTGCAGGGCACAATCCTAGCTGATAATATATTCTTCCTAATCCAAGACCAATTCCAACCGAACTGCAGTTTAGCGCTGCGCTTCTGACCACAAAATTGTTGTAAGTCAATAAATAAATAAATAAATCACAACTAGCCTTCCCTTAAGTGACCCATAATGGTCATACAGTAAAATGTATCTGTGTATATGTGACCATGGGGCTGGCTGAGGTGCCGGTTCTCCCTTCTGCTTTGTTGACAGAAGATAATTTAGTTTTGACAGCAGATGCTGCCTGTCCTCTCCTGTGCCCCTATTAGAGGCAGAGAGGTATCGGCTTTGACAAGCAGTGGGATGTGGAAAAGCTCCCTGAACAGAAACCATTTTCCAGCTTCTTCTCCCCATTCACCGGCCCAGCAGGCAACGGGACTACGGCGGCAAATGAGTTCCCTCGCTTTGCATTTCACCCACCCGCTTTCTTTCGTTCTGTTTTTTTTTTTCCTCCCCCGTTTTGCATTTGAATTTTTTGTCACAGTGACAAAAGGAAATGGGAAAAGATAACACACCGAGATGTCTACCGTTCGTGCTATCTGCAGCCGTTTAGAAGGCGTCTCTGTGACAAGATTGCAAGAGAGCAAGAGAGAGAGATGCATCATCTCAATCCAGGTGCTTGCTACTCATTCAGTGTTAGCAACTGCATCAAAACACAACAGAGCGGTCACATTTATAGTGTCTGTCCCTATATGAAAGCACATTAGGCTGCGAAACGGGTATTTTTCTGAGTTTTCGTGACTGCACATCAGTTCACGCTTACACCTACTTAACTTTCTATCCCTTAGCCAGCCGCACTGACATTTAATGGCTTAAGCCTGGACAAGGGTCTTAAAAATGATCACACAATCAAGTAGGAATGTGCAGACACACATCCACTACCACTCCCCAGGGCCAAAAAGGTTCCTATATTCTTTCTGCCTCCTTTTAATATTTCATTTCCCGACTGTAGGCCTCATGTTTTATTGAGCCAGTCGGTGCCATGGGAAGAGGTGTTCTACATTATGCACCATCATTTATAAATGACCGCCAATCAATGTCTAGCCTTACATGTAACACTCACTAAAGAGGCACGACTCGTCTCCTTGTCACTGCATTGATATACACGCCTTCCCGAGCCCAGCACCGATATCCCACATTCTGTTGCTCGAGGAGAGGACTTCGACTCGGCTTAATGAAACTCAAAGTTAGGCGAGTCAGCGTTCACATGCTCATAATTTAAGCCGATGGGGATTTTCAGTTCCCGCTGGTTTACTTAATGTGAACTTCTGACATAAATATTTCACTTTGTTCTGTTTTTCTACACTGCTTCAATTGCAAAGGCAAACATCATCACAATTGCTTAAAGACACACACACACACACATGCATGCACAACAGATCACAAACACAGGCAAAACCTAACCCACGGGCAGTGTGAATGAAGGGCAACACCGCCAAATAACAGAGGCCTAAAAACACATTTCAGGATGTCTTGTCATTGACAGAAGAGGTGATTTAACTCTCCACAATTTTTGTGCCTCCAGTTAATGTGAACTCTTGACAAAACACTCATGTTTCACTCTGCTTTTCCACACACAACCCCCTAACACACATATACCAGCACAGTGACACTAGGTGATGGCACTTTTAGTCTCCATAACTTGGCCCTTGATCACTGTAATCAAACATAGGCAGCATCAGCCTGAAGCTCCCGTAATTATGGGCTGCTAAGGCCCTTGCGTGAGGAGCACACAGTCGCGGAAGCACACAGCGACGTGCACCTGCCTGCACGCTGGAACACAATCGTGGTTTCGAAAACATACATACACACACACAGACAAACACACACACAAGGGCATGCAGGCCTGTGTACGCGCTCTGCTGCACGCTCAGCACAGACGGAGCCTCAGTAAAAGACACTAATGAGTCCAATGAGACTGAGGGGAAAACAGCTCCTGAAATCTACACCACAGAAAAACACCTCAGAGGGACTGAGAGGAAGCACAGGGAGGTGCGGTGAGAGAAGGTGGAGGGTGTGAGGGGTGAGGGCAGGTGGGAGGGGCTTTGGAAGGCAAATCATAGAAAGAAAGGTGGGGGGGGGGGAGGAAGAAAGAGGTGATAAAGATAGACTGAAGGAGGTACAAACAAGAGAAGTGATGGAAGTATTGGAAGCAATGATGGTGGTGGTGGGTGGTGGGTTGCCAGGGCCCTAGCGGTGCAGTTGCCAGTTGTAACCATGGTAACAGATTCCCATGGTGCGTGTGTGGTGCAGCCTATGAGCGCTGGGCTGGGGGTGTGGGGTGCTAACTGTGCACGGAGGGGGAAGTGGGGCGGCGTTTCTTTTTTTCCATCTTTTTGGTAAAGTCCCGCCTTTATCAGTTGCCCGGCAGAGAAGGTCCTTATGTAAGCTGTGTTTTAATGATTCTGGCTCTAAAAAGATGTGGTCTAGTTACATAAAATATTTTATTTTTGCCAACGTTGCCAAGAGGCACAGTCATTTGGTTATCATTCCAAAGGACCTGCAGCAATTCAGTAGCCTTGATGAATGAAAGCTCGAGGCCAGTGGTAGTCCAGATCTACAGTAGACCAGAGCCAAGTGCTTGATCTTTGCACGTTCCAAGCCAATGGAAAGCCTGGATGATCACATCTCTGGCCAGTTAAGGTTCGGCGGTGATTTCCACCAGATTTTTATTCTCGGGGCATTATGTGCTGCCATTTTGTCAAAGCTGCGGGCGTCTCACAGATATGCACAAGGTGTCCTTTGGCTTTGGTGCTGTGGTGCACTGGGTTACGTTAATAGTGAAACAGATAGATGGAGTGAGCAGAGCTAAACTGCCAGCATGCCAGGTTCGAGTCTGACCCGTGGGCCTTTCCTGTGTGTTTTCTCTTCGCTCTTGCCCCAATTTCTTATCTTTCTTCATTGATCTTCACAGGTTAAATTGCCTTAAAAAAATAATAATAGTAAAATGGCTAGTGCACTCACAATCGACTTGTAAAGGACCATTTGATTTCATATATAAACACAATGGACAAGTATTCTTCAAGTTAATGCTGTCGAGAGGCAAATAGTAACCCAAACCAATCATTTTCTGAAGTTTACGAGGTAATTTTGGTGCCTCAGACTAACCAAGTAGCTTTTGGTTTGTAACCTCAACCAACCCACAGAGAAAAGTAAGATGAGGCAGAAACCACCATCTTCTGACAAACTTATGACTAAAGGTCTTTGCACACTGGAGGACTAAAATCTGTGCAAATATTTTGTACATAAAAACTCTTTTTTGGACTCACCTGCTTTTAAGTAGTTGTTCACACTAACTACTTAATTTCACTGAACCAATTTGTGACATTATTATTATTTTTTGAACCAAGTACACTTTTTCCAAGTTTTTAATGTGAATAAACAGATCTGACCAATCAGATTGCAATCAATGATTGCATTTGTGCTCGTAGCTCAAAACGTGTGGCACTGAATATGCAAATATTAAAAATATTGCTCTCTTACATCAGACACACAGATTCTGCTAAGGGTCAGCTGGCTCTCTGAAATCGTCTCTCTGCCTCCTCAGTTTGGTTCCAACTCTGCCAACAAAAACTCAACTTGATGCACTGATTTCCTGAAACATGTACAAAAGCGATTGCAATGAATATACCATAAAATTCTCCCTGTTGCCGCCTCCTTTCCTTGTTTAGAGACATCAAGACCAGCTCATCGTGGCTTGATGTCTACTCATACTGCATTCTTTTGAGGACAAATTTTTCGCAAAAATGCCACACGTTCAGTGTGTAAATATGCTACATGACAAGTTTTGATTTGGAAAATTCGGGACTTCATCTTGATTTTTTTTTTGCTAGGTGGGTAAGGGCCTATAATATTAGGGATACCACAGAAAATATCACATTACATTTCTCTGTTTCACTAATTTAAAGGAAGTTTTCAAAGTTGTGTGAGCATGCTGCAGTTAGGTGTGCTGAATATATCTTCAGATTTCTGCAAAATGAGCAGAAAAATACTCGACTATAAGAAACTAAATGCGGTTTGTGTTTGCATGTCAGTGTGTATCAGTGTGTATCGTGCTCTGTAAAACCTCCATAGCCTGGCTACCACAGTATGTTTGCTCACTGGTCATTAAAGCAAACCCAGTAAGTGCACGGTACCTGTCCACTGGGGCCTGAGACACACATGACAGACTACTCTAGAAGAAGAAAAGCCAGTATTTTGGTTCCACTTGCATGCATGGCTGCTTATGGACCGAGTCCAGTTTTCTCTCTCAACCTTAAAAAAAAGGTTGGAGTGGCAGCGGCAGCGGCAGCGGCCACCACTGGGGAAACCAGAGGAGGAAAAACAATTTATTAGCTTCAAAATAGAGTGTCCATCATGAACACACTGGGGGAGTAGTCCTTTTGTTACAGGCAGTGGGGGATTTGTCTACAAACAACGCCAGAAGAATGCAAGTAAAACGTTATTTTCACTTAATTTTCCTTTAAAGGTGAAGATTAACCAGGGGAATGCCATTAATGGGATGCAGCACCAGCTACTGTACAGCATTTAATAGTAAGCAAGTGTTGTTGATATCATCGCAGCTATTGAGAGCAGATTGTACTATTTATTCTATATCAGAATAACGCTGTCATCTTTTTATATCCTTTAACTTTTTTCCTCTACTATTAGAGTTTTCCCTAGGTCTTGGTTAGGGTGCTAAGACCTGAGAGGGACCAAACGGATTACACAGAAAGTTTACACGGTAAAATGACGTGGTTCTATCAGGTTGCAAAAACAAAGGAGGCAATGTTCATAAAATAAGTATCCCAAACTAATAAAGTTAAAAGATCTTTGTTGAGTGGTCTTCTACAGGTGGGTTTTCAATTCCTTGTTTAAAATATCTTTAAGTGGTAACAGCAAAGCCAGCCATTATTAGCCAACCTATCTGAGAGTGCTTGCAGTCAGTCCGAGTCAGACCGCGGTTGTTAAGAGATAAGTTGAGATAGGCGGCCTGTGCAATTTATCGCCTTGCGATGGAAAGTGTTCATCCAGAGGTTAACAAACATGCATGTGAAAAAATTCAATGCAATCACAGAGCATCCACCAGCTTCCCCTAGTCACAGGGAGAATGCCATCCTATACTCTCATGTGACGGAGCCATGATGTGTCTAAAGAGACACAAACACCAGGAGGGTCAAGTAAACTCTCCATTCTCTTAATTAAACATTTGATTAAGTGAAAGATTGTGGTCACAGTTAATTCTGCACAAAAGTCACTCTTTCATCACCACCTGAAACAGTGTATGCTGCTTGATAGAGGGCACATTTGTTCCTGCACTGGCAATGTACTGAGATCGAATGTACAATATATATAAAGGTGAAAACTGAATGCAAATTGTAGAACACAGGACTAGTCATCATTACACAGATGTCCGTCTAACCTCTGCACCGTGTGCTTCACTCATCGTAACACAACTAGCACCTCCCATGGTCTTGAGAAGCCTCTGATGCAGGACCTGATCCCTTTAAGTCTAGTGTTTGCTGGGGGTCAAAACAATGGGCCACAGACTCTAGCATAACACAAAAGGCAAAGGTCAGTGCTGGGGAATAAGCGGGATCCATTATGTTCCTGCTGTAGAGCAGCAATCCACCACAAACACACCAGGAACACTACTTACATTCAGCCACATTCCAACTGGACATTTGAAGAATGAAACATTTCTACCCTATTGAAATCTGGGATGTGTGTGGGTGTTTGCAGCTTGCCTCGGGCATGCTTGAAATTGTCAAAATGTGTATTTACGATCACAATGTAAGCAAAAAGAGAGGAAACGGCATTTTTAGCAATTATAGGTACAACGTAGATATTCTCCACATAGAGCATCACAAAATTGATTGAGCTTTATGAAAAATGATGTGATATGAATCATGAAATCCATATCAGTGATAAGCAGCCTGTCCTTTAGCTTTCTTCCACAACCAGGATTTAAAAAAAAAAAACTTTTGCTGTACTACAAAACCTGTGGCGCTTCAAAGTTTGTAGCAAACCGTAGCAGCAAATAGCCCTTGCTGTTTTCGGTAGTTTAAATGAATTTATTTATACAGCAGCACTGAAATGAGGGATCACATCTAATCTCACAGTGAAATATTTATGAACAGTTCTCTATGTTGCATGTTTAATGTCAGCATGGTGTGTTGAACAGCAATAACAGACAGTTATACCCCACCGACAGAGATCAGAGAATCGGGTGGTGAAGGTGCTGCTGTGCAAAAATATGAAGAATAGTATTTAATAATATGAATTAATTTAATATCACCCTAGTAAAGTGTCTATAATTATACAAAACATAGTGTTTACTGTTTAATGATTTTAAATGTCTTAATATGAACAACACACAGGTGGAGAGGGAATGAGAAAGAAGAGCGAATGTGAGAGCAGAGCGATGTCCAGTTGGTGTTGTCTTTGCCGAGCAATTGTGGTTTTTGCCAGGATGTAATTTGGGCTAATCGATCAGAGAGCAGTAATGAAGTCTAATGCTAGAGCCCACTGTGTCCTAATGACACCTCGGCTGCCCAGTCATCAAACCCAGTCATTCCAGCTGCAGACCCCTGCTGGGCCTCAGGCAGCTGGGACTTGACATCTGACCTTTACCAAGACAGCCTCCTACATCACAGCCCAAACCCCAACAACAACAACAACAACAACAAAAACAACAACAGGGCAAACACTAGTTTATGATCTGGAATGGAGCATTGCAGATGTCTCAATTAGCTGATGCTGAGAGAAAAGCTTGTGTTCTTTTCCATCTCTTAGATGTGAGATTACTTTCTAAAATAATCACAATGCTTACACGAGCTATAATACGGTAGCTGCTTTTGTTTTCACCTTGTCAACATGGCAAAATGGAGTCTTAGAGATACCTACTGTAGTGGAAACTATGTCGTTTTAGATGACAAGCTGTGCTCTGCTCTCTATGTACTAAGTACTCATATAATAATGTAGTAAGGGCTGCTGAGTACTCATGTGTTGGAACACGTTGACACTGCATTTTTGTGATCCCACTGCAGCAGGGTCTCTAGTTTCTATGAAGCTCTTTCAATTGATTCTAAAAGCAGCCAGTTAATTATCAGTGTGTGCATTGCTATCTGCTTTTTGTTTGTTTTTCCTTTTCATTCTAAGACTAGATAAATCTAAAAAAATCTGCTGCATTCTGCTTTGCTGAACATGTTTTTGGAATAATACAGCCTGGGTAATATTCACTGAAAGACGTTATATTTTTGTGCTGCACAGGGGAGCTCAGGGGGAGGTGGTCATGCTGGATACGAGCACAAAGCACAGGATTTCACAGGTTTCTAAGAAACATTGGTGAGGTTCAGAAAAAGATCAGGACTCAGTTGAGGGGAACAACCGTATCTGTGCTTCGAGTCAAAGATTAATTTTCCAGTGTTAAATCAAGACCACAGCCTTTTCTGACCTTAACAAAATGCTTTTTTTGCTGTAACATAAACAAAAAGATGTTAGTCATGCTGATGTTACCGCTGATTGTTGTAGGGAAATGAAAAGCATTTAATTTAATAAATGCTGATTTATTACGGATTTCTTCAAGACGTCTTTGGACTTTAAACTTTAAAGTTTCACTAAGAGTACCCCAGTGTTTTGAGCTACTAAAACATGCTGTGGCAAAGACTGAGAAAAAAACAATAAAGCTGCAAACATGAATGATTGGACCCCAAGCAGATTGTGAGCATTTGGTCTATTTGCATTTGTTGACCTCGGGGGAACACTTGAAAACAAAATATATGCAAAACTTGCTACTTTTTACCACGTATGACTTGACCACCCTGGGGTCTGAACCCTGGATCTTTGGATGCCCAGAGAATGTGACTTAGTTACTGCAGTTTTCCCACGCACTTGTCACAGGTTAAGGAAAATCTAAAAGCAGGTTGTTCTTTTTATACTGTGAAATCTTAAAAAGTCTTTCAAGAAGTGCTGATGCTTTGACCCCTAATGATACATTTTACAATACACACTTTTGCAGATATGTTGAATATTAACATTTCATGATTACAACAATCTTTTTTAAGGCAGCATTACATTCTTTCCTAAATGTATTTGCCAAACCAATACATGTACAAAAATAGGCTTACTTAAAACTTGTGTCCCTGGAGAAACCTGTAATCTTGCACTTCACTCCCATGTTTTCATTTTTCTCATGAATAAGCTGAGGGATGGATTGAGCAGGTTGTTTGCGTTGCATATTTTGTTAGACCTAACATGGGAATCCAAAAGCATTTAGAATCCCTGAATATGTTCATGTGTGGCAAACAAAACTTTAATAAAACGGAATTGTATAAATGGCTGTTGGCAATGGTGCAAATATGGATGATATTGTGTAGGTGCTACAGTTTTTAAAATGTGAATGTTTCACATGTCTTCAACATGACAGCACAGTCCCACAGTTTCACGGCAGTGATCTAACATTAGCATCAGCAGTTCAGCATTCAAACTTTGCCGAAATACGCTAAAACAAAGGACTTTACAAGTGTTTTGCGAAGAAAGTGAAGTTTGCATTTGACCTCTGAAAACATGTAATAACTACAAAGTTTTATACAATAGAGATACAGTACTGTGCAAAAGTCTTGAACCTGTTGACATTTCACTTCCAAGGAGCTTGTGATTTTTAAAAAAAAAATTAATTGTTTTGTCCAATAGTTCTCCAGGTTTTCTGAAAGCCTTTCAAAGTTTTTGAGACAGTTTGAGAAGAATAAATAGTATTTTTGCACCAAGATGTTGATTACCCAAGAAATGTTATATGAATACTTGGTACATCTTGGCACGGTGTACACTTGGTCCTTGTCCAGCTCTGTCATGGTTTGGGCGCTCCATTTCAACCAGTGTTGTTGGGCATCTTGTCAAAATTGATGGAATTATGAATGCAGATAAAAGTATCAGGTTTTGAATCACCATGCAAAACCATCTGGAAAGCAACTGACTGCAATGACTTCATTTGTCAGCTCAACATTGATCGAAACACAAAAAGCGCGTACCTGGATAGAAAGACACAATCAGTCACGGACTGTCCTCCCCAGAGCCAGACCTCAACATTATTGAAGCATCATGGGGTCAGCTTGAAAGAACAGAAAAGACAGCCAACAACCAGATAAGAGCTTTGAAAGTCTTTCTATAAACCTGGAGAACTATTTCTGAAGACCACTTAAAGAAATGACAAGAATGCTTTCACGAGAGACTTAAAATGAATAAAGGTGATCAAACCAAACTTTGACTCTACAGCTCATTAGAACTGTACAAATTATATTTTTGCCTTATATGCCGTATTGCACACATTCCAGTACATACCTGCACTAATTTTCCATCTTCCTGGCAAAATATAAAGAAACAAGGGGTGGCTCAAAACTTTTGCACACTAAAGTGTGTCACTTTGGCCAACAAAATCTCTCATAACATCACAATGGCCTTCAAAATCAACAAAATCAGGTCATCTCTGTGGCAAAGTGGAGGTTTGTGTCAGATATGATAAAAATCCTCTTCCAGGTGTCATCAGTATAATGCTTTAGCAAGAATGGGATTGTCACCAGTTCATTCTTGTGTCCAAGTGACTACTCCTGTCAGATGTAATTATATGAGACATCATATTAACAAGAATGAGACAGACATTAGCTTACAGTGACTTAGACTGCCAAAACCTTATCAGTTCATCCTTGAATCCAAGAGAATTGGTGCCAAGTGATACAAGGTCTTCCTAATATAGTACAGGGTGGGCCATTTATATGGATACACTGGAATAAAATGGGAATGGTTGGTGATATTAAAGTCCTGTTTGTGGCACATTAGTATATGTGAGGGGGCAAACTCCTCAAGATGGGTGGTGACTCATGAAAGAATAAAGTTACGTTGGAACCAAGCACACCATTGTCTTTCTTGTGACATTACCAATACATTTGATGTGTCACATGGCCATCTTCCTATTGAAAAAACAAAAGTTGTATCCAAGATGGCTGACTTCTAAATGGCCACCATGGTCACCACCCATCTTGAGGAGTTTGCCCCCTCACATATACTAATGTGCCACAAACAGGACTTTAATATCACCAACCATTCCCATGTTATTACGGTGTATCCACATAAATGGCCCACCCTGTACACTCATGGGGACAGGATGGAGAAACAAACATGCAGCTGAAAGACGTAATCCAGCCACAGCTGTCGCTGGCGTAGAAGCATAAAGAATTACCACAATTGATGCTGATGTGATTTAAAATGCACATTTGAAACTGTAAAAGACATTTTAGAATTTAGAATGATTAGCATCTAAAGAAAAAACAATAAGGAGATAGAAATGATAGAGCTTTAAAGACAATGGAAAGGAAGGCATTTTCTCCTACACTGACAGCATTTGGAAGGATTTGCTGTTTTGGAACAAAGACGCTGAAAAAGCGTGGAAAATTTGCAGGTCTGAGGTTTAACCCGTAAAGTCGTCCAGTGAATTCAAGCAATTGAGACAAGTAAAGCAGCAGCTAGCCCAGACCTGGCATCCTGCTAAATGCAAGGCTGAGCTCATTAGGACTGGCCCAACATCACACACATGCACACAAACACATGCACACACCAGTCTGTCAGCTTCCCCCCCCCCACACACACACACATTAAACAAGCATACACACAAAAGGAGCAGGAGGATAGAGACAATGCAGGGAGAGAAACCGAGACATGAGGAGAGCAAGGGAAAAGAGTTGGCAAACCGGCAAGGATCACACAGGAATGGTGAAGAAGCAATAGAGAGAATGACAGACAGAGATCAAGTGAAAGACAGAGAGAAAGATAGAGACAGAGGGAGATGGAAACAATGAGGGGAGAGACAAAGCAGGTGGCCTGGGTAATTGCCTGGGGAATATAATGAATGAGCCACAGTGCGTCTGACGGAATAGGAAATCGTCTCTATCTTCTCATTCCCCGTGCTCTCTCTTTCCCCCCCTCATTATCTCTCACCCTCTCTCATTCCACTCCTCCCCTTATCCATCTCCTGTGCACCCTTTTCAACATATCTCCTAACCTTATCTTTCTTGCTCGACGATTGCGAGCACTTTCTCTCAACTGCAGAGCTTTTACCACCTCTTCTTTCCTCTCAACTTGACTCCCCACTAATTTCTATTCCCACCTCCGCTAGAACCCCTTATTCTCCCAGGAGCCTGAACAGCTGCAAATTCTCTAACTATTGTGCCCACATATCTGTGAGACATCCCAAAAATTGAAATGCCTCGACAAATTCGGGAAAACAGTTTTTATACAAAGTGAAACTATTTTTTTGTGTGATACATGCTGCTACAAGAGTAGATGCACAAATTAAACATGGCCAAAGTTTCAAATCTGTGAGATCAGCGTATGTAGAAGTACAGCCTGCAGATGCTGTACTCAGTTTCCAGTAGTTTTGTCTACTCTTGCACCTGTAGGATGGTAAAAAGACTACACATGCCCATAGAAGCCCCACCTACCGGCTGTTTAAACCCTTTGTTTGTGAGAGGGAGCCAATCACCACCCTAAAGGGAAGGAGCTAAAACAGTTTGTTTGATTACCTTTGGAGATATAAAAAGCCCCAGTAAATTATAAATTAGGAGTTTTTGATCTGTGAATCATTCAGAGCTGATTTAGTTGAATATATATAAAACGTACGAGCTGGTCTGAAAAATGA
This sequence comes from Neolamprologus multifasciatus, assembly GCF_963576455.1. NCBI lineage: Eukaryota > Metazoa > Chordata > Actinopteri > Cichliformes > Cichlidae > Neolamprologus > Neolamprologus multifasciatus. Next base: position 20,340,750 of record NC_140455.1, read on the forward strand.
ACCTTGACAATATGTATACGTTACGTGCTTGTTTATAAATACATTTTGATAAAACAGTTTATAGTGTAGTGGGACTGTCATGCATATTTGTACGCAAGAGTTCATCAAACAGTGATACTAATAGTGCACATAGTTACAAATGATCAGTGAGATTCTTGCTATAGATTAGGGCTGCCACAAATTATTATTTTGATAGTCGACTAGTCACCGATTATTTTTGCGATTAGTCGACTAATCAGATCATGCATCCGCTGGACGTACAACGTACAGCTTATTGCACCAGCATGCATCTGCTCTTATATAACTATCATTAGCTTACAGCTTTAAGTGTTTAAGGTATGTGCTAACTAAAAATAAAGACAAGATGATAGTTTATAAAATTTTAATGAAATTTGCAGATTGTTTCGGTGAAGTTTAATAAACTCAGCCGTTTGCTCCTTGCTATCTAAAATATAACAGGACACCGGAGTATACTCTCGAGCATCTCACACTTCTGATAATCAGTTGTCTGCTTGACGTTTATTCGGCTGTGTAAAAACTATAACTCTCAGCCAAACCGATTTACTCAGGAACAAATAAAATACTGAAAAAAGCCAAACAATAAAATGTTTAAGTTATCTAAGTGACTTATATATCATGTTTAACTTGAGTAGTGAAAGACGGCGGTGGGTTTGAAAGCGATTTGGTGTTCTCAGCGGCTCTAGTGAGCCTTGAACCCCGGCTAGCTATCGAGCTGGTGGGTAACAGATGTCTCAGAAAACGTCAGAGCGCTTTTGAAAATATGTGGTGTCTTGATAAACTGAGCAGATATTTGAGGTTTACACAGCTACAATCTCGCTTGAAAATATGTTAAACGTGTATTTTGTGACCCAGAAAGAATAATAAGGTCGTGTCCAAATTCATGGGCTGCATCCTCCTGAGGACCCGGCCTTCGCGGTCTACGTGGGCCGGGTCCTCAGAAGGTTGGGTAGGCCGGAAGTAAACAGCCGTGTAATTGGACGGTCTAGCCTTCTGATTAGCGTCACCGCTGTCTCGGTGGAGTTTAATAAACTCGGCCGTCTGCTCCTTGCTATCTAAAATATAACAGGACACTGGCGTAATTCTCGACCGTCTCATACTTCTGTTTAATCAGTTTTCTGTTTGACGTTTATTTAGCTGTGTGAAAACCAAGGAGGAACCCACCCGGGGGATTAATAAAGTTTTATTTTATTTAATCTAATCTAATAACTTTAATCTCAGCCAAACCGATTGACTCCTGAACAAACAAAACACTGAAAAAAGCCCAACAATAACAATTTTAGGTTGTCTAAGTGACTTATATATTACGTTTAACCTGAGTAGCGAAAGTCCGCGGTGATCTGAAAATGATGTACCGGGAGTTGTGCTGTTCTCAGCGGCTTCAGTGACCCTCAAGTTCCCGGCTAGCTATCGAGCTGGTGGGTAGCAGACGTCTCCGAAAACGTCGAAGCACTTTTGTAAATATGCGATATCTTGATAAACCGAGCAGATATTTGATGTTTACACAGGTACTTTTGTCGCCTGAAAATATGTTAAAAGTTTATTTTGTGACCCAGAAAGATTAGTAAGATTAATTTTAAAACTTAGTAGCGGCCGCCATTATTGAAAACTGGAGTTTGGCTGGGCCGCGCTATGAATTCTGGGATATGGTAGACCACGAAGGACACACCCGACCCATCCTTCAAATTCGGGGAAAAGGAGGACGCATTTGTCGGCTGCATTCGGAGGAGTCTACGAATTTGGACAGCCTTCGGCGTGTTGCTGTGACGTAATCGGTCTACAAATGCAGCCTCAGGAGGATGCAGCCCATGAATTTGGACACGACCTAAGAGTAATATTAAAACTAACTAGCGGCCTCCATTGTTGGAAACTGAGCAGTGCCGCGCGCTATGAATTCTGGGACACTGCTTCTTCTTCTTCGGGGTTTAACGGCAGCCGTCATCCTTCTTCATGCAGTGCTGCCATCTTCTGTTTCAGTCCGTTATTACACTCTTAAATCCTACTACTTTTGGGATCTTGCAAAGCTTCAAACGACGCATCGACTATTAAATTGGTCGTCAATGATTTTGATAGTCGACGTAATTGTGACTAGTCGACTAATCGTGGCAGCCCTACTATAGATGTAGTAATTGATTACTTTATATTATACAAATACGTTTTTCATAATACATTTTTTGGTGTTTATGAACAACGACTTTTGATATCTCTCTATATAGAGTCATATAATGAAAAAGAATAACATGACAAATTAACATATATGTCTGTTTTCACACATGACTGAAGTGAACAAGTTCCGCTGGTTAGTATTCAATAATACTATTTTTTAATAGTATTATTAAACAATGGATTTGTGATTGAAACATAGCAGTGGTATACAGTGGTGTGAAAAAGTGTTTGCCCCCTTCCTGATTTCCTATGTTTTGTATGTTTGTCACATGTGACAGTGATGTACACTGTCTTGATGGTATATATGTAGCAATCTATCAATCGTTTGTTGTAAGATTCAGATAATTATCTTTTAAAAGCTAGACATTTTAAATGAGAATAAGAAAGTAAATGGCCTGTATTTGTATAGTGCTTTTACTAGTCCCCCCTAGGGACCCCAAAGCGCTTTACACACCCAGTCATCCACCCATTCACACACACATTCACACACTGGTGGAGGCAAGCTACAGTTGTAGCCACAGCTACCCTGGGGCAGACTGACAGAAGCGAGGCTGCCATATCGCGCCATCGGCCCTTCTGGCCAACACCAGTAGGTGGTAGGTGAAGTGTCTTGCCCAAGGACACAACGACCGGGACTGTCCGAGCCAGGGCTCGAACCGGCAACCTTCCGATTACAAGGCGAACTCCCAACTCTTGAGCCACGATCGAAAGAAAAGTATTTCCTTGTGCCCACCTCTCCCTGTTAATGCCCTACCTGGCCCCCCTGGCGAAACTTTGCTAGATCCGCTCCTGCACAGTTACCAGCTGTCAGCTACCTAAAAAAGGATCCTGGTGTTATTTGTCTCTCAGAAACAGTTCATAACTTCCCTTCAACTCATTTATGTCACCTAAAAGGTAAACCTGTTTCTCCATCACCTGTTCAGCTCTGATGATTCAGTAAGGACATCTCCTGGTTTCATCTTCATGTTTCCCTCTCACCAGATAACCAAACCGATATCATGACCAGCAGCTTTTTTGCAGCTGTGGCTCCAGCAAACATCAGCTGATAGTAGAAATTAATATTAAATAAATTCTAACAACAGCTGATCAAGCTTAAACGTGCTGCTGTTGTTTAACGCGACATCGGCTGGTTTCCTCTTTCTGGTGCGAAGTGGGCGATAAACAAACAAGAGAGCCGATCAGCTGATCATTGATCAGTTTTCATGATTGAAGTAGAAACAGGAGAGAGAGGGGGGAGAATGAAAGAAGAAGAGGCAGCTGTGCAGCAAACACAGAATAACTCCAGTTTTGTGCCTTTTTCATTGTAGCTGATTTACGGGACAAACTGTTCCTTTTCACCTCAATAAGAAACGCGTAATATTTTCTCTGAATACCAGACGGGACGGTTGACAACTCTAATAACTTATGAACAAAATAAAGTTCAACATCATTATAGAAACTCCGTCATGCTAGCTAGTACGCAGTATGGAAAAAGTCAGCACAACAAAGATAAACTTCACCTAAACTTGGTTTATATCTGACCCAGATAGACTGCAGGTCATAACTTCTTACCTGAAGTTCAGTTCACACTCAGACTGGTGGCCGCCTCGGGTCTCTTTACCTTCTGCCTCCCCTTTCCCTCATCCACCTGCTGGCCTCCACCACTTGCTAATGTTACTGAATCTGTGGAAGCTCCGCGATAGCCACCACACGAAGTAACGAGTAACGACTAGGGATGGGTATCGAAAACCGGTTCTTGTTGAGAACCGGTTCCCAGTGTTTCAATTCCTTGGAATTGTTTGCCATTTTTGCAAACGATTCCCTTATCGATTCCAGTCGCCCCGAATGACGTCACCACGTTGTGGAGCGTCATTTACCTGGCAGGAAACACGGCGCCTAAGCGGCTCAAACGCTCAAAAGTTTGGTTTTGCTTTACGAGAATGGATGACAACAGGGCAACTTGCAATACTTGCAAAGTAGATATTTCATTTAAGGGAGGAAACACTACAAATATACAAAAGCATTTGCTCACAAAACACACGACCTTAAATGAATGTCGTGTTTTTAATTCCGCTCCGGACTCGTGAATCTCAACCCAGCAGCAGCAGTAACGTTTGCACGTCCTCTCCCGTTAATGCGGCAGGTAAATAATCAACTAACAGTGCATATTATGTTAGCGCGATCTGCCTTATTAGAAAACCTGCCATTACTGTGCATTTAGATGACCATGATAAGAGAGACAGACAGAGTCTGGCTCAGATGCTGGCAGTTCTCACTGCAGTCTACCGTTAGCGTCTCCTTTCAGGCTAGGATAGACGAATGTCACCGAGCAGTGACTAAGTTTGTGGTCAAAGGTTTGCACCCATTTGCCACAGCAGATGATTTTCGGTAAGTGAATGTGTTTAATTGTAGGCAGGGACATTACTGGATATTCTTGTGTAATTGCTACAGAATAATTGATGTTATACTTTGTTATTGCTACAGAAGAATATTTATTTTATTATTTTACATTTACAATTTTTTTTTCCTGGGGACCCTGTGACACCCCATTGAAGAGCCGTAGGCTGTGGATCTCTTAAGATCTCACTGTTGGGTTTGTAAGGCCATGTTACTCCTAAATTTCTATCTTGTTCAAAGAGAAGATATAAAACAAAGTTCTAAGCTATTAGACCTTAGTGTTCTCCTTTTTTAAAAAGAATCGATAAGAGAATCGATAAAGAATCGAATCGTTAAACAGAATCGAAAATGGAATCGAAATCGTGAAAATCTTATCAATACCCATCCCTAGTAACGACCCTATCTAAATCCCAGTAACGACTAACGCGTTCCTGATTTTGGCATAATAACTAGTTACCGTGCTCGTTACCACAATAATAACGTAGTTACTGTAACACGTTACTTAATAACAACACTGGTCACATGTGATGTTTCAGATTAATTTAAAGATTATACAAAGATAGCATAAGTAAACACAAAATGCAGTCTCTAAATTAAGGCATTTGTTATTGAGGAAGAAAAACATCCAAACCTACATAGCCCTGTGTGAAAAAGTCATTACCCCCCTGTTATAACATAAATTAACTGTGGTGTATCACATCTTTGGAACGCTGAGTTCAATTTCTCTAGGCCCGATTACTGCCACACCTGTTCTCAATCAAGAAATCATTTAAATAGGACCTGCCTGACAAAGTGGAGTAGAACAAAAGCCAGACATCATGCCACGATCCAAGGAAATTCAGGAACAAATGAGAAGCAAAGTAATTGAGATTTCTGAGTCTGGAAAAGGTTATACAGCCATTTATAAAGCTGTGGGACTCCAGCGAACCACAGTGAGAGCCATTATCCACAAATGGCAAAAACATGGAACAGTGGTGAACCTTCCCAGGAGTGTCCGGCCCACCAAATTAGCCTGACAGCACAGTGATGACTCATCCAAGAGGTCACAAAAGACCTCAGAGCAACATCTAAAGAACTGCAGGCTTCACTAGCCTCAGTTCATCTCAGTGTTCATGACTCCACCATAAGGACTGGGCAAAAATGGCTTATATGGTAGATATATAGTATATGGTTCCAAGACCAAAACCACTGCTGAGCAAAAGGAACATAAAGTCTAGTCTCAGTTTTGCCAGAAAACATCCTGATAACCCCCAAGACTTTTGGTAAAATACTCTGTGGACTGAGGAGAAAAAATGGAACCCTTTGGAAGATGTGTGTCCCATTACATCTGGTGTAAAAATTAACAAAGATTTTACATTTCAGAAAAGGAACATCATAGCAAGAATGGTGGTGGTAGTGTGATGGTCTGGGGCTGTTTTGCTGCCTCGGGACCTGGAAGACTTGCTGTGGTGAATGGAAGCATGAATTCTGCTCTCTACCAGAACATCCTGAAGGAGAATGTCCGGCCATCCGTTCGTGATCTTAAGCTGAAGCGCACCTGAGATCTGCAGCAGGACAATGATCCAAAACACACCAGCAAGTCCACCTCTGAATGGTTTTAAGAAAAACAAAATGAAGACTTTGGAGCATCCAATTGACATGCTGTGGTATGCCCTTAAAAAGGCGGTTCATGCTCCATTGTGGCTCCTACAACAGTTCTGCAAATATGAGTGGGGCAAAAATTTATCCATTTCATCCATTCATGCAATTCATTCATTCATCTACTGTAAAAGACAGTTATCAAAAACACTTGATTGCAGTTGTTCCTGCTACAGTTGGCCCAGTCATTAGGTTTAGGGGGCAATCACTTTTTCACACAGGGCCATGTAGGCTTGGAAACTGCATTTTGTGTTTACTTGTGTTATCTTTGTCTAATATTTAAGTTTGTTTGATAATCTGAAACACTTTAGCTGCAAACGTGGAGAAAGAAGTGATGTAGTTTTTTTAACTTTCTGCATGTGCAGCTTTATGTAATAACTGATAGAAAACAAGGCAATGAAAAAGATTGAACCTAGAAATGTTTGATCACTACACAAGCAAAAAGAATCCTCATTAAATTTTAAATGAAATGAAGTCTATTAAGAGAATAAACGGACAGATGGGTTTTTAGTGTTTTTCAGTTCAGCTAAGGTTTTGTTAATAAATCTTAAATGGATGAATTATTGCTGTTTTGTACCTTGGTATATTTACTTTCTCTCTTCCAAAGGGATGTGAATAAAAAACTTCCTAAAACAAGTAAAATCAAATACAAGCAGTCCAAGACACTATGCGTTATTTCAACAGTATCTTAAAATAATTTCCTCACTGTGCTTTCTGGTTTGAAACAGAACCAAAGAGACAGCATAGCAAATGGTCCACTGAGCCAATTAGCTGAAAGAAAGCTTAGGGCCAACATTTACCCACACAAAGGCGCTGTTTGGACAGTCTAAGATCAATAAAATAAGTTTTTCTTCTAATTCTGGAAATCTGTGTCATTCAGTTTCTGTCTGTTTTCATCACTGCAAAACTAACACTCATGCCCGCACTGATGAGCCACTGCACTGATAGGAAGAGACAGGAGGAATTTGAATGGAACTTGGATCGAGCCTCGGATGAGAGCAGGGACAGATGTGGCCCGTAGAATCCAACTCCAATCCTACTCCACCGTGTTAAACCACAGTGGCAACTCTGGTGATGCAGAGTCTGATTTCTGTAGCCAGGTTATCGATTGCTTGTACCACTTCCACTTTATAATCCCTCTCTGGCAACAAGCTCTTCAACACACAAGCTTATGCTCTAAAAAGGATTTTCAGAAACGACTGTCCGGTGTCGCTCTGAGAGAGAATCTTCCTTCCACAGGAGTAAGCTGTCTGCATGATGCATCAAATAAAATGCTCGGTGAGCTTCTTGCTGTATATGTAGTAAACAGGAAGTATAAGAAGTCTGCAGCAGAATGGACGCTTTAATGTTTATACTCAGTGTGAACTTGGGCTTTTTTTCTTTTACTCTGGCCTCCTGTCAGTGGTCACCGAGCAGCATTGTAAGAGAGTGAATGGGTGGATGGATGCCTGTGGTTGCAGGTAGATAGAGGACAGAGTCAAAACAGATGGGGAGGGAGGGAAGGATGGAAGGGTGTGTGGGTGAGATACCAAGAAGAAGGGAGGACGGGGTGGAGGAGAGACAGATAGTGTCACGTCTACTATTCAGGCCCATTTGATGAGATGCCTCAAACAGCTGAAAAGAGGAACGACGGGGAGAGTTAAAGAGTGAAAGACCCCTTTCATCATGACGACTTGTGCCATAGTACCCTCCCCCATGCTCCTCCTCGTCCCTCCCGTCTTCTCCCCCCCCCACAACCTCCACAGGAATAGATAAAACACATTCAATCAGAGAGAAACGAGCAAAGGGGGAGAAATAAAAGAGAGGAGTTCAATCACGTTCCTCTCTCTATTTCAAAGACGGGAATCAGGTTGGTGGTTGATGGGGGCTTTTTGGAGTGTGCCACTAGATTGATACACACCAGGGTGCTAAACAGCGAGAAAACTTTTATCCGTGCGGCTTCACGATGACGCGCTGAACAATACCCAACAAAACAGAAAGCAGACAGATGGAGTCATAATCCACTAAACTAATAAATCGTTATAACTGCATTTAAAGAAGATGCTAAAGAGAACATAATTACAATGAAAACCCTATCAAGAAGTCGTGCCAAGTTCTGTGCAAAAAGCGAAACACTGCCACTTCTGGAGATGTTTTTGATGAGTGCGTTTAAATTAAAGGTACACAGGTGATTCTTTTTCATTAGGAAATTCCCATGCTTTAAGTCATTTAAATGAATTCAGAAGTGATCTAAAAAATACAGCCTTAATGTTTATCAGAAGAATTAATGAGAATCATGATGACTCTGCTTTTAAAGAGGTTCTTAAAACTGACCCTGTGGAGTTGAGTTGGGTTTTTAAGCACTCACATTGGTTCTTAAGGCCATCGATTGAACTGTAATCTTTGTAAAGCCATTTCTTTTTCAGATTTGTATTGTCGGTGTCTGTGTTCATACACGCTTGCAGTGTTATTATTTACAGACTTGTGCTGGTGTAGTTTCATTTCTTGGTGCATTACTCAGGCCAGAAAGTCGATGTTTTGAAGCGTCAGTCAAAGATCCCTGATTTGACTCTTCGAGTTCAGCATTTATTCAACCGCACGATGGTGTGATGTGCGACACCTGTGGCTAACTGACGAAAGGAATCAGAGACTGAGTAATACTCTGAGGCTGGGGAACCTTAACCTGGTCGGCTAAATCTTTTTCCTACACCTTCATTCCATGTGCTTGTTTGATTGGAGGGTCTGCCACACTAAGTGCTGTTGCAAATCAACTAACCTTTTGTAGGTTTAAATTATAAAGCTTCACAAGACTGAATGCCCTTAAAGGCACTAACCAGACTCTGGGAAGGTGAAACACTTGCTCTCTAGGTATTTACAGGTATCAGCTTTGGGTTATTTTTAAGAACTTCTGGAAGAATTAAGAAGAATTAAACAAATGAAATGGAAATTTACTAGCTACATATTTGTATGTCACGTATGCATTTCCTGAAAATTGATTGACGTCTAAAGTGGTGATATCAATACATGCCTCTGGCAGCAGAGAGTGATTGGAAGTTCCTGTTTCTGTCAGTGAAGGGTGACAGAAACAACAGCAAATAGAAAATTGCCACAAAAACAGAATGGAAATAAAAGAAACCACCTAAAACTCACAAAACACAACAAAAGTGTTTTGGCTGAGACAATCATGCTACTTAGAGCTGCAGAAGGGATAATCTAAGTGCAAGCAGCTAATAGCACACGTCTACAGCATTACAAGAATAGAGCGATCAAAACACACGTTACCTGCATTTGTTTCTCCTCTGTTTATTTCAAGCGTGTCTCAGTGCACGACATTTGCTGGTTTTTGTTTTCTGCCACGTTAATGTCTCCCAAAAACCCTTCCGTTGTATATTTTGTGCTTCTGGAATGTTTTCCTATTTGCTGCTGTTTTCTTATAAATGTGATTGTTCATGAACTCATCATGGAGTGGGAGCAAGTAGATGGGTATATTGGAATTGTGCCATAGGTTCAGTGTTGCAGGACGTCAACATAAACAACATAACTAAAGTGTATAATACACTTTAGTTGCAACCACTGTTGGGGTCCAGATAGCTCTAATTTCCTGTGTCACAGATGTTTTGTAAATTACCCTGGATCATGTAGTACTGTGATGGTGTCTTTCTTCCACCCCTTCATCAAAGCGGACGAGGTCTAAACAGTAAAGGTTAACAGCTAACGAGCCAGGAGAGACTAAAGACCCAGCAGTGTTTTGAACTTTTGCACGAACCTTAGGCAGACAAAAGATAAACTGAAAGGCTTCACCAAAGCCCACAATAAGATAAATATGGATTATTTTGACTCATATGTAACACAAAGCTACTCTAAGAATAATGATGACAGTATGTCTAAAGGGAATCTTGCCAAACATTTTGATAAAGGACTCAATTTAACTACACAGAAATGAAATTAATCTGGAATGAACCGATCCCCAACTTTTATTTAACTGAAATGAGCACTCATTGGGGCCAGCTTAATTAAATTTCACACCAAGGAAACTGACGTGTAGTCAGTTCTATCTTGCTGACATACTTTTGTGTCACATGTTTGTCTCTTTGTTAGTGCTTTTTCAATTGGTTTTAGGAAACTTGTGCCAGCTGGCTTAGTTTGCAAGTTCCTTTATGTGTGTATGAACGTCCTCCAAATGTAAATATAAATATAAGTGCTGGAATCTTTTGGCCAATTGGTGTCTTGGCAGATATTTTTGTAAGCAATTTACATCTTATTAGAACGAGGACAGGAAGTTGAACTGAAGTAGCATAAACTGTTAGTAGGGTGTTGTTACACTATAGATTTCTGTCACACTGGACAAACAGCTATGCCATGAACAGATGTAGAATATATCCCTCTCCAGCAGGCCTCAGAGACCAAATCCAGTTACTCAGAGTGCAGCTGCCAAACCAGCAGAGGTTGGCAGTCTGACTTATAAGCTGACTGTGGTTGCTTCTGCAGCTACTGATGTGTTAGCACTGTGGTAAGCGGTCAAGCTGGAAGCTTTTGGTGCCTGGTATTCTCCCAGTGAGTTCAACCATAAATGAACTGTAGTGTCCATGATACCCAGTGGTTATGCAGGGCACAGATCCAGTCCATATGATTTTTCATAAAACACTAGTGACTGCGCACGGTGTGTGTGCGTGATTGTCTGCGCACCGAAACAAAAGATGTGATGAAGGCAGATTTGATTGGATTTGAATCTCTGCCATGGATAAAGCAGTTCAGTCAGAAAGCTGGTACATTCGCTATTTTCAAATTCGAAATTTTGTTGCCAAGTGTCTCCCAAATTTCCCCTCTTTACCTCCAGAACAGCAGTAGGAAACTACGTTATCATTTATTCCTCATCACAGAGGAACCATTTCGAAACTCTATGATGCTATTCTGTCTTTTAGTAACCACTCTAATGTTAAGCTTAAGTGTACATGGGAAGGAGAACTAGGAATTCAAATACATGAGGAGTCTTGGGAACAGGCTATAGCGAGGGTACGATCTTCCAGCTCTTGTGCTCGTCTTGGACTTGGACTGAGCACTCAATTTAAGGTCATACACAGGGTGCATTTCTCTAAGTCTAGACTTTCTGAATTGTATCCAGAAGTGGAAAATAAATGTGATAAATGCCATGGTTCTCCTTGTCACCTTAGCCACATGTTTTTTCTGTATCCTGAGCTACAAAGTTTCTGGACAGGGTATTTTGCTTTATGTCAACTGTTCTTGGGGTAACTCTTCGTCCTTGTCCTCTGATTGCTGTATTTGGGATTCCTGTTCGCTCACTTACACTTGATTCCACACAAAAGGATATTATAGCCTTCACATCCCTATTAGCGAGATGTCTAATATTTTTGCATTGGAAGTCTGTTAAGTATCCTACTATTTCCCGGTGGCTTAAAGATGTCATTTTTTTTTAAAAACTTGAAAAAATTAAATATACGTTGAGAGGTTGCACAGCCAAATTTTTTCACAAGTGGCAACCCTTTATCTCTTATTTTGCTAGTCTAGAGGTATTGCCTGTTTAAATGTACTTCTGTTACTGTTATATTCCTCTAATATGTTTGATGGTTGTGTTGATCTGTGTGGGACTGGGGGGGCGGGGGGTCTTTGTTTTAGAATGCGTTGTTTTTTTTCATATATATATAAGTTTATTTACTTAGGAAAATGAAGAAAGGTTGATTGTATTTCGGTAACTGCAAGTACTGTTGTTTTCTTTTTTCAAGAAAAAAAAAGAAAAAAAAAGAAAGCTGGTACATATACAAAACACTCACACGCAGCCTCTAAGTAAATACATCATAAACAACCTGCTATAATGCCACCATGCTATTGAATGCGAATGGTGTGAACATAAAGAAACTGGGTTTTATTGTGTTGAGGCACAATGATGAATTACATATTTAGCCACTTTTGAAAGTACTAGTATATAGTGTTTGTGGATTTCATAAGAAATTAACTCATTTCCGCTATTGTGATGATGATGATGATGATGACACCCATTATGTGGAAACAGTTACATATCCTTCTGCAGTATTTTATCCATTGTAAATGAGCAGTTAATGAGTCGTAAGCAGTGGCCCCAGAAAATGCAGCCTCAGGATCAACTTTTCTCACTCTCGACTCATGTTGAGTCACAATCCACTCTGATGCTAACATAACACCCTTTAAAAAAGCACAATAAAAAATACAACTGAGGCATAAAAACTGTACATTAAAAACATTGCAACAGCAGCTTTAACCAATTAGAGTTCATCCAGGGTTCTAACTGACAACATAACGAACTCAGTAAAGTTAAGCAGTAGCTCTCAGATCAGACGTTAGTTGTAGGTTTTCAACTTGCTAGCAAAGTCTGTAATGACATCCATCCATCCATCCAAATTTTGCTTATGTGTAGGGTGACCATATCCCAATAAACCTAAAATGGAATATGTTTCTCTGGGACAATGTGGGACATATTGCTAATCCCAGACTAATGTCATTTTTAAGGGCTGGGCCAAAGCGGCTACACTAGGCACGTACCCACAAACCCCTCCCCCAAGCTAGTCTCCAGGGTGGGCCGACAGTAACCCTCTCCCAGTGAGGTAGTGTGGTCCTTTGATTTTCTCTAGCTAGAATGGTTATCCCTGTAAAACTAATTACCAGTTATATTATAAAATCTAATAACAACAGCCAGGATAAAGGATCTCCTGAACCACTTAGTTATACAATGCAGGGACACTGTGTTCAATAATCTACTCTAACTTTTAAAGCTGTTACTCTTACTTTAAGCTGCCATTCTGTCTAGGCATCGCCTTTTCAGTAGTTTTTCATATGAACACAAGTCTTTTCATGCTACAGATTTCTTGCAACATTCACATCTATTGTGTCACTTCCTCCAATGCAAAATTGAAAAATAATAATAAAAAAAATTAATTCATTTAACATTGTGGTTGAATTTCCTTTTATCTATGGTAGATACCATTGTCCAGTGAAATCTGCATAGCTTGGTACCATTTTTACTTTCCGTGTTTGGTGTAGAATAGACAGCAAAAGATGGTGACTTGTAAACTTGACCCTTTTGGTAAAAGCCAGACTTTATAAAGGTATCAGACCTCCAGTGCTGACCTTTGAATAGAAGCCTCTTTTGGCTGCTTACTTATTCACAAGGGGTCGCCACAGCAGATGGATCCACATATTTGATTTGGCAGATTTATTATTTTTTTTTGCCAGATACTGAAGCAACCCTCTGAGGGATTTGTGTCTTCACCCTTTCTAAAACACATTTGCCTAAGATCGTTCACATGTTAGACTCTAGAGCCATTTTTAATTATCAGAGCCAATCAAAATGTGGAATATTGTTGTGAGACAGTGGCACCAGGGATAAGAAATATTGTGTCCAGTGCCTTCACCACTAACTAGTGGACTTCTTATGTGCTACCTCATTCAAGCTCTCGAAACAGAGTACAGATTTCTGGCACAACTTCACCTTTAGGTGCACTGCGATGAACTTAAAGGCTCAAGAGGGTAAAGCTCCAGGAACATATTGCCACGAACCTCTTGGCTTGCAACCCTCATCAGGATAATCGCCTTTCACCATTCATATTTTATGTAGGCAGCTTTGAAGAGTATTTCTACTAGTGCGAACGCACATATGAGAAAGGAAAACCATGTAAAACATGCTGAACTGATTCTCCAGAACATGTCTGAAGCTTGGGTCGTAAAAACAGCAACTTTTTTACCACATACAACACCCTGAGGATTTAGACCTCAGCTCAAGAAAATAAAATTTAATACCTTCTAAACAAATGTGTTTGGTCATGTTGGCTGGTGTCTTGTGGATTCTTTGTAACTTTTCTAGAAGTGACTACAAAATATGGGCATGCAGACTGTTTTTGTTGATCATTGCACTCTTTGTGAAAAAGCTAACCACAGGATTCACTGATCTGAAGACAATCTGATGACAAGATTTTGATTATTTTATCACCAGCCCTCTTGTCCGGGAGTGAAGAATACAAGGGGCCATGATGGATGGGGCCTATCTTTTAGACTTCCATAAGATGTTGAAGGGAAAGCTAGATTACTGCAATTAAAACTTGTGTGGAGTGTAGTCGGGTCATTGTATATCCCCACACATTTAACAAAGCCAGGCTTGACAAAGGGTGTTACTGCTGTAAGAGCTATTCCAAAATATGAGACTCTTAGACAGAAATACATAGAAGTATTGAATAGGTAATAGGACACTCAGAGCCTCTCTCTCCTGTTCTTGTGACCCCTCACTTCTTGATAAAATATGATTCTCCAGTGCAGAGTGGGTACAAATAACCCTCATGCTAAGGCACAAACTAATCATTAGTAAATGGAAAGTGCTATCAGCTCTAAGAGCAAATGTGTTACACAGCCAGCTTGGCACAATAGAGGCTTAAGATAGCCCGTCATTCTGCTTGATAACTGGGCGAGAAAAGAGATTTTTAATAAAAATGGCTAGTTTCATATGAAGGAACCTGATATAATACACTCATGCTGAATTTAAAACACAGGCAACTATGAAGAGGAACAAAAAACAAAAATCAAAAAGCTGAAACTCCCCCAAAACAGTTAAGGGATTATATTACAGCTACAATAGTTTAAAAAGGCATAATTATACAACTGTGCATGCAGGGTCAGATATGGTTATGACACTTTTATACATTTTTTTTTTGTTTCTTTCATCATCTGACCCTGGAACTGAATTTATTGTACATCTCTGCCTATTTTGTAACAAAACAACAGGATAAGCTCTCAACCTGCTGCTCTTCTTTTGTGCTGGATGTTTCCAAGCAGTTTGCACACTCTTCTATAGAAAACTGCAGGTTTTTTTAAAGCTCTACTTCAGGGGACAGACATGACGAATATAAATTGGGTACGTCTGCTTCTATGGATGAGTGTCCACACCTCTCTGCATAACAGGGTGAAATCATGATTTCAAGTCATAAATGTAATCACATAAGGATATTGTATTTTAAAGGCAGCAAAAGCTAACTGCGCAGACCAGGGGAAGTTGTTTGCTGCCTGTGAGATGTGTGGCGTGCATTCAAAATCAGATTTCAAAGTCTTTACATGTGACATTTCAATAAAATCATCAACCAAGGGCAACACATGTGCTGAAGACAGTATGTGTGTATTAAAACACACATAACTCTCATGGACTAGGAGATGATGATCCACACTGAAATTAAAAGCCCTGCAGAGCAGCCAACCAATTTACAGCAAACCAGTTTGGCTGTGTATTTCCAGGCCTGGCAGTATTGCGCAAGGTTTCATCAGGGTACCCACAGTGCAGGGGACATGCGTGATAGTGGAGCGCTTTGAAAATGTACACCACATCCCCTAATTTACAGGCTTCAGATGGAACGCACATACCTGTCCTGCCACCCTCAGATAGTTAAGGGATTTAATCATCTGAAAAGGAAAAGCCAGAATTGCACTGCACTACCTGACTGCTACTAACACAATCCCCGCTGTGTCTGTCATCTCACTGCTACACCACAAAGTTTACGCGTCACAAATATTGCAAGATGTGGGCTTAAAAGCATACGCTGAGCACACAATGGAATTTTGTTAATCAAGTATTATTTATTTCATTTAAGGATGACCTATGCAACCTGCCTATCCCGCTGATAACACTCAGTGTTTAACGCCAAAGGAAATGGGGAGCTTTGATCTGTGAACTGGTTGAATTCTTTTGTGAATTCACAGCTTGTCTCCATCCGCACCCTCAGAATACAGTAAATGGTGTTAGAAACTAAGGTAAAAAAAATCAATAATTTCAACAGATTACAGCACAGTACACGGAGCCTGGCTGGGTGTGGAGAACAGTGCTCTCCCTGGCCTGCTAATAGCTGCCTCTCCCCCTTGAATTACAACAGACAGGGCAAGGTGCACAGAGGGGCTTTTCCACATTCTATATATAGAGAGAAATATAGGGAAATACAGTCAAGTGCCAACACTGACAAGATGAATAAATCAGTATCTGACTGAATCACTTTTAATTCTACACATCTGTAGGGATTACAGATGCAAAACTACACTTATTTTTCCAATCTTTTAATCACAGTATTGATCACTGCCCTTATCACCTTAAATTCCGATAACATGGAGTCTTATCTTGCTTCATTTAACTCTAAACAGATGAAACAATTATTGCTTTTTAAAAAGGCATGAGAACAAGGGTAGCAATAATCAAGGGCGAACTGTTTTTAACAACGGTGTCCTTCACCAGTCCCAAGGTGTCGACCGTATGAACATTTTTTGATTCCAGAAGGAGCAGCCATCATTTCTGGTAGTCGCTTCATCATTCTGAAGTCTGAAGAATACAAGTTTGAAAATTCAAATATTTAAAAAATAAAATAAATAAAGCCTGCTGTTGCACTTAGGCTGCAGGGCTCTGTTTGATCACTGTCAGAACTGGATGGGTTTCAGCAGTCTTTTTTAATCTGCATAAAGCCTCACTCACACAGGCATCGAGACAGGTTGGCTGCTCCAGAAAGCTGCTTTTGATTGCTTTGGTTGGTAGCAGACTGCCGTGGTCGGCTGTAGTTTGCATGGAGGACACTGACTTGTCTGCAAACACTCACTATCCAACCGATAAGCAGTAGCGGTAGTGAAACATGAGAAAGTGTGACGTAAGCTGGAAATGGAGATCGTTCTCATTTAAAGTACTTTTTTCCCCACCATCCAGTGGTTACTGGGGGGCGGGGTAACTGACTGGTGCCTAGGCCTTCATGATTGGGGCTGCAGTGATAATTTTCACAGCGGCTGCTAGCAACCACTCAAAATGACAAGAAAAGATGCATTTTTCCGTGACAACCAGTGGTTGCCAGGCAGTCATCAACTGGTCTCTAAGCCAGTGGAATGAGTAGTTGTTAGTTAGTGTTGCCATCCTCAATGAGAAAACCATACTGTTGCTTAGGCTTTACATTTGTAAAACCCAGTATAAAATAACTGAAATAAACACACAGTCAGCCAGCCCAGAGGTGTAAAATCTCCAGAGACTCGTGGGTCTGGCATCCATTACGTGCCCTTCAACACCTCACTGAGGAGGCATCCTGGTCAGCTGCCCAAACCACGTCACCTGTCTCCTTTCGATGTGGAGGAGTAGCAACTCTACATTCAGCCTCTCCTGAATGACTGAGCACCTCACTCCATTTCTGAGGCTGAGCTCAGACACGCTTCAGAGGAAACTAATTTCTGCCACTTGGAGCCACGATCAAGAGGTTGATCCTATTCAGTTCCACTCACAGTGATATTAAATACAAATCCTTACTTAGTAAAACAGAGCGTGACAATTAAGAACTTTAAAAATACATAATTTTCATGCTCACTCATTTATTTAGCCAGAACACATGTTCAGATTCAGTTATTTCTTAAAGTTTCTCTTCAATTTAATGGTTTATATAATTTAAAGTAACGCAAAACTGCATAAATTGATTATTCAACTAAGTAAACAAAACCAAACGGCCTCTCTGTACTGGTCATCTTCTGTTAAGCAGCTCAGTGCTGTATTTGAGAGTGTACACTTGTTCTTTGATGTGCGCATCCATTTCCTGAGCTTTGTTCTACCTGGCTGTGGGCTTTCTCATTACTCATTACATAGAGGCCTATTAAACCGCACAGCCCTGTGGATGGATCAGAGAGAAAAGATCAGGGCGTGCAGGGGCGGAGCCAGCGAGGCGGAGTGGAGATAATCAAACACCGTGTCTTCACGCCTTGCTGTGGCTTCTCTTATTAGAATACTGTAATAGCGCTTCTAATGAGCTACGCTTTACTGCTGGCTGATATTGCTAAGATGATGTGTACACACCGCATAGAGAAGAATGATACATTTAATCCCCTCGATGAGTCTGATGGAAGTGTTTATCTGTATTCTGTGTGCACATACTCATTGATATCATTGCTTTCCCTTCTTATCAGACAATGGACAGCAAAAGCACCAAATACTTATTCTTAAGCAAAAACTTCAAGTAAGAGGTTAGTGTTACAAACACGAAATGACCAAAAATGTGAAAAGTTTTAATACTTGAGAATGATTCCAACTTTCAAATGTCAAACATTCTGCATTATGAAGTTTTGTATTTCTTAAATGACACAATGCGCCACAGCAGCTTAGTCCCATTCATTTGTAATGTTTCTTTTTGTTTATGTGACACATAAATCTGTAGCTACAGGGGGTGAAGAGTAACAACACACTCTTACAATTCAATGCAATTCGGTGCAACAGTCCTGTAATAAGTCCTACCTTTGAGAAGCTAAAGTTGGAATTGTGTTAGAAAGAAGCTGCCTCACTGAGGCCATGACTGAATGTGTTGTCACTGGTGTTTTTTTTAATAGCAAAAAAATGCAACACCATTGAAAGCGCCACCAGTTTTTTAAAGTATGTGTCAGATTATTTTTTGCAGGAGTTGGCATTTAACTTTCATAATCAACATTCATTTTTTAAAACAACCCTAACAAACAATAATATAAACTTACCGCGATACTGATATGACCACTGAAGCTCCTGACACACAGCTTTTATGCTCATGTTAATACCAGAGGTGGCTTGAAACATTATTTTGAATGACTTCAGTTCCACTGTACACAGTGTCTATGAATGTTATTTACTTAAAAACAAACAAATAACTGTCAACAAGCTGTTTAGCTATTCAAATCCATACCATGAAGCTCCTGACATGCAAGTTAATGCCAGAGGAGGTTTGGAGTTTTCACTTCTTGTGTCCGCAGAGCGTTGGTGACTTTTATGCACCTCAGCACGGAGTCACCTGTAACTTAATGTGGCCTGCCACTTTATGGCTTACTTGCTGTGGTCCCTAAACACATCAACTTTTCAATAATGGTACTTAGAGTTGATCATGAAACATCTAGCAGGGAAGAAATTTTTACAAACTGATTCGCTATTAGTTCCACTCTAACTCACTGAGCACTTTAGGAGGACTCATTCTTTCATAAACATTGGTAAACGTAGACTGCATGGCTAGCTGTTTGATTTTATACACCTGTAGCAAATGGACTGAAAACACTAGGTGTGACCAAGTTGAGCGCTTATTTTTCCAATAGTCCAGAGGAAAATAAATGGATCTTCAGCAGCTTATTGGTCTGCTTTGGCTGCAAGATGCCAATATCTAGTTATATGTAGCATGCACTTTTACTAAAAGAAAAAAAAAATGAATCAACCAATGCACCCTCATACACTGAATGATTGGTTGTAATGTGCAAAAGATCATACTATGTTTGCACTACACAGGAGAACATGTGTTAGTGGAAGCCCTGCAACAGACCAGCAACCTGTACGGGGTTTACTCTGCCTAACCTAGTCCATCCTTAATTGAATAAAGGGATGGATGTTAGTAGATTAAATCAAATATGACTTTAAACCTTGTGACACATTTTTGTCCAATGTAGAAACAGTAGTTTTAAACATAGTTAATTTATTTCTCATTTTTTTTAGATTATTTTATTGTTAACTAGGTTTACAGGCTGAAAGGGAAACTGTTAGGTAGGTATCAATGGTGCTCTAAAGAGCCTTTAGCATTATAGATATTCAGCTGATTATTATTTAATCCATCCATATAAATGAAGAAAACTTCAAGAACATTAAATACATACATGGACGTTTTTGAGAACAAAATGCGGTCCCAATAAAAATAATATTTCCGTGAAGTCTGAAGGAGCAAGCTTTTGGAAAATAAGCTTTGAACAATAAAAGACATTCTGCATTGCAAGTCAAAGTAAACTAAATATAATCCCCTTATTTCACTCATTAAAAAAATCCATTTCAAATAATATGTTTTCTTCTGTCCTACATTTAACTAAAATGGTCTGTTGGTTGTGGAAGTGTTCTGCAAATACACAAATATGAATATGTCTTGCGATAGTGATGATAAATAATTCAGAAAACCTTTAATTTGTCATCCAATTAAAATTCAGCATACATCAAACTAAGTTACCATCTATTTCCTCTCACTCACTTAATTAGAAACCAGCTCAGCCATGTGATATAAAAGGCAGGACACTAATATACGAAGCTACAGGCTAAATTTCCTATTACACATGTAGCGGACCAGCATCCACCCCGTTGGCCCCTCTAAGTTCTGCAGATGAAGATAGCAAGGTGACAGGGTGGCCAGGGAGTGGGGCAGGAGGTTGAGATGGAGATCAGGTTTTTATAAATCTCATTTCTGCTGCTGATTTATCAGCTCGCCCCGGTCCCTGTCATCCACACACACATGTGACCAGCATGGCAAAAGGCTAACTCATTAGTCTGCCTCATCACAGTGGGAGGTTTTTGCAAGCGAGCACACTCACATGCACACGCTGTTCCTTTCGTCTCTTCCTCTTTCTTTCCTCGCCTATTTCCCCCCATTCTCCAATCAGTCTCTTTCACCGCTGCTCTGCCTTGCCTCATTTTCATCCCCTTTTTCCTCTTCTTCTTCTTCCTCATCTTGTTTCTTCCTTCATTTGCTCAGCCTGAGTTGTGGCCTCTCCATCCAGGATTTAATTAAAGCAGTTTAAATGGCCAGGGGTGATCCTCATCATGTCATCCTCTTCCCTTTCTCTTTTTCTCTGGAGGTTAATATCAGCCTAATCCACTCTGCCCCCCTCCCTAAGCCCTTACTCAATAATGCATAGCTTCTCTCTGGCCACCTAGAGTGGCTGCGTTGAATGAAGGCAGAGCGTACAGGCTCACCTTCATAAAGTCAATGACAGTCACACCCACAGAATTCTGTATGTTGGATTAACATACACAGTGCATAATCTTGCTGATTCGCATTGTGTTGTTTGTGGTTCTATGTTAGGGGCCCTGTTTAATTAAAACAAAAGTTTAGAGATTTTATATTTGAACTAAAGCTAGGATTATAATTTCTCTGCGAGTCCGCTCGGGTCCGCATTATGTAAATTTTGTCATCAGATGGTGGGCGAGAAGGTCTGTGCAGATGTCCTGTCTGCTTTTTTTGTGACCGTGCAGAGACGTCAGCAAGGAATTTACATTACAACGAACCAACAATCAATGCACCGTTGGCAGCAGACCTCAAATAAACTTCAAAGAAGTGTAACAGGGATGACTGCTCCTTCTGTCCATGTCCAGGTCTGCAGTGGAGAATAACCGAGGCCGAAGTGCTAATATCATTTGTTAATATCCAACCATCCATCAATAACTTTGCATTGAATTTCATGTTGATAAAGACAGAAAAATTCCTAAACAGCAAGAGGGAGCCAAATTTGAGGAAGCTGTAAGTTTGAGGTAACTGTGTGACGTGACCAAAAAGCTCCCGTTATAGCGCTTCATCAAATGTTCTCCTTTAGATGCTTCAGGACTTTTCACTAGCCCATGCCTCTTGAAGCACAAATTTATAATATGCAATTCAAAGAATGTTGAAAAATCTTCCTCGTCACACCCCTGACATGATGTGTCAGCTTCAGTCCTGGACACGGTGGACTTGTCAGCTAAAAGCTGCTGCTTAGTCTTCAGGTTCTAGAGGGATACTCAGCTCTTGTTACCAGCGATGATTCACAACATTAAAGATGTTGAATTTGACACATATGTGGATGTCAATGGTTAACTCAAGTTCACATGATTACAACTGGTAAGAATGAGACTTCCAAACGTGCACAAGTCATTGGCCTAGAAGACAAGATGAACAAACTTGCCATGCTTAACAGCATGAACATTCCCTGCCTCAGACCAAAGAAGTGCATACTGGGTTAACTGGTGATTCTAAATTAGCCATAGGTGTGTCTCTTTCTATTAGCCCTTTACCACTAGTATCTACTCAGCCTGGCTCAGCCCAACTCTGTTTTTAGGGTTTTCCATTAGGCGGTAGTACCGGGTACCAGGTAATTTTTCAGCATCTACTTTCTGAGACGAGTCACATCGAGCTGACCTGGGTAGGTACTAGTAGAAAAGGGCTATGTGTTAGCCATGCGACAGACATGTTCAGGGTGTACCCTGTCTTTTGCCCTATGACACCTGGGATAGGGTCTAGCCCTCCATAATCCAGAGTGTGCTAAGATGAAGATGGATGGACACTCTATAATACTGTCAGGTGTCATTTTGCACCACCTGATTACTATTTTAATCATTTTTTCTTGACAATCAGAAAAACAGCTAAACTCCTTCATTCCAGATACTGAACACTATAACAGAAGTGCAGACTTTAGGACTAATTTAGCAGCCAAAGTAATTCAAAATAAGCTTTTTCTTTACTGTCCATATTGTTATCTTTTGAAATGTCTGCATTTTGTCGGTTTGTATTTTTGACATGTTTCTTTTTGTGGTGAAAGACGTTTTCTGCATTAATCAGTACTTACTAATGAAACAACATTTTAGAGTGATGCATTATTCAAAGGCAGCATTCACATTTCCCTCCTTTCTTTCATGGTGCGGTTGATTAACCTCTAACTTTGTGGTCTCAAGCATTGAAAAGTGTGCTGTGGCTAAAAGTTGTTTATGCTTGTTTTTGCAAGAAAAGTGTCAGGTTTCAGAAACAAATTGTTTTGGGAAATGAACTCTACAGCAATACTCACTTCTTTCAGGCTCCTGTACAGTATTTTTTCCATCTTGCTTTAATTTTCATACAGATATAGACAGAAAGAGAAAAAAGGTCCATTCAGCTGTTCTGTTATAATTATTTGTATCAAAAAACCATGGCTCACCATAAGAGTGGTTATTCATAAAATGTGAATTAAGTGAATGGAAATACAACTAGGTGATTTCTTTTCTATGTAAGTGTCTATGGAACACTGGCAGCTGTGGATGACAATCTGCTATTAAACCAAGCACGTCTAATGACCTTTTCACCAATAGATGTGCTTGTGTATGTGCACGTGTGTGGGAGGAGAAGCAGGTAGTCTTAGACTGCTAATGAAGACAGGGATATACACGACAACTACCAATTAAAGTTGTCAGAGCCACAGTGTTCCCAGGGTTTGACAGTCCAGCCTCGCACAGCCGCTGATTTTCCTTTACATGCTTTGCAGTGCAATTAGAGCCTGGTGGGTGTGGTTGGACAGAAATTACCTCATGTGCCATTGTCTTTCCTTCCATTATGGATTTTGAGCTGGCATTGTGTGTGTGTCTGTGTGTGTGTGTTTGTGTTTTATATGTGTGTATGCAGGAGCAAACACAGTACCCATCAAGCGCGCATGGCTCTGGAAAGAGAGCACCGCAGCCACCAATTAAAGCACAGGCTCGAGATCACATTAACGCCAACAGGGAGACAATTGCGGCTGAAAAGAACGCATGCACACATGTATGCACATGATATCACACAGACATACAGGCACAATTTAGAAGAGGTTATAATCTTTACCCCTGCAACCCACTAATTTCCCGGTCTTCCTCTCAGTAACCGGGAATCATCTCCTCAGAGAATTCGAAGACTACGAGGAGGTTTCATTTGTTAACCAGCATGGCTAATAGCTGCTTTAGCCATAGTCACAGCCATAAATAGCATATCATGGCTGTTCTCTGTAATCTCTGATAGTGGAGTTGATAGGGAGCGATTAAGACTTTACCAGGCTAACCTTCCGTTAATGAGGGTGTCTGATTCACATCATGAAAGCATGATGATTGACACACAGAAGTGATGGTAGGGAAAAGATTTAATGTGGTATATGCACAGGAATTCATGTGACATCACGCAATCATCTCAGTTAAGTGATTCTCGGAGATTCTGAATCTACTTATGAATTCTTTGTTTACAAATTATTCCAATTTTAGGAATGAAGCGCAAATGTCAAAATGAACACTTAATAATTATTTTGTTTTGCGTTATTAGTAATATTATTACTCTTATTACGTTTAAATGTGTGGCAACCTCAGCTGGTCGGTGCTTTGTAAGGCACGGAAACAAATGTTCAACTTTTCAGAAAGGGTGTGTCAAACCAAGCAATGAGCTTTTCCTAACAACCAGTTGTTTTTGTGCCCATACCAACTTTTGTTGCGTAACTTAGTCGTTTTAAAAATTTTTGGGAAAGCGACTGCTGGATTATCAGGGATATCATCAAATTTCTATGTTGTCAGACAAAGGCACCATTGGCTGGTCATTTACAGCCCCCAGCATGACACCTGCATTATACCAGACATTTACAATTCTTTTTATATGATTTTAAAGGAGCAGTTAGTACATATAAAGCAGGAACTTTTGTGTATAGTTGTGTAATAAATACACCCCTGGTATTAGCTTAAACCTTGCAAAATGACGAGTGAAAACAAAAACAATCAACTCTTTCCTGATGAAACACCAACTCCAGTCTCGCAGTTAACAGCTGTGTGTGTTCCACCCCTTCCAACATACTAATGCTTGCACATTTGGACAAATAATTTGGGGAATGCTCACATGGATTCCTTTTCTCAACAATTTACTTAAAGCAGAATCCACTGTTGGTTATCTGGTAGAGCTTTATTTCAGTCTTCTCATAACATCTCATTGGTCGTGTCCAAATTCATGGGCTGCATCCTCCTGAGGCCGCATTTGTAGACCGATTACATCACAGCGACGCGCCGAAGGCTGTCCAAATTCGTAGACTCCTCCGAATGCAGCCGACAAATCCGTCCTCCTTTTCCCCGAATTTGAAGGATGGGTCGGGTGTGTCCTTTGTGGCCTACCATATCCCAGAATTCATAGCGCGGCCCAGCCAAACTCCAGTTTCCAACAATGGCGGCCGCTACTAAGTTTTAAAATTACTCTTACTAATCTTTCTGGGTCACAAAATAAACTTTTAACATATTTTCAGGCGAGAAAGTAGCTGTGTAAACATCAAATGTCTGCTCGGTTTATCAAGATATAGCATATTTGCAAAAGTGCTTCTGGTGGTGGGTAGCAGATGCTTTTCGGAGCATCTGCTACCCACCAGCTCGATAGCTAGCCGGGAGCTCGAGGGTCACTGAAGCCGCCGAGAACGGCACAACTCCCGGTACATCATTTTCAGATCACCGTGGACTTTCGCTACTCAGGTTAAACGTAATATATAAAACACAATATATAAAACAATGTTATTGTTGGGCTTTTTTCAGTGTTTTGTTTGTTCGTGAGTAAATCGGTTTGGCTGAGATTAAAGTTATTAGATTAGATTAGATAAAATAAAACTTTATTAATTCCCCGGGTGGGTTCCTCCTTGGTTTTCACACAGCTGAATAAACGTCAAACAGAAAACTGATTAAACACAAGTGTGAGATGGTCAAGAATTTACGCCAGTGTCCTGTTATATTTTAGATAGCAAGGAGCAGACGGCTGAGTTTATTAGATTCCACTGAGACAGCGGTGACGCTAATCAGAAGGCTAGACCGTCGAATTTCCCCAGCCGTTTACTTCCGGCCTACCCGACCTTCTGAGGACCCGGCCCACGTAGACCGCGAAGGCCGGGTCCTCAGGAGGATGCAGCCCATGAATTTGGACACGACCATTGGGCTGATCTACAGTTGCTTTAAAATGGATAGTTATGTCAACAAGCTAATGCGCCATAATCTATAATGCTGCACATTTGTAACTCATTCTCAAGTGTTTAGAATCATGTGGAGAAATTTTGTGCTTTATCACAGTCAGTTTTAAAGAAACTTTAGCTGAAGACGAAAAAACGTTCAGGTCAGCCCTGTTTATTCATTTGCTGGTATCATTTTTGTAAAGCATTTTTTAGTGCCAGCCTTTTAGTAGCTTCTCCACAATAACATGAATAGAAATGAAATTGAAATGGTCAAGTCTGAAGCTGCTGACTACCTGCATCAGCAGCACATATAAGAAAAACACCCTGGTATGAATCCTCCATTAAAGTACTGTAACAGAGGCGTAGAAGACACAGAGAGAGAGAGGAAGGTTGAAACGAAGCTCGCAAGAAAAAAAAAGGGGTGAGCGTGGAGGAATTTGGAGGGAAATAAAAAGTATGTGGGTCAGGGTGAGTCTAAAATAAGAATAGAAGAAGGTGTGAAAGAACAAGATGAAAAGCTTTCAGTAGGTGATTTAGCATGTGTGTATTAGAGAGAAAGAAGGAGAAATAAAGAGAGTATGCTGAGTCAAGATGAAAGCTGAGCCTTTTGGGAATGAAATAATGGTGACCAATGCATTTATTCTTGTCAGGACAGACAAATATAAGTGTGTATGTGTGTACTTTGAAGTCCAGGTTTTTGAAGGGGAATCACTGACTTTTTGATGTGGGGGGGGGTTGTTGGTGCAGATTTCAGTTCAGTCTTTATTGAAGGTTAAAGGCTGCAGCGAAGAGTTAGTTAATATATATATATATATATATGACTCTTAATTGATGGCCATCCATCCATCCATCCATTCATCCATTTTCAAGCCACATTTTCAATGCAGATCTAATCTAATTTTTTTTTGGGCCTGTCTCAGAGTCTCCTAGTCAATCAGGAAAGATCCCAGTCCAAAGCGCATCATTTACAGTAGCTTCCTTTCAACATGGAAGAGCAGTGATTCTACCCTGAGTGCCTCACATATGGCCATATATTGTGGGTAAAGACCATGAAAATTAGATCACAGATTAGAAGGTAGTAATATTGATAACATATTAAAGCACCAACATCTGAGAGCTTGGAGAGCTCGGAGGATGATAAGCAAATAAATGCGGAAATACAGAACAAATGAAATGTTTTTTTAATTAAAAAAAAGTTTCATTTGTTCTGTAAGTTATTTTAATCTGCATTCCAATCATTTGGTGAACCACACACATAAACACAGCACAAAAATAATCCTATACACCTCTTTTAAACTTTATTGGCAGAGATTTAAGCGATTAACAGGTTTAAGTAAACGTAAAACCTTAACAAAAGATTCAAGTTCACTGTTGCACAGTCCAGTGCTTGTTGCTGTAGTCAGTCATGTGACATTCATGTAATTTCTGTGTTTAATGGGGAAATTTCAGTTTTTGCAGTTTTTTGCTTTCATGCATTTAGCCGTCAAGAAAGCGCCTGAATAGACTCTCCCACAAAATATCCACCAGACATTTTCCACCAGAAAGAAATACTAGGACCAGAAAAATATCACAACCACTTTAACTCTGTGTCATTCCATTGTTTTAAAAATTGGCATATTAATGTGTCAAAGTTTTAAAGTCTAAATGAATGAAAAATCTGTCACTGCATGAAATGTTGAAATAACCTAGAAACTCAAACCTTTCTACTTTGATAGGGGCTTTTTACACTAATATATTTGAGTCAATGACATTCAAAAACAAATATAATTTTCTGATACTAACTATGATTTTTAATATTAAAATATCATAATCTTAAATATGTTCTTATAGTTTTAATGCATATTTACACTTTGGTGTAAACACCATGCAACCATGGTGTTGATTGGTTGTCTTTCCCTTTCTGCTGTGTAGCCAACAAGAGTCTATTGAGGATCAAAAGGATATGTCATGTTTCAGTCATCTTTTTGAGTACATCATGGTGTGTAGTACTTTGCATGCAGTCGTAGTTGTAGTGGTCAGTGTCATTCAGAGACCATACATATTAGATGAACATAGAACAATGATACATACCCTGTACATGGTCAGCGAAGTTCAGCTTAACCCCTGAGCTGAACGTTTTGAAACCAGATGTGGTGAGGAATGGATGGATCTGACTGAGAAGATAATGCACACTGATAGGCCACAAGCAATACCCACACTAAAACATACCCTGCTTCATACTGTATTTAACTCTAACTGATAAGGTGAAGATCACGTGGGAATAGGCAAAACCTGTAACTACTAGTCAAAAAAGCAAATGTTTCAGGAAAGTACACCACAAAAATGTCAAAAGTCCTCAGTAGATGAACACTATATGAAAGTCATCTCTTGAGGAAATTGGAATGAATCCAGCAAAGACCTGACACAGGACCTGGAAGACACATCTTGCCCTTCAGATGATCCACTGAAGCCTCGCCAAAAATGGTCTCAGTGGAAGGGTGGCTGTGAAGAAGCCATTTTTAAGGAGAGGAAATAGAAAGAAGAGAGCGAGTTATGTCAAACATGATAACTGGACTGAAAATCTACTGAAAACCTGTGGCCACAAGTCTAATGAAGTGATGGTCAGGAGAGAGGTGCAACAGTGACTCTGCCGTAGTTTGGGGGTGTATTTCAGTCGATGGTGTTGAAAATGGTCAAAATTGATGGAATTATGAACATAGAAAAGTACCATCGGAGCTCACAATCCAGTACCATCTGAGCATATGACTGGCAGTCGCTTCATTTTTCAGTAGGACAATGATCCCAAACACTCTGCCTGTACAGTAAAAGCAAAAAAAAGAAAAAAAGAATTGACCTCAACATTATTGAGGCAGTGTGTGATCATTTCGACAAAGAACAGAATTAAAGAAGAGCTTTGAATGTCCTTCAAGAAGCCTGAAAAACTGTCCCTGAAGACTGCTTTGGGAAATTAAAACTTGCTTTAGAATTCAGACTGTGTTCAAATATTGACTTCAAAGCTTGTTAGAATTTTACAAACTCATCTGAAAACAGTTTTTGGGTGATACATTGTATTTCCACGTATGTTTGATTGTATTCAGTAAATTGGTGCACTTGTTTCCCATTTTGTAGCGAAATGTAAAGAAATGAGTGCTGGCTCAAGAGTTTTACACAATGCTCTATTTGATACAAGCAGTAGGTAGCTGATGAGACATTGCACAACTTAAAACCCCTGGAGCCAGTGGAGACCAAACCAGAGCTAAAATTAGAGAGAATGCTGGATGTGAACAAAGGACGCTGGAAAATGGACAGGTCACTCTGTGTTTGATCATTTATCATATCTTATCTTACAGCTTGCTTCACTGCCAACCAGTGATAAATTTAATCAATCAATTAATAAAAACATGAAACTTTGAATACGATCTAACTGCAGGGCATTGTTCCATTTCTTCTTCCAGTTCAGTACTGAGTCCAAATGCTTCCTTTGCGCCACAACTGAAGCATTATTGGAAGGCTCCATTGTGTTGCCAGCATTTAGCCCACCCCCTTCCTCCACTGGTGCATCCAAATTGACACCAGATAAGCATTGTGAATACACAGGGCACTGCACGGAATGAGCATAGGGGCTTAAGACCCCCAGCTAATTTTCTATTTCAATCACAGGATGACTGAATGCTTGCCAAAGTGTTGCACAAACCAGCGCTATCCAAACCAAACAGAAAGGCAAATTATTGTGCCACTTAGCACATCCGAGGGGGTGCAAAATTCTTTTTTATACCATTTTAACACCCACAAACCATACACTGTAATCATTCTTTTTTATAGCTTTCTACATAATTTGCAGTACCTAACAGGGCCAAGTGAGAAGGATGTATTCTATCAAAGCTACCGGATACAGAACATGATACAATATCTAGTTTATAAGTCCAAATTCTTGCCTTTAGGGGTTGCTATGACAACTTGAACGATGCTGGTGCTGTATGTTGTCGTCTGTGTGGGGTTACGGTTCCCTCCCAAACCTGGGGTACTCAGGATAAACGTAGCCAATCAAAAGGGGATGTGGAGGTAATGAAGACTAAGGCGCTGAGAGGCAGGGAGCTTTTAGAAGCCGCCGTAATGCTGAGCACTTCAGACCTGCTCTCTCCGTCTTCCACAGCTCGTCGGATTAGCTGGCCTAGTCTCTATGGAAACCTTGCCCCACATGAAAACACACACACATCGTGAAGATTTTTACTTCCCTCAGTTAAAAAAATAAAACAAAATAAAAAATGAAGCAGGATAATTTAAGTGCTACTTGTGATTTTCTGCTTTTTTTTGTATATCATTTTGCCTGATGGATGTGGTTATGGAATCATCAGCTCTGCGGAGGGAAAACAGGTCTGACTGCAGCAGACAAGCACATATATAAAGTCTGACTTATCAGGCCTAATGCCTCTCTATTCAGGGTGCTCCACAAACTAGTGCTAAAATGTTCTTAGGGTATTTGAGAAAGAAGTTACACAGTCAGGCAGCGATAATGCGGCCTATCAGCTGAAGTATCACACTGCACCGAAAATCTACAGGCTCAATTAATTTCTCACCCGAAGGTATATCTTCCTCTGTCTAAGTTGATCCCTCTTCATCCACTGAACACTGTAGCCAATAACCATCCCAGTGTAAGCTGCGGTTGCAACAACGAGGAAGTGCAGCTATTTGGAGCCGAGCCAGCAAAGCAGAAACCACCCACAACATCTCTGAACACACATGTGGGCAAGGAGGAGTGCGTCAACACATACGGATTTGTGTTCATGGTCATACTGATTCCGGTAAAAGTTAATGATATACTGCATGGGACACACTGGAATTTTATTAAAGTTTATCAAAGTTTTAACTACCCAACCTGTCAGAAATATAAAAAAGGTGATCATGTTTAATATGATTCAGTTAGAATAATGAGCATATAAAAAATCAAGCATCTCTAACTCTGACATAGATTTAGCAACAGCTAAAAATCATGAGTCCAAATGAATAAACGAACTGCAGTTGGTTGAATGGCTACTTGACTCTGAAGGCAAATCAGTCTCTGTAGACTTCTTTAATAAATGCAGATTTTTACACGTTTACAGCCTGGAATAATAAAAACAAATAAAGCAAAAACAGTTTGGGTCTTAATAGCTAATCTCTTCCTTTGTGACAAGTTTGCAGGGGGTGAATTTTATATTAAATTGCATAAACCCTTAAAGTTGTGTATCATCAGAAACACAGTCTCCTGGAGTGACAGGAGACTGTGACAGGTGAGGCGGCTTGACCTTCACTAATTCGAGTCACTGAACTGACACATCTGACCATGCTTGTGGTATCGGTGCCTTTTAAGGAAATAATGCCATTTTCTTGGCAGTAACATTAGCTTGCTGTGCACTTAATTACACTAGAAATTCATCTCAGCGCTAATTAGTAGCTATATGCTTTGGCGTATTGCACCTGCATCGACAGATGCCCTTGCTCACCGAGTCAGCTTAGTGTTCCGTACTCTTGCTTAAACGTGGTCAATTCTGCTTCCAAAAAACACAAAATGAAGCTCAAGGCCTTACCACGGAGTTCACACCCCAGTAGTGTGTAATGGTTGTCAAAACCATTATTAATAAGATAGCAAATTATGCACACACAGTGCTATCAAGCAACAGAGAAGGAGGTGACTGTGAAGACTTCCTGCTTTAACTGCCATCATATTTCTTTGCATATACTACCAAAGCGTTATAATTAAATCATGAGATGCTACAAAGGGAGGCAGGGCAGGGATGGGGGTACTACTGCCTCTATTAAGCCAGGGGCATCATTAGGTCCCAATATGTAACAGATTATGAATAATTGCAAGTAGGCACATGTTCAAGGCACACATACAGTAAGAAGATATGCAGTGCCACATCAGTCAAAGAAGACAAGAAGGATGTGGAGAAAGCCAAGTTGTCTTCATCTCTCAGGGAGCTTTTTATGTCCTCCAGCAGGTTTTCCAAGCAGCTAAATCGCCTCCTGCTCTCATCCCTCCTGTCACAGTGTGATCTGATAAAAGTGAGAATACAGAGCATTTCATCTGTGCAGCTTGCAACGATAAGACTCGACTTCAGAAAACGGCCAGGTCTCGATGTTCAGACGTTCAAAAAGGACCCGGTGACAGTCCGTTCCTTTTGTCCGCAGTCAGCTCAACCAGACAGTAATCTGCGGCTGTGTCCTCCGAGCGCCATGTGGTTCCTTTGAGGCTTGGACTTTAGGTTTGACCTCGCAGCTATAAGCTTTCTGTCAGGGTTCGGCCGTAAGCGTCGGACAGTGGATAGAGAAGAAGAACAGGCGCAGGGGCATATGGCACACCATAGATAAAGACAGGATCAAACTGTGTGACACAAAGATTACTGTCAGTATAAAAGACAGCATACAGTTCTTACATCTCTGATAATCACATTTACTGTGTTGACCCGTTAGAGATTGCACTGTTCCTGTTGCATAACTGTCATTATGTTCCATTATTAATTGCCTTTATTCTCACTAAATATCTGTTTCACCCCCACTCACTGTCTCAATTTCTCTGCTGCTGCTACTGTGACCCTGTCTCCCTTCAAGCATCATTTAAGGTTTATCTAAAATAATCCAATCTAATTAACACTTCAAGTAAAGTCACTTAGTGGCTTGTTAAATGTGTTAAATGTAGTGGATCCTAAACTGGAACCAATTCGCTTTCAGCTGTGTCTACTGTAGTTGTCAATTTTAAATATTTTAACTATCTGTTACACTGTAGAATGTGTCATTTAAATTGCACTCAATTCATCATATTATGTACAGAGTCTAGACCCAAATAATAGGGTATATTAGTGGCAAGTCAGAGAGCAGGCTTTTGCTGTTCCTGACTGACTAGGAAGCATTGATATGCCCTTAAAAAGCAGTTTAAAATAATCTTGACAGCAATAATTTGAGCAAATAACTAAGACCTGCCAAGCAATGACAAGCCAGTGGGGGGTGGAAGGAAAAGAAATTTAAAAGCCCTTAAAATGTGTAAAATGGAAGCCTATTTTAATCATTTCAAATTGAGTTAGTGATTAGTGTTTTCTTTAACCAAGAGGTAACATTTCATAATTTTTTGCCATCTTTATGCCCCTATTGAAGAGAATTAGGGGTCAAAAGAGATGCAGGCCCTCCCTGGCAGATTGTACCTGTGCATTCTTTCAAACTCAGCGGGACTAAAATACCACATCAGACTCTCTTTTAATTCTGTGCATCAGCTTTTCTGGTTGCTCACTATTGTTGGCCTGCAGGTTGACCAGCCCAGAGGGAAAAACCTTCCGCTTCTCCAGATGGCTCCTCAGCCTCTCCTGCCAAAGTCTCATGCTACATAATCATAGCCAGCTGGTTTGCTAGGTAACAGTGGGGTCAGGATGCCCAGAAGTAGTAATGGCCATGTTTTGAAGAATGAATAAACAGCCATGTCAAAGCAGCGAGAGCAGGTTACTGTAACCTATAGGACCCCTAACTGTCATGATTTGCAAGGTGGAAGATGTAAACGCCAACTGCACTCGAGTCAAGGTGAGTGCATATCACTGCAATCATATTTTATGACATTTCTCTAATGTTTCTGGGAAGTTTTAACCAGAACCCAAAGAAATGAACAAGACGGTGTGTTTCTTAGCAAGGAACTGGCAACTTTAATGTTTCTTCTTAATGTCAGATTGTAACAATTCTTTAAAATCAAGTCTGAACAGGAGGAAATAAAAATTTCTCATGATGTCTCCTATTGGCCGAAACAGCAAAGACACCATGCAGACTGAAGTGGATGAAACACTGTTGAACTGCGACAGTTGGTGAATAAACTGTTGTATGATGTGAAAAAATTAATCAAACTATCAGAGGGAAAGAGTAAGAAGAGAGAACTGAAATAAAATCGGGATTAAATTAGGATGTTTAAGCATATTTTCATGTATCAAAGCCTCGAGTTCCATCCAGGAGATGCACAGTGTTGATTTTGATTGAGTTTTATTCACAATTTAAGTATTTAAATTCTTAGTTTTGGTTTAGTTTTAGGTGACTACATATGATAAGATTATAGTGGACTATTATTCTAACACTGATGCAGTTGCAATCGAGTTTAAGAAGTTTAAGAAAATGCATGTATTTGTTTGAAGATATAATTACACACTAATCAGTGTATATATTTATGAACACAACATAACTTAAAAAAAAACCTTTTACATTCTGATCAAGTGAAAACTGAAAATGCGAGCACAGTGAAACTGAGAATTTATAGCTGAAACACCACACAGACTAATAAATGTGCCTTAACACACTACAGTCAAATTAGACACATTTTAACATGACACATTCGAGAAAATGTCTCACTCAGGGGGAACAAAACAGCAGATCAAAATTTGTGTAAAAAGCTGAAAAACGAAATAAAGTAAGTTGAGCATTTGGCCATGTAATTAAACCTTTTTTTTTAACAATAGTAGCAAAGAACCCTCTTTATGGTCTATCCTTTTCATCAGTCTAAAATGGAATGCTTTACATTCACTGTTATGGATTTTTTTTTTGCTCTACATAACCCCAGAAGAACTGCCTATGCTGTTCAAAAGCTTAAAAATAAACTAAAGGGAAATGGGTGTGTCTCCAGCTTCTGTTTCAGCTGTTTGAGCTGGTAGTCAGTGGTCCTACGATAGCTGGGTACAAACCAAATGAATGTTTGCAGCACTTCCTGGGGGTACGACAAAACTACAAGAGTATCAATTTTGGATCATCTCACAAAGCCCTGCAGAATGTGCAGTACAATGCGGTTAAAGGATGATTTCATTTATTAATGGAAAAAAGCTATCCAAACCTGACTGGCTCTGTGTGTAAAGTGTAAAAGCAATTGCCCCCATTGTTAATTCACGAATTCACTGTGATTAAACATGTTATTTGGAACGCAAAGTTCAACGCGAGTTCAATTTCACTGCCAGAACTGTTATTACTTAAAAACACTTAAAATAACCTGTCTGACAAAGTTTTATTTTTTTTCTTTTGCCTGTCCCGTTTGGCTGTTTTGCCATCAGAATTATTGTCTAAAGGTGAAGAAAGATGCCCAACGGATTTACTTTACCAAATGGACCATCCCAGCCTTGCTGTAATGGTCTATTTGATTCACCTTTTATTGTTTATTTTATTTTATTTTCATTTGCTAAATATGGGACAGACTTGACTGGAGAAAAGAAAGGGGAGAAAGAAAGAGGGAAAGAAAAACAGCGGGGAAGAGGGACGGGGATAAAGGGCAAAAAATACATATATCAATCACCTGAATCACCTGTTGAGAAAGAAAAAAGAGAAAACAAGCAGAAGAAAAAAAAAAGAGCAACATAATAAACAACATTACAATGATCTATGGGAATATAACAGTAAATACTAAATATTAAACACTATTGTGCAGCACGTAAGATCGACAGCGCACAGTGTGCTTTGAGGTAGGAGCCAAAAAGGGTGTTGTTTGTGTGTGTGAGCACCCGTGTGTACACCTGTGACATGAGTGCGCTTGTATTTAAAAGGTTCCTTCATGTAATGATCTGCTAGAGGGTGTGGGGAGCCACAGAAGCCGGGGGGGGGGGGGGGGGGGGGTTGCAGTGACGTGCCCATGAGCTCCGCCGGCAGCCAGCTGTGCCAGAGTGACCGAGCCCCAGGCCGAGAGGCAGAGGGCATCCCACCCTGAAGTGGCCCGAGCAAGCCCCAGGCTCCAGGCCCCGACAATCAGCCACCAAGGAGTGAGCCGGTGTGTACCTGGACGCCCATCCCCTGACACAAAGAACCACCAACGCACCAATGTCTGAGGGTGTCTGCCACTGGCAGGGGAAGTGGTGGGGGAGATAGATGTCCCTAGAGAGTTGGCGTCTGATACCCAACCTGACATATAGACAAAGACATACAGGCACACACAGATACAGACATCCATTCCCACCCTCATATGCAATTACTCAACACTCACCAAACGCGGAGACAGACATAAAGAGACACTGTACACACAATCACACTCCCCAAGCGTACTCTATACCCCAGGTCTAGGTACCCTTTCCCCTGGAGGGGGAAACTGCACCCAGACCCAGGTAGTGTTACCCTTTTCCCTGGGGTGGAGAGAAGCAGACTGCCCCGACTCGGCAGCAGCAGGGAGGTCCCACGTTCCAGACCCCAATCGGACGGCCAACTCCTCCTCCCAGCCCCCCCGCTCCAACAGGCTGCAGAGAACGGGGGTGCGTGAAGACTCCAAAACCTCCCTCCGCCTGCTCATATGTAGTGTTGATGCATGTGTGTTCTAAGGTGCATTTAAAACCCAGGAGGACATGGAGCTACCTGCCAGATAGCAGCAGGTAAGCGCATAGCCCCTCCTGATAGCCCTCAATGTCTACATGTATTTAAAATTGAGAGGTGGGCAACGACGCCAGGGGTGAGGTGTACACCCTGATGGTCTTTTGGATTCCGTGTAGTGTGCCAACCCCCAAGGTCCTATATGTATCTGTTATGAGAGTGTCAGTAATGTGAATGTCTAAGTTGTGGGATAAAATTGAGGCACAGGCAGCCAGAAGGGGACAGAGGAGGGATGCCTCCCCTGCACCCTGGTACCCCAAGGCCCTGCATGTGTGGGTGATTGTGGTGGAGCAGGAAGAGGGAGGCAGCTGGAGATGGGGAGGGAAGGAAGGGAGGGGCAAGTGACCCCTCCCTGGGGCCAGCTCCCCCGCTGACCCCAGTAGGCACCCCCATACTCTGCAACCTGCCAGGGAAAGGGGGCCCAGGGCCATCTGGACCGGGGCCCAGTTCAGCAGTGCCGCCAGGCCCCACAGATCCCGGAACAGCCCACCCGACCCCACCACAGAGAAAACTGCACCCACCCTGTCATCCACTAATCTTCCAGACTACACAAGACAATAGACGCCCAGGCTGAGATCTTCCTCCACCTCTCCTGTATCTCCCTCTCCTTCAGAGTGAGTTCCTGAGGAGAGCAGACCTCCTGCAAGATGTAACAGCCTCCCCCACCAGTTGAAGAGCCCCCCAGGTGGCTTGATGCACTGGCGGCACCCTGCACAAGGGCTGGGCGCCCATACACCCACCCGCCCGCAACCCCGGCAACACACCAACCAGGACCCAAGCCCTCCAAGGAAGATGCTCTGACGCCCCAAGCCTGTCCCTACCCCCACACCAATCACAACAGCGAACCTGTCTGACAAAGTTAATTAGGCTAAAGATCTCATATGGCAACCTACCGTGCCGCGATTTAAAGCCATCTAAAAAAGTAATTGACATCTATCAGTATGGAAAGGGTTGCAAAGCCGATCTAAGGCTTTGGGGACTTTATTGAACCATGGTGAGAGCCATTATTCACAAACGGAGAAAACTTGGAACAGTGGTGAACCTTCCCAGGAGTGACGGCCCACCAATATTACTCCTGGAGTGCATCGACTCATCCAGGAAGTCACAAAAGAACCCAACTTTACATGTAGACCTTGAATGCATCATGGGGATGAGTAGGAAAATGGATGTCTTGAAGGCATAAGCAGTTCATAGCATGTTATTATTTTCTTATTACAGAGCAAGTATCTGCATGTTGTCAGCTGGAAGCGCATGAAGAATTAACTCCTTTGACAGTATGTATTGACCTGCTTATAAGATTTAATTGCCCATAAACTGAAAAAGCTGGAATACTTTTCCAAATCGTTCCAGCCCACTTTAACCACTGGAAACAAACTGTGCCGTGCTCCGTGGCAATAAATATACATGAGATTAAGAATTATCCAGTATGGGTATAATTTATAGAGTAAGGATTACTGATAATGGGCTGGATGTTGTGTTGGGATTGTAAACCCTTGCTGCTCAGATGGCTATAGTAGCGGTCGCCTCTACAAATGCAAAGAACTTTTTCAATTGTACGATAATGTTGCCAATTTTTCCACAATCCCGGCTCTGACTGAGGTGTGCCACAGTAGTTAATGTTGTAAGAGTGAAGTGTGAAATGTTGAGCAGCATGGTGCTGGGGTCAAAGCTGCAGCACCCCGCTGTAGTCACGATTGTTAGAGTGAAGTATGAAATATCCGACAGTGCTATGGTAGTGCTCCAGGCTCTGAGAGGAGAGTTTGGTTCGCTCTGGTGGGGGATCGGGCTCAGCCAATCAGAACCATTCCACATCATTGGCCAGGGCCATCTCTTATCTCACAGAAGTGCAGAGACTTTCCCTACTAATGCCACCCAGCTTGCTAGATCCTCCATCCTTTGCTTCACCAACCTCCTCTTCTCTCAATGCGACCGCCATCTCTCCCCTCCTCATTTTCTATCATCGCTTCTTCTTTCTGATTATGTCTCTTCTCCTCTCTCCATCCAGTCAAACTCTCAACCCCACCTCTCCTTTCTCTCATCTGCAGCACTTCATCTGCCTCCATCTCTTTTCATTTTTTCAGTCAGGCGTTTTTTCAGTTATTGGTTACGCATTGCTGAAGTGTGTGATAGGCCTCTACACACTACACTGGAGAAATAGGTCTGGTCACACCATACATAGGTCTGCGCCGAATTCTAATGAATGTGTGTGCGTGGATGGGTGTCATGTGATACAGTACAGAGAGAGAATGACAGATGAAATTAGAATAGTGGGGACATTAAGTGCTTTCGACTGGCTTGAGATTGCAGAATACGACACAAAGAAGCAAATCATAGCTGAGGATCCCTCCACCACCACCGCTCACTTCTTCCTGAAAAAGGAGGGGAAAAAGGCAGCAGGCACAAAAGAAAAGAGGAAGCAGGCAATCATGTTACTTCTAATCTGTTAATCTTTAGCTTGGAGAAGGAGGTGGGGGTGTTAAGTGGACAGGGGGGGCTGTTGGAATGAAATATATTGCAAATGGGAAAAGACACCAACAAGAGATCGGTGCTCGCAGATGGAGACCCTGCTTAATCAAGACAAATTGCAGATGGGCTTGGATTTTTATTCTCACAGAAAATAGACTAAAGCTGCCATCCGCATCACTACCACAGCAGTCCAAATCAACAAGCGCACATGGAGGAAAAAACAAAAACACCCTCGAGAAGCCAACGACGACTGCACACTTACAAACAAGCGCATGACGCATGCACAAAAAAAAGTAAAGAAAAGAAAGGGATGAAACTTGAGCTATTACTTAAGCTATTATTGCTAATATAGTTTTAATCTTCTTACAGGTTAGAAGAGGACATCTTGTATTTCAAATGTTTAATAGCAGTGCGATGTACTCTAGGCATCAAACGGCATATTAAAACAGCGTCCCCAGTCATTCGGAGCTCGCCTAAGGATGTGCATGACTCCTCCGGCTGCCATATCCCTCATGTCACACTCCCCATCCCCGTACACAAATCAACAACAAATTCCCATTTATTTATTCTTGCATCATCACGGCGGCAAATTGCTTTGTAAATGGCACAGTTCCCTCAGCCTCTCCTGTAAATACAATGTCATTGGTGATGTTAATAATCCTTTTGTTTGCTTGACCAGGAGCTCTCGAACGACGGCCGTTTCCTTGATTCAATTACTGCGGTTTAGAGTGGGGAGAATGAAGACCGGACCTTAAAGCCGCTCGTGTTAATAACATTCAAATTGATCACTGCCACATGTTGCAGTGGTGCAGCCCATTTAAAAGTGAGGCTAATGAAAAGAGGAGCTCTCCATTACATAGAGCGTAACTAAACATGACACGTCCTCGCTGAAATTACAAGGCCTGCGCTCGTTGCTGCATGCATATAATTCAGCTTGGATGCCGGCAAGCTGGAAGCCGCTTAGAAAGCAGGCGACTCAAGAAAACTTGCAATGAAGAGCACCGTCACGCCTCGTAAACATGCAGATAGCCACAAGTGTGCGTAGGCATGTATGCCCACTAAACGAGAAAAAAATATTGGGTATAGAGCAGCATGCCAATGGATGCAAGACACAAAAGAAGTAAAATGAATGTTTGGGGAAATATTCAAACCCCTGGAAAGCTGGGCCTCTTTAGTCATTTTCATTATAGATAATGGGCCTTAGTTTTCCAACAGGGACACAACATAAAACCAATAGCTGCCAAATTAATTTCATACGTATCTGTTGCAATTACAAGGTTATTAGAATACTATTAGGTTGCTACCTAGTATTTTATATCATACTGGTTGCTAAGGTCTGTGTGGCAACAGATAAAGCATGTGATCTTTATGTTTTATCTGTGGTAAACATTATACATCAAGGTCTCACTGAGTCGGGGGGGGCGCATTGTATGGTTCATGCAGTATGGGAAATATATATATCCTCCTACTGGAACCATAAAGAATTTTAATCAGTTTAGTGTGACCAGATTCTGGTGATTTGTGTTCGTATGTGCCTAAGTTCATGGTGTTTTAAAAGACATATATAAAAACAAACATTTAGAACAACTGCCACAGTCATGTGTTGTAACTTCTGGCTAAAAATGGATACATTTAGAGTAATGTCAAAAAGATTTAAATCCCCTCTCCAAATTTTAGAAAATTAAAGACACAAGAAAAAATATTAATATTTAAACAAGTACCTTAAGATTTGGCCTTATTAACAAAACAATGCTAAAGACTTTTTTTCTAGAGGAAAAATGGAAGTTACAGTAAAGATGTGAAATTGAACAATATAATTTTAATTTGAAATTCCAATTTAATTTTACCCAATGTAGCAATAATTGTCACATTTTCATTTCTGCTTCATGGTATGGAAGCTT
This sequence comes from Neolamprologus multifasciatus, assembly GCF_963576455.1. Lineage (NCBI taxonomy): Eukaryota > Metazoa > Chordata > Actinopteri > Cichliformes > Cichlidae > Neolamprologus > Neolamprologus multifasciatus. The sequence goes on from NC_140455.1 coordinate 20,381,069, forward strand.
GTTTCTGCCAACGAAAAGATGAAAGCACTGCATCAAAATGTAAAATTCTCAGTTCTAATCTTAAAATCGGAATTTAGGTATCTCAAATGTATCTCAAAACTTCAAGATATCTCTGATCAACTCAAAATGTTGAATGATGAAGTTCAAATTTCCAGGTACTAACCTGAACTGTTGACTTACAGACCATATCAAAAGACTTTTATAATATGTCCAACCAGCCTGGCCTCATGGCATTTGTGAAAGAGTCATAAATAATATAATTTGTGGACATTAATTGTCTGATTTTTTTTTTTTTTGTATGGGACCCAATAGTTTTTAGCTAAACCTAACCATGCGTCATATTTGTAATTAATAGCATATTTAAAAATCATCAAACCGATGATGTGAAAAAGTGAGGAGAGTGATGAAAAATCATGTTCAGGGACACTAAATAATGATGAAATTCATGTTGAGTTTGTGAGTATATCACAAACTGCTGTGATTCAGTTGGCATCCACCATGCCTTACCTGTATCTTCCATGTAAATGGTACAATCAGAGTGACACAAAACATTGGAACCTTATTATTCTATAAGTGAAAATGTTCCAAATTAAATTATTATGTCTCTAATACCTTTCTTTTCAGAGTGCTGGCGAATCAAGCATTTAGCATAAAATGAACTAAAAAAGAACCGTGTGATAAAGCATGGCATTAACATCAAGTCCTCTGGAATTTTCTGCACCATAATGGAGATTTACCATCTGTAGTCCCTTAACCTTTGGCCATTTGTTTTCCTGTTCTGCGCTGGATGCAGAAATCCTCTGGCCAACCTCTGCCCTCTACTCAATCCTCTCTGTGAACATATGCATCCATAATTCAGCCCGTGAATAACGCATAGCATCTAATGAATCGGCACTCAGAGACGCTCGCAAACCTATCCCAGGGGAACTGAACTCACAACCTACCGCCTGCAGAGCAGCACATCTCCTTCAGATAGTCCTGTCTCCCTAACCGCTGAGTGAATCTTAGCTAAATGCTGTAATCACTCCAGTTGGACAAAACCTCCTAGTAATGTGTCGGTCAATACTGGCCTCAGGGCTAAGGGGACACACTGGCATCAATGTATCTTTGTTTACTAGATGGCAAGTCACAGAGACATACGGTCTTTATGGAGACACCACGTCCCTCCTAGGGAGACAGGAAGAGTGAATGGACGCATCGGGTCACTTTTCATCTTTAACTCTCCCTTGGCAGAGAGACAGACGAGGACAATCCTCCTTCCCCAGACAGAAGACTTCTGTGTCTCTATTTAATGAAATGGCATTACTGCTAATGTTGCTCAGCCAATCAGGAAGCAATGCAGCAGTCATGTGACACTTGGGATAGATATCCCATCTCATAAAGGGCTTTTACACCACAGCACGCCCGATGAGAGCAATATCATCACATTTATGAGAAAATAATGATTTCTCCACCGAATTTATGAGCATCTTGTATAAAAAAAAAGCATCCATATGAATTATATCCGTATGAAGGAAGAAGAGGAAGAAGATGGGGAAAAAACACTTCCTTTAATTTGTTTTTCCCCTCAAGGGAATTAATACAGGTCCGTAATATCAGCCATAAAAGTCAATCTTGTCGACAAAGAATAGGCCAATTAGTTGAGCTACGAAGAGATGAAACAGAGGAATCAAAGGAGATCAATAAGGTAGATTCACTCCTGCTCTGCAACTGCAAATCAATACAGGCTGCTCTGAGAGATGGACGTGATTAGAGATCACCAAGTCACAGCTAACCTGCACATAATCAAGAGCTAAGCTTTCATAACTGCTGCAACTTGCTTGGAACAGATTTAAATGAGGTAATATTGTTCTTCAAGTTCATAAATGACACAAATCTATGTATTTGTACATCTACCTATATCTATTTTACTATCTATCTATATCAAACAAGAGATAGCAATGACAAATACCAACGTGGCCCCCACCTCTAAAACAATTTCCGTTTTTTGGGGGGCAGTCTTGTTGTTGCCTGCCCAGTACACCAGGTGCCACTTTGGTGAAATTGATTCACAGTGATTGTTTTTGATGCATTTTGGGCATTTTTCATATTAAAAAAATCATAGCGAACAACGCATAGTTCAATATGATAGATCTGCTACAAAGACAAATAGTTCAGTGACATTTCTAATTTAAGTGACTATTGGCCTCCTAAATTTTGAGTTCAGCACCCATGCACAATACCATTGCTGTTTTTCTTAAACCTGTACTGTTCATTTCGCAATGCAGTGGTGCTACTTGGTAAATCTGCATTTAAAAATATAATACATAATTGCCTAGGACTAAAAAAGAACAAACAAGAAAAATAATAAAAGAAGTATTGATAACACCCTTCTCCACCTCTTGGATAATTGCTCCTCAAATGGTGCATGATAAATATCCTTGAGCTGACAATGCACAATGAGCAGTAGCACACTGTGGTCAGCTCAGCCAGAGAAGAGAGAAAGAAATTCCTCCCAACCAAGTAAAGCACCAATTCATTACAAACTGTCAGATTTATATTACTTTACATTTTATTTTTACTCTCAAAACCATTTCTAAATTTGTACTTTAGTAAGCGTGACTCAAAACTAGTAGCCAGTTTTCCTACAGAATTTGAGCTAATCAGTATTAATCACACTGACTTTAATAGATTTTTCTAATTGTGTGCTACAAAAAAAATAATGCAATTTTCATACAAAACCTTTGCAAACAGGTAAAGAGGTAAAGACCCTACAATAATACAGGAAAAAAAGAGAAAACCCCATCAATCAGATGAGGAAACACTTGGCGACAGTGGGAAGGAAAAACTCAGTCCTAACAGGAACCTGTTAACCTGAGCAGAACTAGGCTCTGGGAGGGGGAGTCATCTGTTCCTAGACCCATACACACTTTAATCATTGTTTCCAAGTCTATACTTTAACAAGGCAATGATTGTAAATGGTAAATATTACATTATATGCATGAGATTAGTAAACAGTAAAATACGACATATGCAAATATGTCGTATTTTAATTTTTTGTTGTATAATATGACAACAAAGAATTTCAACCAATATTTTAACAAATGATTCGTTATATCTATTATATCGTGTTTTCAACTCTGCTAGCCACTAGTTAGTATTCGACTGCAATATGAAAGCTTCAGGCAAGAAATTTCACAGTCATCACAACATCTTTTTTCACTTTCGTTATCCTATTCTTGAACTTTTCTAGATTTTCTCTCTGCGGATGACAGTGAATCTTGGAATTAGCATCCTTGCTCTTGCTTGGTGCCTTGAGTTTTAATGTCAAAATATTCCAACATTTTGTTTAAAGTTTCTAATTATCCGGTATTCCAAGTATAATTTTATTCTCGACAGAGCGGCAAAGCTCATTAACCACATATATACAGTATAATAAGACACTTAAACTTCCATAATAAGAAGAAAATATATTCAAGCACACTTGTGTGGAATCCAATCAAAATGTCTCATTAGAATGATTTCAGTTTAATGGCTTCCCATAAAAATTGATCAATTAAACACTGTCATCAAACAAACTGCGTCACATCCATCATGCCGGCCGATATCCAAATTTGAATAAGTAGCGACCTGACGTATCAGCGAAGCAATTAATCAGCGCAACCCAATGAGGTGACGTTCTTTTGCCAGGGTTCAGACAGCTTCACTTAAGTCCACTCGTTTGCTCACAGCTGAATGAAGAGGTGAAACTGAGCTATTACAATGTAATTATGATGCCAGCTTCCATTGTTGAGAGTAAAGCGAGGTTCCCTGGCGGTAGTGCAGGACCTGTGGCTCCCTCTGTCCGCTGCGAGTCCCGCCACTTGTCATCAAATCATCCACACCTGTCAAACACAAGTTCTTTGCTCTGCGCTTCTAGACCCTAAACCACCTTCCCCCCACTCCTCCCCGCTCAACATCTGTCCCATGGGTCTGGGCTCTCATCCAATCACACACGGCATAAATCCATAACTTTAGCTCTCCCCTTGGCCCCCAGGAAAACACAATAAACTGCACTCATCTTTTATGCATGATTTTCTCTGTCTCTGTAGCTAGCTTCGCTCTCGGTGCGTATCAATCATCACGGGGACGCTGCGGGGCAGGGAGACAGAGACGGAGAGAAAGAGCGATGGCGGGTGGGAAGTATACATGGTTGCACAACAAGGCAAAATGAAGAGTCCAGTTTCTTTATCCACTGACTTGGATTTCTATTTCAATCTCATCTGCCCCTATCCTTTCCTCTCCTCCTTCCTTCCTCGTCTGCCCTTTCCTCCACCTCCTCAAGGCGCCCTTTGCAGGGAAAAAAAAAAACAAAACCAAAAAAAACCACACACATATACACACGCTTGTGAAATGAAACTGACCCGCTCACCTCTCACTGTGCATCTGTAGCTGCAAGTTAACAGACACATGTTGGTATTTTTAAGAAACACCTTCTCCCTTGGACTCAAGGGAGTGAGGGTTGAGGGCACTGCTTTCCCCTCCCACACAGTACATACACACAGGCTGAGAAGATGAGAAGATGTGTAAAGGCGATCTACATGGGCTTCATTGGCATGCTAACATATACACAGACAGCCAGAGCACAGCTGGCTCATCGCAGGAGAGGCCAGCAGTTGGGCTTGAAATAAAATGGGCAGTTTGAAAGAAAAAAAAAAAGAACAACTCCTCGTAGCTGCAGAACATTACTGGTTAGGGGTTGGATAATATTTCTATTTTTAGAGCACATTATTTCAGCCTTTTTTTTTTCAAGACGTAGGTAGAAAATACGAGAATTAAAGCAGAGTTACAAAACAACATGAGCTAAATGAAGCGATGAATATTCATGCAACCTCCTGTACAAGAGGAATAAGAATTATATTGGGAATTTTTACTGTTTCATTATTTATTTATTTAATTTTTTGTACTAGAAATTACAAAGTGAACATAGACATAATATATATGTCTACATATATCGACTGCTAAGTATCACAAACGTCAACCCACCTTAATGTTTATACTGTAAGGTGCCACCAAATGAAATTTTAAACCCTTACTGAGCCAATGAATCCCCTGGGAACATCTGTTTTACCCTTAACCTTGCAATATTTTTCATCCACACACACACACAAACACACACACACACACACACACACACACACACACACACACACACACACACACACACACACACAATGGCAGAGGACTTGCTATACACACTACTGACCTCATGCTAGGAGCAAAGCAGTGTCTTGCACAAGGACACTTGATTTTAAAGGCGAAGCCTGTAATTGGTTGCCAACCCGCTTCCTCACCTGAGCCTATATTAATGTTTCTATAACATCATAAAACATAGCTGTATTATTAAGTAAATTCACCAAAAAGCTAAACATATTAGTGACTGCCTCTGCTTTTTAGAATTTGAAATAAAAAACACATTTTTGACATGCAGTTTATTTAGATTCATTAAGATGGATGTTGCACGCTGGTGTTACAGAATTCTCACTAGTCAAACTCTGGCACAGGAGAAATTGGATTAGGTTAATGGTTTTGGTTAATCCCACTTTAGCAAGTCCAAAGTGCAGGTTTTTCTTTGCCCAGCTGGCGAGGTAGTTTAGGTTTGGTGTCAAGTTTTGTGTTGGGTAATATGTTGTGTCATATTTTATCTTCCACAAGCCCTGAGTCGTCCTTTCGTCTTTCACTTTAAACCAGAACCAAACATATCTTTGGCTACCGACTACATTCTGCTGGGTGGGTTTTTCCCTCACGGCTAATTCCTGACAAGTGTTTTGGACAAAAGGTCTTTTACAAGAGTAGTTGTGCTTTGCATAACCACCCCTGGCATGAAGGTGTTCATTATTCTAATCCATACCCTCACAGGCCAATCCATCACAAACAATCAGTCAATCAAATGCTCTTTTCATGATGCTTTTAACCGAACAATTTGTCACCCTTCACCCGCAGTTTCACAGTACGGTGCACAGCATGAATGAATTTAAAAAACGAAATGTTTTGTGGTTATAATGGAATAGTGTGAGACTAAGGTGTTTAAAAGCCTCTATGTAACTGCGGCAAGTGTGTTCCCAGGTACATCAGGGGCTGAGTGGCGGCCACAGGGAGGCTGAGATTACAGAGTAAAGCCCTCCTCTTCGTCCCTCAAGTAATAACAGCGAAATGAGACTGACATTTCACTCTGGAAGACACACACACACTCAGTTAGGCAGTCACACATGCACGCACGGTCTGTGAGCTGAGAGACCACAGGACAAACACAAAGGCACAGTGCAGGAAATGGCATGCACACACACACGCCAACGCACGGTACACGATAATGCAACAAGCCATAAAGACAGACAGTCGAGGAGAGAGTGACAAGGAACAAGACAAAAGCACACACAAAAAAACATGTTAAAATCAGTTTCAGAAACTTTGAAAATCCTATGAAATAATATCCTACATGTTTGGATCTTCATGAGGCAGGAAATGTAATCATTGAGCCAAAAATACACAAATTTTATTACCAATCAACGAAGAAGTTAATCCAAGAAACCACTACATTACTAAAAGTTCCTATATGCACACTTTTTTCTCTACTAGTTTGATGCTTAAAATATTTCAACCAAATCAAATGCTAGATTTGTCTCTATGGAAACTGAAAATCGCTCCAACATCCATAACTCGAAATTTTGAGGTAGTAAGTCAAAATTTAAAGACAGTAACTAATAATCTTGAGTTTCCAAATTTCAAGTTATTAAGTAAAGACTTTGAGAAAATAACTCAAAATTTTGTATTATTTTCTCAAAATTTTGAGTTAGCTCTGCCTTTCAGGAAACTCTGCGGATAATACCATTTCCTTGCTACCTGGAAGCAGATGGCACAGATGCATGCACGCTCAAAATTGGACACAGGACACAGCTGGAGGAGGAATTTTGCAACTAATTAGGTTAACTGGCAACAGGTCAGAAACGTGATTGGATTGGATCTTAAAAGTATCTCAGAGTTTCTCAGAAGTAAAGATGAGTAAAGGTTCGCTCAATGCGCAATGAACTATTTTTACAAACTGTGGAACAATTTCACAGTAATACTCCACTAAATAAAATAGTAAAGACACTGAATATCTCATCTTAAAAACATAATATCCTCAAAAGAGTCAAAGTACATACAGGTTTTAGAGCAGCATATGCCCCATCCAGATGATACTTTTTTAAGGAAGACTTTGCATACTAAGTCTATTTCAATAGCACGGCTTGGTTGAAGAAGAGTCTGGGTTGTGGCCTTTTTGCCAAGTAATTTTGTCTAAAACGATTAACATCGGCCACCGCCATTCGCAAATGTTGATACGATGGTTTGAATAACAGTTGGCGCATACCCAAAAGCCACAGTTCATTTATCATTGCATCCTCGACTTTAAACCAGTGCATAAACAACTCAACTGTTCCCATTCATGTACTGAAAATTGTAACAAGAGTGTAGCATTGACTGTTGAGTCGGTGTGTTTCAAAAGTGTGGGTTCATTTTCTCTCCTTGGAGCTCTTGGCATTGCCACTCCTTGTTACTGTTGAGTTAATGAGCGCTTTACATTCATCATGTCACACTTAACACTACCTTAGAGGTATCAGCTTCACAGTAAACAACTCGAACTGCCAGATACAGATGATCCTTTTTTAAATTTTTCACAGAACCACCATTTCACAGATCGGATTGTACTTGGCCACTTTGAGAAGCTTGCGTGTCACAGAGGGAAGTAAAGAGCCATCATTCCTGCATTCAGATTTATCTTACCAGATCAGGAGTTGAACCAGCAACTTGTACACAAATCCAACTCCCTAATGTCACCGGTCCCTACTGGGTGGTTTAAAGAACAGGGCTCAATAACGCCAGGTTTCTGTCACTATTCAACAAATGTGTGCTAGATTGATGTTTACTGAGTAAATTCTTTCTGGAAAAAAACATTAAAATTTCACGAGATTTTTCCATTTCCATTCATCCTTTCAAATTCAATATTTTATAATTCACCAAAAATATGTGGAGGGAAACCCGGCCAGAGATAGACAGACAAAGACAGAATGGGAAAACAAGGAAGCAGATAGAAAGAGTTATTAAGTGCATATTAATGTTTGCTCTTCTCCTCCATGGCTTTCTCTCCCGAGATCTGCCCGTCGCTACTTTAAGCATGAATACTTAATCACACACCAAACACTGTCTAATTCCTCTCCCCAGAATGCAAGGAACAAGACGGAGTAGGGGAGGCAGAGGCAGAGAGAAAAGGAAAAAAAAAAGATTGAAATGTCACAGAGGCAGTGCTGGGATACTAATAAAGCTATGCAAATAGCAATTAGCTGAACCAATAACCTCTGAGTCAATACCAAACCAACCAAATGGGAATATCCCAGCACCAGGCTCATGAGTTCAAAGGTCACTCTGTGATTAGAGGTCACAGCCCAAGCCGATAAGTGATGAGAAGGATGAGAAGGTTGCAGCTGCGGTCAAAGGAAGAACACAAATGTTTGCGAAAATAATGGGAAGCCTTCTGCCTCTGTTTGAGTAAGAACTCCTCAGTGCCTGCTTTACATACATGCAGTTTAAGCATGATATATTTTTGATCTTGTGGCTCTTCCATTCCTCCTTTACTCTAAGACTGAAATGGCAGGATAATGGTGAATCATTGCCTTAAGTGTGCAGATCAAAATTGAACTTTTTACAATCAAGATGTGCTGTAAGTTCTGTGGCATGCGAGCTCTTTTTTTTTCTGTTTTGTTTTTATTTTTTCAAAGACATCACGGATTGGAAGACATCTAAGCGCCAAGAAACGCTTTGTACTAATACTTTTACTGCTACTCTAGAGATAAAATTAGCATAGGCAATTAGGAAGAAAACATCCCTGGCAGATTCTCAGAGTTTCAGAACATGGGTGGCATGTGCGCATGTGTGCGTTATCTGCTGAAATTATTGCTTGAAAGGCAGGGACTGACAGGTGCACGGATCGCACTCCTCCCATGAAACATACCTCCACATCAAGAGATAAACAAAGTGGAAAAAATCACTGTGTAATTGTGTGTGTATGGAAAAAAAAAAGAGTTTGAATTTCACTTGATGGAAGTAAATCATAATTTCACACCTTCTCCCTCCACAGTATACGTGCATTCTGTATAGATTTACGAGTCTGTGTACGTGACTATCGCTAAGAGCAAGTGATACTCTTCTTAGAGGAGGTCAAGATCTATTCCCTATATAGAAATGAAACATTAAATAGCAATGTTAAAGTGACTCAGAGTGTGATTTGGACTCCATAAATGCATAAACTGTAATAAAAGAGGAAGAAAACAGGTTTAGTTACCAAAACAGATGTAAGGAAGAAAAAAAAGTTTAGCAGGTACCAAAAGAGGTCTAATGTGGATGTTCCAAGCAACATTTGTGCAATCTATTTTAATGATTTCAAAACATGTTTAAAAAGGACCCAATCAGTGCTTCCCAGAATATATCCTCAACATGTTTATTAAGACCTCAGTCTCAGAGGCCCTCAGCAACCCACTGGCAACCGCAGTTGGGTTTCTGAGGAAAGAAAGGACAGTTGGCAAGTGGTTGTTGTAAGTTGCCAGGTGAAATTGATTGCAAAGAATAAACAGTGGTACACCGAAAACCTCCCTGTAGTTGCCTGGGTCATTAATGCAAGTAATGCAGTACCTTACTTAATCACTTACTATACTTATTCACAGTACTTTTGCATTACTCTGTAAAATGACCTCAAACACATTATCTTATATTTAACAGTTAACAATATAAACCCTCAACACACCTACAGAAGACATACATACAATCTTTCTTTTAGTGATTACATATAAACACAATGCGGACTTGAAAACCAAGCCATAGAGACATCCGAATGATCGCAGCAGCGATTCTATTGTAGAATCAGCTAAAGAAAGAAACAGATACCTGTTGAAGTGCAGAGTCTAGTTGCTGAGCTGGGGTTGGTATGCACTCAGCTTTAACATCACTTTGGGTTTGTTAGCATACTGTCTGTGCTGATGGCTGCAAAGAGCCAAAGCTTTGTTATTATTACAATGTGGTCGTTTGTCTTGGAAGCAGCTTGCATATCGTCATTGTACTCTTGTCTTTCCATGCAATAAAAGTAAAGTAATGTTCTTACCTCCATTTACAATAGTTGTATAGTTACATAATTTTCATCCACCTGCACACAAACATAAATCAGCTGATTATGCACAGGATGAAACGTGTGACTTTGTTTGACTTATTTCTTTTTCTGTCCCACTAACACGCAGATATCAGATGAACCTTTGTAATGTGAGCAACAACTTAACTGTAACTGTAATCAGTAATGCAATACCTTAAAACAGATTATACCCGACACTGCTAGCAAATTTCCACTGTTGCTTTGTATGGAAGACACCTGACTGATTTCACCCAACTATGAATTGTAGCAAAGCCTCAAAAAGTATAACACAAACAGAAACAGAGCTTATTTCCCTTCAAAGTAAAAAAAAAAACTGTTCCTTTTGAAATGTCTGTTTTGCCCCAGCAAGTCAAAACCTTTATTTTAAAGAGCTCAGTTTCTGGTTTGGGGCATAGCCAGGTCCAACCATGGCAATCTGATAGCAACCAAAGCAATTACAAGGAGGTTCTTAGTGCAGCACCCTCTTTGTGACTGATTTCACCTAATGACAAGTAGCAACATCTACTCACTCATCAACTGAATGGTCGTTGCCAGTTACCAAATTTGACCGCAAGGCAATTACACAGGGAAGCAACCTGTATACAGGCAATTTTGGTCCAACTCAGACTGATTTCGATCAATAACATATTGGCAAAGGTTTGCAAATTATTGCCATCTAATTTCTAAGCAGTCATTCTGGGTCTGTGCAAATGAGTGCAACTCATCTAGAATGTGCCTCTTTGCAATAAGGAATCCATTCACCTGGTTCTGTTGCTACGTATTAGTCAAACTGCTGAGCGCCTGCGTCATTTTGCAGATAAATTGCCGTCTTCCAGCAACTACGTGCCAATCTGTGAAGGAATTTCTGAATTTCTGTTTGAAATTTACGAGGTTCTGGTTGGACTTTGAATGCAAGTAATTAATGTGAATTTCTGGGAATGCAGATTGCTCAAGATTTACAGTTTTCACTGATTTATCACAGTTAATGGTCATGTTATCACAAACAGCTTGCATGTAATTTCCAACTTTATCGCATTCGATTACAAACTGACACCAGACAGATGGCAGACTGACTCTGTCTTATTGCTGTTTTATTGTGGTCTTCATGGACCAAAGTGACTTTGAAGACAGCAGCTGACTGTGAGTGGCTACAGACCTGGTTCGCATCTTCAAAGCCACCATTTCAAAGGCAACAAGATCACAAGTTCACTGCACACGGTCGTACCGCGGACTCTAACCACTGTTTTTCCTTGTGTGACTGAAGCATAAGTGTACTAAGTCACATGTTTCCAAAACAACTTAAAGTGGAATCAACTTGATATGGAATTGTGGTTCCCAAAAAGGTTTAAGGTAGAATAAGCCATTTGTTGTCAAATAAGGTGTAATAAAGCCAGAATTGATAGATTCCAAAACCACTTGAATGTTGGACTAAACCAGCTGGTTCAATCTTAATGGAGGGGCAATGGAAACTGGGTGGTGTTGGGGGGTGGTTGACGGGAGGTGGCGCTTGGTTGAAGTGATGATTATTAGGACAAGAAATAGGAAAAAAGACCTATTAAACCAAGTCATAATTATTTTGTTTGCATTGTTTCTCTAAGCTTTGTCTTTTCTTGTGAAACACTAGAGCCTTTTACCTCTTCACGCCACTATAAAATATTTAAATGAAACAATTTGTGAAGGGAAAATCACTCTGTGGTTGAAGTGATTAGAGCTCATAAACACATTCAGCCTGTGATGAGGGGTCGCAAATGGGCATTGCTTTGCAAGCTAAAAAGATTAGGAACCACCAGGCCAAACCTTTGTCCTAATGAATGTTGGAATCTATTATTCAAATACCCACATATCATCCTCCTCTTGAGGTGTATAACACTGTGATGGATTTTTTAATTCATCTCAAATGTTATTAGACCATAAGCAAGCACGAGTATAGAAACAACACAGACGTTAAAATGTAACCAAGCAGCATTGAGCTGTCACTGGCAGTAAATATGCAAAAATAGACATGTAAAACCCTCTTCAGTCATTTGTAGTGAGAATCAATCTTATTAAATCACACCCTGCGGAGCGAGCGAGGGAGATATTATTTGGTTGCTCGTCATTTGTCTTGAGCATTTTGATCTGTGAAAAAAGAGCCAAAATGACCTGTGTTAGACATACACACGTGCATAAACACACACAAGCCCTGTGCGGGGGCCACTTTTGATGTGCCGTTAGTCCGGGTGCATAGCAATCAGGAGCAGCATGAAGCCCGAGGCTAGCAAGACACCATAAGATCCGCTGCGGTGTAGAGACAGAGAGCTGCAGCAGTAAGTGAATGTGTGTCGATGGGTGATTTTTGAGGAAAGCTTCTAAGTGTTTACAGAAGACAGAGCGGATATAAAAGCATAACGTGGGAGTTTGTCCCTCAGTGGATTTCTGGAATATTTTCATTTTATCTACTTCAGAGGGAAGATGAGCTTTCAACCCTAGCTGCTGCTGATGGAGTGCTTGGTTTCTCTAAACTGGGTATAAAAAAAATCTTCAGCTTTGAGTTTTTATATGTACAATCCCCCCCTATATGTCATGTGCCTATATGTTTTTATTTATGAAAGTACAGATGTATATATTTAACATGTCATTGTTGTTGCCTCTGTGGGTTTGTTTTGTGTGTGCGTGTCTTCATCTTAATTCTGGAAACACATTTGACTTAGACACAGTTGCCACTAACAACTTGTAGAGCAGGTATATTAAAACTTACAGGCCAATTAAAATCTCCCTGGAAACTCTTTCATACCTTGTCTTCTCTCTTAATATATATATATATATGTATATAATTATATTATAATATTATTAGCTTGGCATCTTAAATTGCTCTGCCTCGTGGTTTAGAGACATCCTTTTTTCTTAAAGTAAAGTTCTTGTCTTGATTAGATGGCTCGGCCACTTTTGGCGATCCTCAAGGTTCTATTTCAGGACCAGTTATATTATTTTTTAGGCTCCTTTTAGCATCTGTTTTTCAATAGGGTTATAATATGTTTTTTTATTGGGCTAATGACACACTCACAAACATACATGCTTTTGAATTTGGGTGACTCAGCTTGTACAAGTTCCATCCAATTGCCTCCAGAAGGTGAAATGCTGGATGGCAAAAACGGTTTGTAGGTAGATGAGAGGTAGATAAAAGCACTTGATTTGTTTTAAATGCCATTGGATTGGTAGGGCCTGAATCTGTATCCAGTCACAGTTTTCTTTGTCTTGGTTTTCTGTGATACACCTATTTTCAGTGATGCCATTACAGAAAGAGTAATGTCCATGTGAAGCCAATTTTAATTTTTTAGACAACATTTACAGGATTTTTTTTTTAAATGAACATTTTAAAGCCAAGATAAAATTGTTGTCCAAATTGATGGTGCAAACATGCATGAATCATCAATAAGGCTTGGTGTTCAGACCAGTAAAATTAACAATAATAAACAAAACAAAACAACCCCCCCATAACAATTTAACGAGCTTGATCACAAAAACAATCCCCAGCCGAGGCCTGTGAAAGAGGAGACAGTGGTGGCTGCTTGGTAATGTCAAGTCTGGGGATATGAGTGGAGTAAATGAGGATGAACCAGTCAGTGCTCCAGACAGGCAGCTGAATAGACGAAAAGAATGGAGAGACAGGATAGGAAAGGGAGAAGGAGGGGAAGATTGGGCAGAGTGTTATTGTGAGCACCGACAAGTGATGGCAGAATCTGGGTGCTGGGTGTCACTTTGGAACAATCAGGATTGACGTCCCAGGCGCTGTGCAGTGGGAAAGGGGAATTCGCCTTCCAGGTCTGGTGCATTTTCCAGCCTAATCATACTTGGAAATAAATGGTGTGCCAGGAAATACCCTAGAACTCGTCAAGACATGCCATGAACAGCAAGACTGGTCCAAATTACTCAAAACCATTTTTAAATAAGCTGGCACAAAACGGAATACAATGTTTTGCAAATTACTCAAACTCCAATGTAACTCCAAAGAAACAGGACTAAATTTTGAAATTTGATGCAAGAATAACCTTAAATAAAATCTTAGGACAAAGCAACAGTAGAATGAAAAAAATCCATGATGCTGAACAACACCCAGAGGAGCTTCTCTCAAGTAATTAGGCTGAATTAAAGCAACAAAAGCGAATACAAAGCTTGACTAAAAAAATAGTACCATGACAATTAAGCAGCTAAATACTCTAGAGCTAGGGATATATACACTAAGAAATGACTGGACACTAGTGGTGTTTAAAAAAAGCGGGGAGTAAAACAAAAGGCAGATGTAACTGGGATTAAACAAAGTATGGGATTTCAAAATAAAATGGAAATGGCATAAACAGAAATCCAAATCACGACAAACATGAATAACACCAAAAATGTCAAAACTCTGGTACTGCAACAAATTACTGGCTTGATATGTTTGGTGTAATTATCCATTAGATCAAAATCCTCTCAAATTGTTTTATAAGTAAACAAACGCAGATGTACCGCTGAAAGTTAAAAATGGTCCAAATTGGTTCTAGAGAAAGGGATTAGTGTAGCTTTTCTCCCATGTGTTACAAACAAATATAGCATCCATGAAAAGAGAAGTTTGGAAAAAGGCTTAGGGACTCTCAAAGTTTGAAGGTAGTGGTAAGCTAGGTAGCTAGCTTCTTAAACTCCAAGAGTCTTTTTAAGGTTCCTGCTTAAATATAACATGTTCAAAATTAATGAAGGATTTCCCTGCAATTACAAACCCTTTGTAAACTATCTTGGTATCAAAATAAAGCTAACACTTGTGAGACTTGAGAGGTGTAAAAATTACAGCAGATGCTACTGTGTCAAAGTAACTAAGGATGGAACCCTACCAATGGGGCCATTGGGCATTACCAGGCTAGTTGACATTTTAAAATATTGTGCCATGTATTTCTAAAAACACCATCAAAAACAATAAAACATGGTTGCCGGTTTAGCTCAGAGGAATAAACAGGGCCAGCTACTCTACTTTGCAATGAACAGAGTGGCTGGCCTGGCCCGAGCTGTCCAACCGTGGTCCTTTGTCACATGTCTACCCCTCTCTTGCGCTGCTTTCCTGTCAGTCTCTACTGTCCCTATCACATAAAGCTGAAAAAGGACCCCAAAAATTATACATAACAGCTTTGGATATAAAAAGCATATGTAATACCAGCATTATTAGTAGACAAAATGCTCTATTTAAGTTTCTTATTTAACCACAGTTGACTGTAATTTTTCACATTTGTGCGCAAATATTAACTAGCCCAGCAGTAGTAAAACTTGGAAAAAGTTGTAAACCAGAACTAGAGAGGGTTCACCTTTGTTGAGGGTTGTGCCTCAATGCTGCAACCAACATAATGCAAAAGCTAAACTTTCCCTTTAAAGGAAAAAGGTTTCAATTTCTTGTTTTTATCATACTTTATTACAGTTTCACCACAGCTCAGGGAGTAGCTGGTTAGTGTTAGACGATAAATCCATCACTTCCATTCAAACTACGATTGCAGCAATTTGATAGCGAATAAAGCAATTACACACAGGCTTCTGCCAACCAGTTTGGATATGCAAGGTTTTCCTCTGCGACTTTACTCAGGTCACTAGAATTATTTATAGGCCTGCATGACTGGGACTCTAGCAGTCATTTTCCCAGCAACTCCCATCAGCCTCCAGCAACCACTCGCAACTGGTCTGGGAATACTCATTTTCCCCCTCATGACTGATGGTAGCCAGTTGGTCGTATACCAGTAACCAAGCCTGTGTTTTAGTTTATTATACTTTATTTGTCATCATTTGTGACACATCCAAAATACTAGATGTGGTCACGTCTGCAAAACCTCAATAATCCCAATGGCTTGGTATTGTTAGGCTACAGCAAGTACAGAAAATAAATACAAATAAAAACAGATGACGGCTAAACAAAGCAAACAGCCCATTGATATGTAAAAAGAATAACATTATCAACCAACGCAGCAGAGGAAAATAACTGGGTAGGGCCAGTAGTATCCCAATTAGCCATAGGAAACAGGCAGCAGGGACCGGTTGGTGGTGGGGGGATCCTGATGCCACATATTACACAAACACCACACACCATTCACAAACCCAACATGCTCTACAATAATGGGATCTATGAAGGGACACTGCCACCACGGGGTGGGCTGCTACCCGCATTGGCCCTAAAACTCCAGTCTAATGAGAAAAAGAGAGAAAAGAAAACAGGCAACAGAAATCACAGCGTGAGCAGCAAACAGCTGATAATAACCTGGTTAATACAGAAGCCAGTTATCAACACAGCACTGAGCCAGATACATATCAGCACAACGACCAAATGTGACTGAAAGAAAAAAGGAAAAAAAATAGACATTGAGCACATGCACCCACACACCCACCCACGCTCACATACACACTGAGCTGCCAAACTGGAGGAACATTAAGGTGAGGCGAGGCCTAAAAATGCAAATGAATAAATGAGAATGAAAAAAACACATAAGAAAACAAAAATGAAATAAACTTTGCAACTGGATAACAGTAAAGCTCTAAAGAAGCCTAGCCTACTGTAAAATATAAAAGTGACTACATGAATATACCTTCATTTAACAACCAACTTTGGAAAGTACTATTTACTTCCACATCTCCAGTACTGCAGTTTTAGTTGACTCTTGGCTCGGACAAAACTACAAGAATTCTCTCACCCCAACCAATCGCAGCAGATGCCCCAGCCCCTCCTTGAGCCTGGTTCTGCCAGAGATTTCCTCCTGTTAAAAGGGAGTTTTTCCTTCCCACGCCAAAATGCTTGCTCATAGGGGGTCATATGATTAAGATAAGATAATTTTTAGGGGTGGGTTTTGATTATTGATTTATCAATTAAAATCGATTCTGGCTCGGATAACGTGATATCGATTCATTAAAATCCTGAATCGATTTTTAAATATAAATTTATTGTGCCCGAAATGCCAGAATCTCAGTTTAAACCTCACAAAATTTCTACAACCACCAAACAGCTAAAACAGTAAACAAGAGCAGGTACACGGATTCGACATGAAGACATAAACACAAAATGCAGACCCAACGCATTAGAATCAGCAAGCTGTTGCCTTTCTCACCCGACGGCACGTACGTGGACACGCCGTCGGGGCTGAAAGCCGACAGCTTGCTGATTTTGAAGCGTCGGCGGGTGCTTTGTGTTTACGACCTTTTTGCGCTAGATTCTGACGCTGCAGGTTTTATCTCCCTCCAAACAATATTGACTGAACCAGCAGCCAAAGACGATCCAAACTACGCTTCACATTTTGCTTCACATAAACATCGTCATGAATTTTCTCTTACCTTTGCTGTTTTGCTTCCACCACGATAAAATCACACTTCATGTAGAGCTCCCTCTCTCTCTCTCTAAATCTATAATCAAATCCCACCCCTACGTATTACTCACCAGTCTACGGTGTCGGCCGCTGTTTGTTTTTTTTTGTTTGTTTTTTCTTTACTTGCTTCTGACAAGAAAGCCTCATTTCTGCTGTTTAATACTGAACAAATCTAAACTCTCTCTCGTCAATTCACTGGCTCCGAGGAGACTGCTCGAGACTTTCCCATCATTCCCCCCTCATGTGTCATTGGGGCCCTGACGTGGGAGGTTGAATCAGCCATTAGGGAGGCCCAACGAATAGAACCAGACCCAGGAACGGGTCCTCCTGGACTACTTTTTGTGTCCGGTCACAGGTGCTACACTGGCCACACACAGCAAAATTCACCTGCCACCCGGGTGTCCACTGCACTGTCCAACTCCTTCAGCGCTTCGCTTGGTGGCCCTCCCTCATCAAGGATGTCCGTGAGTACATAGCGGCCTGTCTAGTCTGCGCTCAGAACAAAGGTGTTAATCAGCCATCTTCTGGTCTCCTTCAGCCCCTGCCTACGCCAAGCCGCCCCTGGTCCCACATCGCTGTCAATTTCGTCACGTGCTTGCCACCTTCGTCAGGTAACTCTGTCATTCTGACTATCATTGATCGTTTTTCTAAAGCAGCTCACTTTGTTGCCCTTCTCAAGCTTCCCACGGCCCTGGAAACCGCCCAGCTCCTGACGAACCACATCTTCCGTCTCCATGGAATTCCGGTGGATATAGTCTCGGACAGGGGTCCGCAATTCACGTCTCGCGTGTGGAAGGAGTTCTTCTAGAAATCAGTGATGATACTCAGCCCTAATAACTTCTATTAGTCCCACATGTGGGAATTTTTTTTCTCTCTAAATAAATGGACAGAAACTGATGTTTTGGACTTGATTAGCATATGGGGAGACAATTCTATTCAAGCTAAACGACTCTGTGTCCGTCTATACCTCTGCAAGGAGTTAGCAGCCACTGCTCCAAAAAAGGCCATTGTTAAAGCACGGGCTCTCTTTTTTCTCAGTGTCCTTCTTTCTCTAATTAATTTGTCAAAATACTGTCGGTTTCGACTGTGAAGAAATTGATAGACTGCTGCAACAACACCTACTAGCTCTGTAGCCACCACTTTTACTTCCGTGAACAGAGCGTGTTGTGTGTGACGTCTTCTTTTGTGCATGCGGGCCGCTTTGAGGGCCGTGAACCGTTCACACTAGAGCACGTTTGCTGTCACATTTTATTTGTAGTGTGAACAACCAGACAAAAAAAATCAGATTTCATCAAAAAATCGGAATTGAGCATTAAGACCTGCAGTGTGAACATAGCCTTTAAGACAAGACGGCCATCAAATTTGTTTTGGAAGCCAACTGTGACTAAAACATAATACCACGACAAGCCACACCAAGCTGCTGACCTTACCAGCAACACTCCTGCGCTTGGGTTTAGGAACGGGTAAGAGAACAAATGTCTGACTAAAAATAACCCACTTAGCTATAGCACTGCATGGTGCTGCCCGATAATAAGGATGCAGGTAAATCAAAACCAGCTCAGTAACAAGTAGGTGGGCAGCAAGAGGGAAAAGAGCCTAAATCTGCAACTTTTGCTTTATTATAGCTGAGGTAGTGAGGAATTCCGAGCAGCTGTGACCAGATGTGTTCTTAATAGCTCACTTGGCAGCTCTAAATGATGATTCTAAAGGGTTATGCAAAACCCAAGATAACATTTAGTGGCAATTTATTTATAAATCTTAAATAATCATTTGTAGAGCTTTAAAATATCCGTAGCTGGCTTAAACTGATTATTCCCAACAGAAAGTCTACTTCCAATAATTGCACAAAAGAAACATAAATTTTAAAGAAATACAACTAAGAGTCTGCAGTTTTGTAGGGGGCTCTGTGAGGCTGTTCTTAGACACAGCATTGCTAATCACTAAAAGCATGCTACCACATCCTAATTGGCATTGCTAACATGCTAAAAGAAAAATACCAGGAGAAAGAAATGTCAGTAAAGTTTCTCAATTCACCCTTTGCAGTTTGGTCCATATATTCTTGGACAGTGTCACAAATTTTGCAATTTTGGATCTGCAAAAATGGACATGTACAGTATGTCTGCAAGTGGAACTAGGTCACTAGTGTTTACTGACGATGTGACTGCTTATAGAAGTAACAGGATGAGTGATTAAAAGTGGTATTTGTGAAGATGAATTGTGGTATTTGGCGATAAAAGCTGAAATTCTGCACTTCAGTCACATCTTAACTGCTTGATTCAAAGTCCACTGTGGTGGTGTATAGAGAAAAAAAATCAGAAGTACCTAGTTACACATACAAAGCTTTATGGCAATTAATTATCTACCATTAGTGGACATTTTTTACTCTGGACCAAAATGGTAAATTTACAAGCAACAAGTTAACAGGGAAGGTTTCTATCAAATGCACAGCACAAATCCAGTCTCAGAACATGATCAAGTACATCAAATACACACTCTAATGTGAGTTTAAAAAAACAATTTAGCAGAGGGCAATTTGTTAAACCTCTGGTTTAACAAACAGTGCAACCGGTAACTGTCATTACCGACAGTTCATTAATCTGTTGGCCACTACAGGCCTCAATAAACTAACATTATATTAGCGATAAGACGTGCACTGTGCAGCTTATTGTTCAGTTGTTACATACTTTTCTACAAAGTGGGAAGATATTAACATAATTGTATTTTTTTGTTTTTACCAGAATTTGCTTGTCTTGTTGTTTACTTATTCAGCATATGTATGATGGTACAGTATGGTTCCACAGCTTTGTTTCTCAATTATATTAAAGATTCTGATCGTGCTCACCCTATAACTGGGATTCAGTGGCACAGCCGAACAATATTAGATTCATACAGAAGACAGAAAGCAGGACATGTAGCAGCCAATATGAATATATTAACTGTAGCACAACAGCAATTTCAACTTCAAGCTTTTTTTCTTCCTGTTTCAAGTCTTCAGCCACATATTTCTGCATCATGTATATTTTTGTCAGTAAACAGATTCCAGTGACCCATCAGTATCACTTTGTATGCCAAGAACATAATGTCTGATGGTTCAAAGCATTATGTTAGATAGCAATTCTGCCAGGAAATTTGGAGAACACGCTGGCTTTGGGCAGTGGAATTGTCAAAAAGAATTTGATGGTTGTCCAGATCTGAAATTTTTGCCATTTCACAATTCTTTTTTTTCCATCATGGACCTGCTTGAAATAAAGATTTGATTTTAAATCCTTAAGATTTGTTTTCAAGGCCAGTAAATCAGTTTATTTTAAAACATGAGTAAGAGGAAGGAGTGTAACAGGCTGTCAACTGACCAGTTTTCCACTCTTCATTTTTTCTCCACAATTGTTCAATCTCATCATCTTTCACCTTATATATTATACTCCATTCCAAAATGGCAATGGAATATAAGATTTGTGAATTCAAAGGCCAGTTAAAGAAGTATCATTTTTTTCTTTTCATTTCAGTTAGTTTTGTTAGGATAGACTCAACCTAATGTGTGACAAGTTGTAATTATGGAGTGACAAAGCCAATAATTATGAAAAATAATGGCAATAATTAGTTAGTCGTAGTTGGAAAACAGTGGAGTACCCACTCTAAAATAGGAGTCACTTGGACTCTATTGGAATCTTGATTACAAGTAATGGTAAAGCAGCTGGTAGTATATTGACAGGTGAATCACTGAGTTGTCAGAGAAAATTAAATCACAAGGCAAAGCTTTCAATTTGCCAGTCAATCTGAGGTCTAAGACTTACTTGTGATAAGATGGTAACCAAAAGAATGAAGGTGCCGATACAAGTAGACGTCTAGATGAAGCAAGTGTAGTGTTACCCCTTTACATCAAAAGGAACCAGTGGAGTTCTTTGGCAGTCTGATCCAACTGCATCCTTGAACCCTTTGGTTTAAAGAAGATGACAGGCAGACCCAGAATTTGCTCTAGTGCTGCATGAAATATTTATATGCAAAGTCTATACAAAAAGTCTTGAGCCACACCTCATTTCTTTGTATTTTGCTTCCGAGGAACAAAATAAAGTTGTCTTGAGCAATAGCTCAAGGCTTTCTGAACGGCTTTCTGAACGTCTGAACGTCAAAGTTTTTCTTTGGACATTGGTTGCTTTTTCATTCATTTTAATTTTCAGTCCATGCAAACTCACCAGAGCCTCAACCTCAACGTTATTGAATCAGTGTAAAATCATCTTGACAGAATGGAAAAATAAAGCTTTTTTAAGAATCCTGAAGAACTACTCCTGAAGAACACTGTCTAAGAAAGTTCAGGCTCTAATAATAATGGTACCAAATATCACATTTCAAGTTTGATAGAACTGTACAAACTCTGTTTTCCATGTGTGTTTGCACATGCACATTAATACATTTCTTGACCTGTTTCCCATTTTGCTATTAATTTATAATGAGACTTTTTGCACAGAAATGAATAATATCTGGCCTGGAGGCATCTATTGATTGTTCTGGAGGAATTGGCATTTTGGAATACCACGCCTTGCCTACTACTATGAGATTCTTCAGATAACAAGAAGCAGGTATCAGAGTGACCAACACCCCAGTTTTGTGTAACTCACTGGCTTTATGTAGTGACTTTGGAAGAAAAGCATATTAAAACGAATTACTAACTCTGTCACTAGTAGTAGTACCGTAAAAATTATGCGTCATATGAGTTGTTCCATTATTTGCTGCGTATGGATTCATTTTTCAACAATGTAATCTCTTTCTCGGTTGCTCAGCATTAAGAGAAAGTTGAAGTAAAACTGAGCTGTTCATACAGAAAAATCTAGTGAATCCCTGCTTTTAGGGTGGATTTATTTCATACATGCTAATAAATCAAAATCAGCCTAACTCTGTTGCTGCTCATCAGCACAGCATTATGAGCAGACCACAGACACAAATCAAAAGAAATAAAGGAAACCTGGCTAGGCGCTAATGATGTGTGGATTGTTAAACAGCAGAGTGAGACACTGAGAAGCTTCTCCGTGGTTTTAGTTAAGAAAAAATAGATTTAGAGAGAAAAAGAAAATAAGACTGAGAAGGAAAAAAAATAAGGAAAAAACAGATTCTGCTGCTTTTCAAGGAGGGACTGGCAGGCTGACTCAGAGGGATGTGCAAAAAAAGGGAAGTGTTTTCATCTTCCTGCTCACTCCTCTTTTTTTTTTTACACCTTTCCATCCTTTTCTATTTCCATCTTGCTACATCTATCACTCTTTTCTCCTCTCTCACTTTCTCTCTGGCATTGTTCTCAACGTCAAGAGTTGTCATGACAAGACTGTTTATTTCTAATGGTTGACATTTCGCCCTGTGCTGCTCGCCTGAAAGAACACACCAGGATGAATGCGCCGCGATTTTCAAAGGTACATCTTGTTATTAGCCAACGTTTCCCCATTCTAACACTCTTGGCACGCAGATAAACACTCACTGCACAAATGAATCGGCATGCACACTCTGAGAACTGCACACTCGGGCGCAGAGGTGCATTTAAAATGGAAAGATCTATCAGGCTTTTTAACCTTTCATCTCCGAGCAGAGAAAAGCAAGTTTCCGACTCCCACATCATGTTCAACCCTCAGCTGCATTCTTTCCTCCTTTCTGCCATCTTCCCGCAGTTCTTTCCATCACCTCCTTCTTCTGTGGAATCAAATTTAAGGTAGGGATTAATAAGACGATGTGGGCTCTGGTCTAAATGTGCGTTTTGGGACAATCATTGTGGCGCTCTGACAGTCGCATGGACCCGCACAAGAAAAGAAAAAAAGATGATTTAGATCGATTCTCTCAGTCACCCCATTCTTCGCCATTTGAATGTTCTGATGGCCTTCTAATCATTTTACTTTCATCTGCCTTGCTTTGTCTCCGATTTTCCTTCTCTATCACCATTATTCCATTAAGTTGAATTTCATTCCTACTCCTTCAAGCTTTCCTATCTTTTTATTGTTTGACCTGCGTTGGGTTTAAAATCCTGAAACGATGCTTATAACGATGCTTGAATCCATAAATTACTTGTGAGCAATTTTGATATTCAAGAAAAAAAAAGAAGCCTTTTTCATACAAAACAGTAATTTGTAGTAACCTTCCAAATCTAATATCCTTTTGGCAGGACTGTGTCTTAGGTGGGTGCATTCCATCTAATGTGTAATTACATCTTCCAATAATAATACATTTTCATAAATTTACGATTAATCTATTAAAAATAAAGAGGGGCAGGTTTGCAGTTTGTGGAAGCCGCCATGTTCCTCCACCATATTTGAATAGAGTGGCCAGGAAGGAGAAAATGTAGGCCTTCGCCTCCTATTGTTTGGACATCTTTGGACTTAAGTCTATGTTTTGTCATCTGTGAAGGGGTTCACCAAAGAAGCAGGAACACAAATGAAAGAGGCAGTGTCAATCGGATCTTAATACAATGTCACCTCAACCCTCATTTCCTGAACTGAAGTCAGAGCTCTAACACACCAAAGCATTCACAAATATGGCCATTTATTCACAATATTTTCACAATTACTTTTGGTCAGCAGATTAGACACGCAACCCTTCCATCAGCTGATTATAATCTAACATTAAGCTAGCTAAAGTTAGGCTTGAGTCCTAAAGATCACACTTTCCCTTTGATAAACAGTTGGTTTCCTTCTTACATTGTATGAGAGTTTATTTGCTAAGCCTCAGAATACAACAAAGTTATTTCAAGATAGCTGTTATTGTTAGCTGTATTAGCAAAACTAACAGCAGCTAGCAGAGGGCTACTGACAGTTCAACATATAATCAACAACTTACCTCAGTATTACTGTTGTTGGTCAGTAGTGACCAAGAAAGGTATGAAGTACATTCCAGGTTTTTTAATTGCAAGGAATGGTTAAGCTAGGTGGCTAATTTGTATTTACATCCATTTAAACACTTTCCTGTGATTATTTTCACATTGGATTGAAATAAAATATCTCACTCTGCTTTTACTGCAGCTTACTGCATCTTCTGCATGTGTGAAATGGACATGGAAGATTGCCTTGCCTATTACACGTTTTGCCAGGATACCGGGTGAATGTATTTGATCTCTCTCTGCTGATTAAAACTATGTCAGTCATCCAGGTCATAGTAGTCTAAGAAGCTTGGAAAGAAATGCGACTGGACTACTTTAAATTTCATGTTTATTCTTGCACAGTGTACGTGGTTTATGTTTTCCACACCCTTTTCCACACCTTGGCTAATGTGATGAGGCACATGATCAATAGTGGGTCAATGACCCTTTTAAGGGACAGCTCCCACTAGGGCTTAAATACCTGGGACTCTCCACCATTTGGTCTTAGAGCTAAATAAGGTTCTCGAATGAGAGGTAAAATGTTTTAAAGAAACTTAAAGAAGCCCAGTCGCTTTTCTTGCTGAGCTCCTTAGATGTTTGACCAATAGCAACCAGTATAGCTGGGATTATTGAGCAGAACAGGCAAGTGTAAAAACAGAACTCAACTGACTGCAATCTGCTCACATCTAATGATGAAAAACTGTAACTTTAAGGTACATTAGGCCAAGATACACTCTTGTGTGCATGTAATCAAACAGTTGTGCTTTCCATGTAAAGGGCATAGCTAGTGCCTTTGTAGTGAAGATTTACAAAAATTTGAGGGCACTGGGACATCCAAACAGTCCCTTAACAAAAATCGGATTATCTCTAAATTTCCTTATGAAGTAGAAAAATCATATTTGGCTTTAATGTAGTTATATGTGGCTTTCAGATCCTTTTGCCTGTTTGGTTTAAATAATGTGAATATTTTCAAAGTTTTACACACTGGTGTAGTAATCAAGCAAGTAAGCCAAAACAGCAAATAGATTCGGGTGTAGCTGGTGAGTCAATCTTAACAAAATGGGACTTTTGTTGGACAGGTTCTTAAAGTGAAGGGCTCCACAAGGAACATTATACGGCCACAATACAACAAGTCAAACCAAGTTTTTCTATTTTGATCCAATGAAATCTTATCAAATGGTGGTCCATGGCTTTAATATAAGTCTGTCTGGGAATCCATCAAATGAAAACATTTGCTCAGGAGAGATAGATCCATAAGCAACAGTACAGCTGAGGGCAGGTCGATAGGCTGACACCCAAAAGCAGGATTTACTCACAATGGATTAGATAGCCTTACTTCTAAACTGTATATTGCAATTGACAGCTGGAGCAGGATCAAAGCCCGCACCGCGTGAGATCCTGGCAAGGTTTGGTCAATTCCCATCAAGTCAACTGGACGTGGAATTTGTCCATAGGTGCCTGATCCAATTCACAGCACTGACGCGGACGTGAAGTGAAATTGAACAGTGGACTGAATGCGCAAGGCAGTATTATTGGTCTTTTCCTCCACTGAGGAAGACAGAAGGAGAAGGGCACTCTCTCTGAGGTGTTGTGCACACCTTGTAGGCTGCCAAGCCCCATTAGAGGGTGACAAACAGACGTCCACTCGGCTCAGTGCTGTCAGACCCCGGTAATGAAAGACACATCAGCCTTAGAAAAAGCAGAGGAGGAGGAGGAGATCGTGGGGGGAACAACAACAGGCCGTGCACTGACACAAAAACATTTTAAGACTAATGGCTTAAATGTGGCTACGCAATGTAGCAATGCAAGGCAGGAAAAATGTTCTCTAAACTATGTAATGAGACTAAGGCGAGGGATAAGAAAAGACAAAGAGGGACTGAGCAAAAATAGATAAAAGGAATCATGCAAAAGTACAAGATAAAAGAAAAACACATGAGGAGAAGGTTCTGCAAAATCTAATGGAAGAGGAAAATGTGCGAAAAGCAGGAAGGAATAAAAAAGCGAGGGTCCTTTGCGACTCATTGAGCTACGTGTTGGTGCCACGCCATTAAACGGCAAGATACAACGTCAATAATTATCTCTGTTTCAGCCACATTGCTATCAAGTGATTTAGTAGTGCTAATAAAGCACCGGCATAACAAAGCATCTATCTTCGGGGCTGTGGTGGAGAACTGTACTCTCCATAATAAAGCTGGCTTAGAGTGTTTCTATTCCCTTTGCAATGAATCAGAGTTGCACTTTGTAAGCCTTACAAGAAACCATAAGTATATAATAATGAATTATATAAGATGGCAGACAGGTGCAGCTCCAGGCATTATGGATTGTGCCATTTGGGAGGCTTGTCATCATAACCTATGGACGGTAGTGCAGGAACAGTCTCCTGCTGATGCGGAGGGGATAGCGAGGCAGATTGTGTCACTGTCCATGCCTGCTCTGTAATCTTTCCAGAGAGGAAGGATGAGACTTGGCTCTGTCCAGGGGGAAATGTATTTTCTCTGCATGGACGTGGAGAGCGGGAGCAAGCGGCCTTATCAAATCTATATTTCTCCCTCAGCACTGCCTTGAAAGAGGAAAGAGAGAAGCGACACTCAGGAAGAGACTGAGCCCGGCAGTTGGGAGTTATCAAATTGATTAATTTAATGCCGTTTGTAGAACATCAAACGCCACACTTTTCACTGTGTTGCCTCTCAAGTCAACCGGAAAGAATTGTGTACATGATGAAAAGGTATGAAGTCGAGAACAAAAACAAAATGACAACTATAGCTAATGGCTCAAGGCTCAATATCAATGCAGATACCAGTGAAGTCTAATATTGCACACGTGGTTGCTTTAGCTCTTAGGCAACAGTACACACTGATTGTTTAGATGTTAATTGTGAGGAAGAGTACACGATTTTCATTTTCATGGTGAAACTGCTACTTTTCCATTCTGCCAAGGAAAATTGTAAACCATGTTGGTTTTTTCTAGCCCCCGAACTCATTAAATGTAAACATATAGATTATTGCCATACAAACCCCTGCTGGCAGCATTACTTCAAAAGTGGAATAAATCTCCCCATAAAAGGCTTTACCCGAACCAATCGGCCACACAAAAAAGAAAGGGGGGAAAAAATACCCAGAGCGTGAATGTGTAGGTTCCTCTCAATGGAAAATGACACACTGACATTTCGGTTGTGGTGTGGATGCTTGAAAAGCTGCACACCATGAGTAACATCAACACCACTGAGCCATTCGATACTGGCCTGACAAAATCATTACGCTGTTTCCTCTCAGGTTAAAACCCTACACTACACGGCCACTTAGGAATATGGATCGGACTTGTAAAATGGTGAAAGGGCAGGTTAATGCAATCAATTATTTTTTAACAGTAATGGCTATGCAAGAGTCCTTGACATTCCCACACAGTCTATCTCCGTGTAATGTAATGGGCCTCAATGATTCTTTTGTGTGGGCTGTTGCTGTAGTTGGGCCCCGATGACATTTAGAAAGGGACAAAAGATCAGTCCATCGAAGAAAAAAATAAAGAACGAAAGAAAAATCACATTTTATGGTTAAGTCCCTGTTTTTGGGTACAATTAAACTAAAATACTGTAATGGCTCAACAGTTCTTCTATTATATTTTGATGAAATTTTTAGTCTAAATTTGGATTTCTATAAGTGTCATCATGATTACTAGCTTTACACAGCAATGAACAAAAATGAACGATATTTGAAGTGACACTGTCATTTACACTCACTTTGCATTTGGAAGGTCCTGAATTAGTAAAATGATACGAAATCAAGGGTGACATAGTGGTGTGGTGGTTCGCGCTGTTGCCGCACAGCAAGAATGAGAAAGGGTTCAAATTCAGGCCGTGGCCTTTCTGTGTGAATTTTGCATGTTCTGCCTGTGTGGGGTCTCTCGTTTCCTCCCACAGTCTGACAGCAAGCACATTAGGTTAATTGGTGATTCTAAATTGGCTGTAAGTGTAAATGTGAGTGTGAATGGTTGTCTGTCTCAACGTGTTACCAGACAGACTGGCAACCTGTCCATGGTGCACCCTCCTCTCCCATGATGGCTGGGATGAGCTCCTGCACCCTGAATTGGATAGGGGAGGGGACAAAAATTGATGGACGCTAAGAGGGCCCATAATACAACCCTATTTATTAATATCTGAACAATATTAAACTTATTTAATTTAAAATGTGAAGGTGGGGCTGAGAGGTTGAGCTTTTTGCTTTTTCTCCTGATTCCCCAAAAAGACAAAAAAAAATTGGTTTGAAAAGTTACATAATGCTAAAACAGCTCGTTATGCAATTTCCCAGCTCATTATGTTCATTATCAGCTTGACTGTGTATTTAAAAGTAAGCTAAGAGGTTATGCCTTTTATAATGGAAGTTCAAGAGGCAGTTTCCACTTTGAGAAATACTGTATTTGAAAATAGTATTTTTTTCCAAATTAAACTGCAAAGAGTGAAGATGTAATCATCTACATTACATAAGAAAGTCAAGTTAAAGTACTATGAGAGGGACAAGGCAAAAAATCATCAGGTTGTTCTCAGTGTGCAATACAAAGCCAGCATCTGTAATATTGCCACAAACACGACTAAACTATGGTGTGTCTTGCTAACATTCAATTGAAATGGCATAAACAATATAGTGAAATTGGGTCAATAAGGTGCTTTTGTAAATCAGTTTGTAGACTTGTGGTTTAATGCTGTCTGTATATTTTGCACCTTCACAGATTAATGTCCAGAAATGCATGGACAACAGTTCTCACCTGTTGCTGATGTTGATCTGGTCACTGTGCTCTCTTTGTAAGTACTGACAGTCCCATTTTTCTTTACACCAGAACTCAGCTTGTGTTGGTAAAAACAGGTCTTCCTCTCCAGCAGTCAGAACATTTAGTATTAAAAGGGGTGTTGCTACAGGCGTGTTTCATGTACGTGTGATCACATCAGTTATTGCTGAGCTTTATAAATGTCCTATATGAAGCACTGTGCCTTACATATTTTGCACTGTGCATACAGTGCTGCAAATCTGTGGCCTCTTTGTTCTCTTCTCACATTCAAACTGAAAAGCCGACATTTTAGATAATAGCAGCATTTAGTATGTGTTGTTGTATATATTGTAAAAAGCTGTTCCATTAAAATTCACCATAAATCTAGCAGGGTGTTACATCAATGAACAAATGAGCACACACCACATGAACACACACCACGGGTGGCTAAAGGAAGAGGGTAGATTTTTCCCAGCACTCCGGGGAACCTCATTACAGCAGGGAGTGGGTGTAGAAAGACGTGGCAGAGTGGGCATGTGAATAAAGCAGCATGGGGGCAAGATATTGGGTCCTCTTGCGTCAGTCTGTTTCTTCCTTATTAGTCACCTTGTGGTATTACATGTAAAACTGACCACAATGCTTAGATCACTGCTGTCTGCAATGACATTGGGCAGAGCAGTCCTTAATGTGACACCGAGAAAGCTGTTCGGTGGCAAACTGCAAAAACAACACATTTGGTTCCTTAATTTTTAACTGTGTTGTGATGTCTGCCTCAGTTGTGTTGAATATGTGATGGACAGCACAAAGAACTCACAGACTTCTGTTAATCTTTGTCATGTTTTCGCCGAAGCAGAACCAAACCAGAGGGCCAAGCATGACAGGGGGTAAATAAAAGGTTTTTAACACAAGACATACTTAAAATTACCATTATTTTATTTATGTTTACCCCACAAAAAACACAACATAATGACATGAATGAAAAAGTCATAACATTAGTTCAGGCAAGCTCCTGACTTCACTGTTAGCTGATGACTTAGCTCATAAACATTGCTCTACCATGCCTTCATTTGTGGCATAATTTTCAAGCCACTTTGCAACCCTCCCTCACCTAAGCTCCTCTTCTTCATGCTGTGTCTCACTTAATCAATATTATGTCTGTCTTTCACCAGCTTCAGAGAACCATACATATATAAAAACTCCTGCAAATGGAGGTAATACATTTTCCATTGACTAGTGGTGCTGTCTGAGCTATAAATATGCACATATTGTTACTACTTATGGTGCAAAGTTCACTGTCAGTGTGGGTGGTGGAATTTCCACATTACTGAATACTAGACTGCATGTTCCAAATACAGTAGGTCAAAAACTCTTGAACTTTAACATTAGGTTTAGAGGAGCACTGATTCCCTCAGTCACCAGGTGGATGTGAAAACTTCCTTATCAAAACCATGGCAGCACAGTCACAGATAGAGCCTGGTCACTCTGTGTATGGTGTATTTAGAGAGCCACAAATGCCCAACATCAGTACAGAGCACAGGTTTGGACTGGTGGAACTTCTCCTACTTTCCAAGAGAAATCCAGTCCAGCAACCTCCCTCTTTCACTGGAATACAGCATTAATCGTGGCACAGAACCATTCTCTGCAGCGAAGGTCTGTCTTTCAAGTGAGATAACAATAAGCCACAGATCTGAATGGGTGGGATCGTAAGAAACGACATGAAGTCAAGGATTGTTTTATCGTGGGTTTCTATAAATGATCTTTAAAAGCCTTGACGTTCTGGTTTCTGTTTGCAAACAGTTTTGTTTCCCTCTTCCCTCTGAAGCCGTCCCTTCACTACACAGAAATGGTTTACATTTATGGTTTCCCTACAGTTCGGTCTTATAAAGGGAATCCAAGGACAAAGACATCATTGTGCTGCCCACACTGTTTGATTGACAAGTGATTTCAAAACACACTCACTTACACACGCATACACACAGCAATAAGTGCTAACCATCAAAGATTTTGCTAGAACAAAAAAAAAAAACCAACAACACAGGGATGTCACAGGTGAGAGCTTTAAAAGCTTACTTTGGTGTCGCGGGGAGCCGCTGATGTGAGTGCTTTGTGTAACAGGAATAGCAAGTCTTTAATGACTGACTTAAGTAATGTGATTCATTGCTTTTGACAGTCGTGTGCTGCTGCAAATCACACTATAGCAACCGGAGAGCGCAAACACGTCTTAAAAGCCACCGACTGAACTTCTGCTTTCCAGCCCACGCAGAAGACAGACGACAGCTACTTAGCCTTTTCCAATTATGTCTTTAAGTTAATTGAAAGGGAACAACAAGCACATTTTAGTCTGTAGTCTTGAATTGATGGGCATTCTGCAACAGCAAGAACTATTAGAGCTTGTTTATGAAAATAGCACAAGAGTAATATCCATATTGTTCATAATATGTTTATCTTGTATAACATATACGGTTTGCTTTTACTACAAGGGAACCAGCAGCATGTGCCTGGCACTTAAAGCTAAGGTTTGGATGCATAAACAAGCATTTTCCCTGCTCTCTCTATTTGTGTGGTCGTGTGTATAGGGAGCTTTAAAGGGCTTTCATTCAGCCGCTCAGCTAATTTGATTTTAAATCTGGCAAGTGGCCGAGGAAATATACTGGCTGAGCTGTCATCTGGGGACCGACTCAAACCCTTGGAAATGAAAAGCAACCCAGGCTAACAGACTAAACCAGTGGATACACAACCCGAGGTTAAGAGAGAGAGAGAATATACGCTGGTGCTGGAAGATGGAAGCAGTAACTCTGAGGTATCCCAGGTCGGGGAGATGTGGAAAGCCAAACCAGGGCCTTCTGATTCAGCTCAACCCAATGGCCTCTTGAAAAAAACCAATTACACCTTAATCTGCACAGGAGACGAAGGCGAGCAAGTTAACATGGTCATCCAAGCAATAAGAGCAAGGGGAAATTGGAAAATAAAATACTGATTGAATTATAGTGTGTGGGTAGTTTTCAACTGAGACATGACGGCCAATGTAACATCTTGAATCCTCTGTGCTGCCTAAGTTGGTTATATGAGCAGGGCTTTATAGTCACTTTTAGGAAATGGTTATCATTATTGCTGCGCTCTTATCACTTTGGAACAGCTTAAAATTGCTAACTCATTTGTATTGTCAGTCAAAAAAAGATTGATTATGAAGTAATTCAAACATTTACACAAAAAAGCTTGAAAAAAATAATTACAGCTGGTAATAAAAGCAATGCAATTCACTGAAGGTGTACGGCTTTGTATGCGAGAAAACCACTCAACTACTTCCTGTATCGACCCAGTCTGCTGCACCTGCTAATAAATCCTTTCGGAGTACTATGAATTCTCTGGATCGCACATTACAGTCAAAAAGAGATCCCCGCTTTTTATTAGAATGGGGAAAGATATGTTATAGCTCTTAGTTGGACTTATTTTTTTATGAAATATACAGCCGGTTCTTAATCCCAGGATGTCAGATACTGCTGGTTTGTGAAGCCGGTGACATCTCACAGATATGCATCCTTTAAAGTCTGTGCCATGACACAATGGTGAGACAGGTCTGCCTCTCTCAATTCGTAACATATCCACGCTTCTAAACGACCTCCCGGTGTCACATTTGACTGCACTGGGTAAGCCTCACTTTTTCAAAGTGGAGGGGTAATGTTGTCACTGGGGATAATTTAACCCAGACCTGAGTGTTTTCCTCAAAGTCACCAAGTATATTTTGATTGCTTTAACCTAACCAAGTAAAGAGCCTGACTGTAGCCTGAGGTCTCCCGGCATAGGATTGTTAGTGGTTCCAAAGGCTTGTTTGGTCACTAAAGGATGTGATTATTTTTTTGAATAAGGACTC
This sequence comes from Neolamprologus multifasciatus, assembly GCF_963576455.1. Taxonomy (NCBI): domain Eukaryota; kingdom Metazoa; phylum Chordata; class Actinopteri; order Cichliformes; family Cichlidae; genus Neolamprologus; species Neolamprologus multifasciatus. The sequence continues at coordinate 20,414,038 of NC_140455.1, forward strand.
TTTTATCTGTTAAATTGTTAAATTTCCTATTGTATTTATTTTTACCTTCAGCTTTTCATAATAAGGATAAAGATTTAAAGATTTAAAATATCATGTATTAAATGTCAATATTTGCCCTTTGACCTGTTCTTCAAAGTCAATAGATTGATCTGAAGGTCAAACTGATAATAATGTGATAATAACAGAAGTATACTGTGGTAAAATATAATATATTAAGCTCAAGTTATTCATGTCCAGTTATTTACAAAACAGTATCTATTATCCATTACCTGCTCCTGTATAATGTTTGTTTAATCAAATTAAACATCTGTTAAGCTACCCTAACCTGATTTTTACAGCACTACAAAATACTTAAAGTATGTTTACAAAGAACAACAAAATTACAATGAATATACACAAAATGCAATTTAATTCCTTTAAAAGTAAATACTACCCAATATATGTTTTTAAAAGTAGTAAAGCAGCAGGTAAAACAGAAAGCTGGTAGTTATTAATGACTGCCTAAGTACAGAAATTTCAATTAGTATGGCAAGTCTGGTTAAGATGATGAAAATATTACTTTAACATTCACCTGATGTGTATCTTAATAGATAGGAAAGTCAATTTATATTCTAAGTGAATATTTTTATGGCAAGGTTGTGTCTTAACTGTTTTTTTCACCCTGGGGTGTTCCAGCTAAAAGAGTCCCCAGGCTTCCTGAGTGCCTTTTAAAGGTTCCAGGTCACATCAAGCGATTGAAGACGGGACTGAATAACCATATTAGTTTTATTGTAGATTTTAAGTGATAGGCTAAGTGGGAAAATGTTTTATTTAAAAGTTGCTTTTATTTCTGCAGTAGTGATTTGATAGTAATAAAGATTATTACATGAGATGTGTCTTTATTTTATTAGTTTAGTTTAACATGTAACCCTAGGTAATGGTATGGTTTGAGGGTCAATTAGCAACAGTCTTTAAAAGGTTGTCAGTTACCATCAGAGCCTGTATTTGGAACCATGTCCCACCATTGGGCTGTTTTATTTTGTGTATGTTTTGGCGTTTGCTAATGTTGGTGAATAAACACCTGGTTGGTTTGCACCTCATCTCTGCCTCAGGTTTCCTATTTTAATCCAGGCGCTTAAGGCCATCCTAATGGGTCTGAAATGATCTCTCAGCTGAAAGACTCCCCTGCCATCTCTCCAACCCCCTAATGTGGACTTTAACCCATGGTAAAAGTGGAGCATCACTCTGCGTCCTGTATTGCTCTGCATAAAGGAGACTGTGTGCATATTGGAATAACACAAATTTATGATAGAGGTAATGTAATAATGTTACATGTCATTCAGTCCCCAGAGAAACCAAATATCTGCTTTACTAAAACCTGCAAGCTTGGCAGTTTTAGTGTAATCCAGAGTTTGAGCAAAACTGTGACTGTTTGGAGTAGCATTCTTTTTTTTTTATAGAGGAAAGATTTTTCCAGGAGTAGTTTGACATGCTTCCTCCAGTCATTTCAGATGCCTTTTCACAGCCACTAATCTAGGATAACCACAACTGCTGTTCTCCCTAAAGCACAAAGTTTGGTTTAAGTCAATGTTTAGGATCAAATAGTGCGTAATACCGTATTACACATGAGATTGAAGCATTTTAAAACTCAGGGTTTATGGGTGCAAGACAGATGGTGACATCTGTAAGTCAGTAATTACTCATGGAAAGCCTGGCATAACACAGTAAACAGGGCAAACCACACTCTGAATTGTTGTTTAAATTCAGCTAGAACTTTGTGTTCTTGGGTTTTGATCTCATAAGATGATTGAACCTATTCTGATGATGATTATTCCATATAAATGACATTCGGAGCTGTTCAACCCAATGAAAAACAAACTGTGGTTAAACCAAAAGGGATAAACTGTTCTTTAGGAGTTTATCATTTCCTCATCCGACATTGCTTTGTACAAATCTAACCAATCAAAACTTCCAACCACATGCAATAAACTGCCTTTGATAGCTGTTAACAGAAACGGTGGTGCTGACTGCATTGCACCCACAGTACTGCTGAAAATGTTTGCCCTTTGTATAAAAACAGGAGAGAAGCCAACAGGTCTATTCCCCTTGCAGCATAATGGATCAAATGAAAAGCTCAGAAAATGTCCAGGAAATGGTGCCTCCTTCGTGGAACATGTCCATGTTCTGGAAATTTCAAGGAAGTTTGTGTGTGTCTTGTTTTCATTCTCTCCTTTTCCCACCTTTTTGTTGGAAAGATTTGCCCACTAAAAACTTTGTGTTGCTCTTTACACTTGTAAACTGTAACTCACTTAGTGGGATGAGTAAAACGACGTCTGGCTATGAAGAAAATAAATAAATATAACAAGCTCAAATGGTTTAAACATATCACGGGCAGACTCTTTGGATTACAGAAAGAAAAAATTATGGCTCTGAGTAAAATGTCCATAGAAAAGTAGAAAGCTTGTGATACGGGCCTTTCATGCTCTCTCTACATTCATGTCTACTTCCTCAGCTCCTGCTCTAGTGGTCACTGAGCTCCAAGGCAACTTTGATGAATTAATCCAATAGAAGAAATTGGTCTTTCAAATGTAAAGAGCACCTTCATTCTGGAAAGTAAGTCATGAAGAGAGGAAGGTAGAGGGGCACAAATCAGCATGAGAGGAGAGGTGAATGGACAGACCTGAAAGAAACTGACTACATGAGAGGGTGTATGTGTGTGTACTAGAGAAAGCCAAGAACGAAGACTGCTTTTGAGGTGGGATCTTCAGGACAGCTGAATTGTTAAAACACTAAGAACCAAACTCCAGGTCCAATATTTCTAGTCAGCCTATGTCCCACAGTGGGCCTAATTCTGGATCCTGATAGAGCCGTTACAGTGAAGAAACATAGGCTGCAAATCATGATTCCAAGTCATTTGCAAATTGTCTATGTCACACAGTGGAAATTTGTGTTTTTATGTTTTATCATACTGTGTATTGGTACACAGAGTATTGATTTTATTTGCATCGCTTCATCCTGATATTTATATTGTGTGTTTTAGTGTTGTTGCACAATATTCTTTTAATCCACTGTGGACTAGGTGGACAATAGTAGGCACCTGTGGAGGTGGCTCTTTAACTGACCTGTTAAAGAGGATGGTGGGCGCAGAGACAGGGATGAGACGCACGAAAAGTGAGTAGGAGGAAAAGAAACGCGTGCAAGCCAGCATGTGTCGAAGGACCTGCTGCCTGACTGTGGGGTACCACGAGTCATTCGGTGACGGACTGGCCAGTGGAACACGGTCCAGACGGCAGGAATAGCGACAGTGGGAGGCGAAGCGTGAAATCCACAGCAGGGCAGGGGTGTCCCTCTGCCTGCATCTGGCGGTGCTACGAGGGAGGCCGTGTTCAGGTGTGGAGTGGGGCTGGACTGTGCGGTGACACGCCGTCAGGAGGAGACAGGTCTGCGACAGGAGCCCCCTCCTTGGTCTTCTAGCTGGCGTGATTTCCATCGCGGAAGAGGAATTCCTGTTTCTTTTACAGATAAGGAACATTTGCCCGAGTGTGGCTGGACCGTGGGATTATGGGATTGTGGGGGGAATTTTAGCATATGGGAAACATTTGTTTAGCATTTGTTTTGATAGGGTATAGTTATTTTTGCCAGCAGAGTGTTTAGCGTATTGAGAATGCTTTTTTAAACTGTATTTGTAATTCTGGTTGTGTCTGTTTTCCATGGAAATAAATGGTGTGTTCAAGGCCGATTTAGTCTCTGTGCCCTGAGCGCTGACCCACTCACTCCCCTCCCCAGTTTTAGCAGCTACATCTACACAAAAGCACAGCTAGGTACTACTTCATAGGTACTACAGTATTTTACAGGTAACTGTCATGTTCATTCTGAGTTTAGCACAAATAGCTGGTTTTGGATTCTCTTCAGTTACAGGTAAGACAATCGAGGCTATCAAGACCATTGCTTGGACGCTGTGTTTATTTAAGAGGGACAGTTCAACCCAGTACTCCCCTGGACTGCAGGGATACTTATCCACCTGAGTGAGTTGGTGAGAGTCATCCAGTTTGGGAGGTATCTATAAAGGTGTTTGCCCTCGCTTTCAGTATACTGCAACAAAAGGCTGATTGCCTTGTTGTGCTCAAAGTGCCAAAAAGCACACGTGGAAAAACTCACAAAACTGAGCAGTTTATTCTGTCTCATCAAGGTTATAAATGCTTCCCTCTGCACAGAGATATATTTGTTGGATTTAGTTAGGTAGAATAAAAGTGTTCCCATGGAAAAGTGTTCAGAGAGAGGTTTATGGGTTTGCTTTTGAGTAAAATATCTGGCATCATCAAGATGAGTGCCATCTAGCTGTATTATAGGGCGACTTGTCTACACAGCACATTTCCAAAAAGTCACACCAAAACAATCTAAATGTAAGTAAAAGCCAACTTTCATGTTTAAAGCTGTAGCTTAATGTTCTTTGAATCAACTTGCTTTGAATTTGCTTAATTAAAATTATGACTTTACATCATTAAAATGGGCTTTACAGTAATCAAGAAGCATATAGGAGCGAGAGGTTGATAATTGCACTCCTCGTCATGATAAAGTTCAGTTCTTTTGTATATAGCACCAATTCAGAACAACAGTTGCCTGAAGGCGTCACACATATGCGTCGGGCGATAGACCCTCACATATGTTTGCTCATGGCAATCTTGACAATGTACTAGTTGGCAGTTTATTACTAGTTCAGAGACATCCCTGGGGCAATTTCATGTTAGTTTTCTGCCCCAAGGAATGTCAAAGTCAAAATGTAAGTTAAACCCCACTGACATACAACATCACATATAGTCGCATACAGTCGCATATTTTAAATCTGTTCAATTGTTCAAATCCATATAAACATTTGTTTGCAGTAACTCTGCAGTAACAAAAGAACTCGGATTACATGCATCACAGTTAAACACCTCTCTGTTCAGGATCTCTTAACACGGTGAAAAAACCCCCAAAACTGATAAGTTTCAATTGAGCGTAAACTCAATCAGGGCAACTGAGATTGGCCTCGTGAGGATGAAGCAATGTGACAGGCCTAAAGAGGTTAGACACCAGGTTTATCCAATTACAGCTCAGCAATAAACAATCCCAGAAACCCTCTATCCCCCAATCGGCTCATTGCTCCCTCTCCCTCCTCACTCAGTTTGAAACTTGACCCACCATCTGTATCCATAGACCGCTGACGGATGCCCTTGTGTTGAGCACTGACACTACTTGTGATGAGTGCGCAGGACTTACGCCTGCCAATCTGTGCAAGTAGCAAACAGCCCTCGGTGCCCCTGCACACTAAGCAAATATTCAGAGCCTCTGATAGCGTCGTTTTTTTTTTCCAGATTAGTGGAGAGCCGTCTGCAGATGATGATAATGAGACACTCTATTTCCCCTACTCTGGCCATTTGAGAGACAGTCAGACGGCCGGATAATCTGGTTTGCGCTGGGGGCCTCATCCATTGAGTCCCACCGTCGCGTTGACATTAGCACTAAGACGTATTAGCACATTAGCCTGAATGGGCGATGATGTGTTCTCAAGTCAGTTAAGCAGAGTATGATAGCAGCTGTGTTATGGTTATGGTGATGGCTTTATGGAGTCTTTGACAACTCCATTGATCTCAAGACACACCTGCTAATGCCTACAACCGAGTGTGCAAGAGAGAAAATAAAAGCCGGAGATTTGTGAGAATGATGGAATTTACAAAACACAACCACAAGCTGATGAAGATAGAGAATTTGCTTAATTAAAAGAGTTAAATAAAACATGCTAAAAAGAGAGATGTTAATGGATAGAAATGTCCTGTGTTCTCGAGAATCGTACTCAACACTATATATCAAGACTAAGTGAGCTGGTTTTAAAGCAGAAAGCTTTAAAAAATTCTGTTTTGATCCTAATTTTGCGGTCTGGATGTTCCTAGAAAGCATGAGCCCTGCAGTGTAGTCATTACATGCCACGGGCCATAGACACAGATCTATAAATGTTTGGTATTAAACGGACCCATTGATGGCCTGCCCTCACTCCCTTTGCTCCCGTTAATGGAGCTTTTATGAATCTCAGGCCTCATTTGTCTCTCATGGTTAGGGGCTTTCTGCAGTCTGAATTGTGTAATAATGGCAAACCCAATTTGCTTTGTGCTACGTTAATCTCAACACGCCCCTTCCCTCTCTTTCATGCTTCCCTAACTGCATTCAGCTCATTCATCAATGATTCTATTATCACTCTCTTCTTCCAACTGTGTGTGTGCGTGCGCATGTGTGTGTGTGTGTGTGTGTATATTCATAAAATAAACCCAAATTATGCCACTCTACTCGTAACAGACAAGTAAAGCAACACTGATGAAATTTTGGAAGAAAGAAAAAATGCCATTAACGACGGAGCCATTATCTCCTTTAAAATTCCTTTTTTGTTCAACATAAACCAAAACATTTCCTCAAACAATTAGACCATTTTTAATGAATGTCTTTAAAAAACCCTGTAACAATGCCGACTCAGTAGGGCTACTATTTAAGCTGCCGGTTTTTGCAGGAAATTACTGATTGGGGTTAAAGCGCTCACATCTGTTTGGGGAATAGACATGCTGGTCTCAGCGCAGTCGCTTTGCCTGCATATGGAGAAAAAGAAAACACAAAGGAGTGACCTTTCCGACAACAGGCTTTTACGTTGCACAAATATCTTTTTGGTCCTCTTTTTCTCTGCACACAAACACCTTCTTTCATGTGGTAAAAAGATGCTCTGAATGAAAACATTCAGAGGATGCACAATTCTCTAAATTTGTTACTTTAATAGTGGAAAATATCAAAAGAGTTTGGTTTTCAATTATGCATTTGGCATGTTTGGCTTTATTAGACTGCAGATAGTGTGGTTAGAGGAAATGAGTGCACAAAAAAATGTTCCACACACCAAATCAAATCATTAACGTTGCAGTTGTACGCTATGTTTCTTAATTATTCATCTTCCAGAGTACCCTGCTAAGGAAGTTTTTAATCTGGCTCTGAATTGCAATAAAACCCACACCCAGTGACAGAAGCTGATGGGTTCATGGAGAGTTGGTGTGAAAAAAATGTGGCGTGTCTCCAGTTTTTGGCTTAAGAACAATTTGTAAATCTCTTTCATGATAAAAGTGGCAGGCGAGTGAGAGGATAGAGTTTAGAGAGATAGCAGTTTGAATCACCAAGACCTACAACCAATGAGTCGGTCCTGGGTATTCTGGGATGGATTCCAGCCCTCCTGTGATCCTGAATTCAATAAGCAGAAGATAATAGATGGATGGATCGTGGACCTAGGAGGGGATGCAGTCACATCCCCGACAAAATGAAACAATCCAGTCCTCAACTAACGGGACAACACAGTTATGTAGTTTGATATCTTAACTCAGTGACATAAATCGGTCACCTGTAAAAGCGATCACTGAAAAACTTCATCAGAATCAAATCAAATCAAAGCATGGATCCAATAAACAATGATGACTTCATTTACAATAAAAACATGGGATTCCAAATCCTGAACAATAAAATGAAACTTAGTAATCTTGCAACAGTCTTTCTGTAATCAAAAACGAAATACTGTTTGGGACGTTCCACCAATGTGTGCATTTTCCTTTGTTACGTGTCGTTTTCTCATCGTTCTGTTATCAACATACAGGACGACTGCTGAAAAATCCTGCTGTTCTAATAATAGTGTGCATGTAAGAGAGTGTAAAATAAAAGCGTAACAGACTTTTTACCAACACTGCCTTCATACAGTTCTGCATGAAATGTTGGCATTAACTTTCAAGGCTTCATTACTTCCATTGCCAGAGGAAAGCTCATCAATGTGAACCTGTAGGCCTGTTTACTGTGAAATTTACAAGCTTTTTTTTTTTTTTTTTTAACTTTTGGCTGTTTGCTGCTTACCTGTGTTCCAATTAACTGATTGAATTCAAGTTAAAAGTCAGAATAACGTGGGTTATCTCATAGACTTTCTATAAAAGATTAATGCAGCAGCTATGACATCACCCACTAGTTAGTGAAAACCTGTCTTTAACCCTCAAGCTTTAGGTTGAGGCTCTGACTGAGAAACCGAGGGACACTAATGGTACTATAATATATCAAATTGACATGAAGCATTATTCAATATAGCTTGAAACTAGTGACTGAAACCATAACCTCTTCAGCAAAGTAGAAAGGTAAGCCCAAGGGTATGTTTCCCCATAGACAGTCAAACTCAACCCCTGCTGGTTATTAGAAAGAATGCAGCTCTAAAGCTTTTGTACTGGATGCACAGTTCAGCTATGTGCCTCTTCTATATACAGTCTGTGCTACATTTTCAGATAGGTACTTGGTATTAGTCGAATACACCACATTCTACTCTTAGTTTGTGAGAAGTATGAAATGTTTCTCTTTGCATACATTGAAAAATTAAAAGATTAAACTTTAACCTGAATTAAAACACCACATATTTAATTTTGAATATTTAAAATTTTGCTTTTGTGGGACACTTTGTTAACAACTTAGGGTTAGTATCACCTTTATTCCTTTTTCTTATGCTCAGATTGAACTTCAGCAAGTTGTTTTGACCATGTCTACATGATTGATTGCACTGGCTTGCTGCCCTCTGATTGGCTATATGCACACCAGTTGAACAGCTGTACTTAAAGGGGCCACTGACTGTATATATACATATATGTATAACACTTCTGAAACATAGTATATTGTTTTGCTATTAAAACCATAAAAAATACAAATAGCAAGTGAAGTTTGGTATGAAAAGGTTCAAGGTGACGATTTCAGTTAAATAGCAGTCATTAGAGATCAGACAATACAAAGAGCAGCTTTGCTAGATGCCAGAAAACAAGAAGGAGCTTGCCATAAAATGAATTTAGCCGAACCACCTTACAATTCTATACAAGTGTGTGTGCATATTTTACCTCCTAATGAATAAAGCTCTGTGATAATCAATCTCTTCATCATGTAAATTAGGTACTGTATCTAGTATCAAGTATGTCTATCAAGTTGATTATCTTGATTTTAATGCATAAGACATTTATTCGCTTGATTCACAAATCCATGGACATGCTATCTTGCTATCTTCGGAATTCAAGTTCATTTTACAGGTTGAACATTACTTTGACGGAATATCCTCTGTGTCTTGTTCAGTTTTTCCAACTCGACTATAACTCTGTCTGAGTGAGGCTGCCAGACAGACCCCCCAAAAAATTAAGTTTCATGAACATGTGGGGTCCAAGCAAACAATTTACTGACCTATTTAAAAAATAATCATAATATTTACCTTTAAAAGTGGTGCTGCAACTTGTCTATTGATTTTTTTCATTTCCTCCATCATAAAGAGTGGTGGAAATTATTTTCATCAACTGTGTTGGTGTCTTGTTGTTTTGTGTTTATGGAGTTTTCTTTTTACAGTACATGGTTCTATTTTGTTGAGGCCTTAAAGGAGGTCATACACAGCAGAGCCCTGTTTTTGGAAGTGCAATGATCTGACCCTGCTGCTGACATCAGGGTCTGTGTTCAGGCATCTCTTATTTGCCTCTGTGGAGACCTTACAGCTATTTTATCTAATTCAGGAAGATAGGATGGGACCTCGCTTCTTCTTTAGATGAAAGGAGAGAGTTGTGTTCACCTTATCAGGAAGAGAGTACACTGGTAGAAAAGTATAAATGCACCCAGACATCCTAGAAATGAGTCTTGCCACTTGACAGCCATCTTGGTAACACCCTGGAGCAGTTATTTAAGTGCTTATTTTCAACGGGGGGAACCATGATTTTGATATGTCACAAGGGCATAAAAACTATATGTTTAGAACCACTCAAATATCAGATAAAAAAAACACTTCAAAAGATAGGTGACATATCCTGAAAAGAGGTTTAAAATTATACTTCTGCTCACATGTGCACAGTTACACAACAGTACTGCTTCAGTGATCAAGGTCTTCAGTTTATCCCACCAAAGCACTTGAACAGAAGCCATGCTAATTCAAGCTATAAATACAGTAAGCCAAGAATAATGATAAGTACACTTAATAGCTTATTTTCAGTGATAACGGGTCGATAGGCCTGTCACCTCACACTCAATACATTTACTGTGCACATGAAGCAACACAGCTGGCTCATATGCCCCCGAGCCTGGTGTCTCAAAATACTTGAATTCATCATAAAAAAAAGGAATGTATTTTTTTTTTATTAAGTTTTTCTTTTCATGACAGCCAGCACAACTTTGACACTTTGGTATATATTTATTATATGCATCATATGTGTTGTCAAGACTCTTCAGGGGGATATCGTCCTGGCAACCGATAAAATGAAGCTTTAGAAACACCAGTGGCAACCAGTGTGTGGTGCATCTGGAAAGTATTCACTGTCCGCTTCATTTGTTCCACGTTTTGTCATGTTACAGCCTTATTCCAAAATGGATTCAATTAAATTTTTTTTACCTCAAAGTTCTACACATAATAGCTCATAAACACAAGAAATACTAGAAAAAAAATTCTTGTAAATGTATGAAAAAGAAAAAACCAAAATATAAAATAGACATACATTCACCATGGCACTCAAGTGCTTCCTGTTTCCACTGATCACCCATCAGATATTTCTACAACTCGACTGGAGTCCACCTGTGGTAAACTCAGTTAACTGGACTGATGTAGACACATTGCCACACACCTGCCTACATAAGGTACCATAGTTGGCAGTGCATGTCAGAGAAAAAAACAAGCTGTGAAATCCAAAGAATTGTCTGCAAACTGACACAGGAATCAGTAGAAGGGTACAAAAACATTTATGCATATCTTCCATAAATGGAAGAAGTTTGGAACCACCAGGACGTCTCCTAGACCTGACTGCCTGGCCAATCGGAACAATTGGAGCTGAAGGACTTTAGACAGGGATGTGACTGAGAACCTGATGGTCACTCTGACAGAGCTCCACCATTGCTCTGTTGATAGAGAACTTTCCAGTGCTTTCTGCAGCAATCAACCAATCAGGTCTGTATGGTAGAGTGGCAAGACCGAACCCTCTCCTCAGTATAAGGCACATGACAGCCCACCTGGAGTTTTCCAAAAAGCGCCCGAAGGACTCTCAGACCATGAGAAACAAAATGATGTCGTCTGATGAAACAAAGATTGAACTCTTGGCTTGAATACCAAGCGCCATTTCTGGAGGAAACCAGGCATCGCTCATCACCTGATCAATACCATCCTTGAAGTGAAGCATGGTGGTGGCAGCATCATGCTGTGGGGATGTTTTTTGGCAGCAGGCATTGGGAGACTAGTCAGGGTCAAGAGAAAGATGAATACATCAGTGTACACACATCTTTGTTGATAACGTGTTGGGCGAAGGTAAATTCTGCAACAAGGCAACAAGTGTAAGCACACAACTTAGCCAACTCTTTCCACTTTGTCATGAGGTATTGTGTGCAGGTGAAAAGTGAATTTAATCCATTTTGGAATAAGGCAGTAACATAACAAAATGTGGATCAAATGAAGCCCTGTGAATACTTTGCGGATGCTCCGTATTTCTAAATCCAACAGATTATTTTCTTGCCTTACCCTAACTCGATACTAAAATATTTAATGAAGTGTTAAAATGTGACCATTTTAGGACTATGGTGGTCTCTTATGTGAGTGGTAAGGTTCTTCATGCCACCAGTTGCCTCTCCAGGGTCCAAATGTGGCCTTTTCTGCTCTTTGAAGTATAAAGAAGTCATCGTTTTCATTGTTTGTTTACAAACCGGATTCCAAAAAAGCTGGGACACTAAACAAATTGTGAATAAAAACTGAATGCAATGATGTGGAGATGGCAAATGTCAATATTTTATTCAGAATAGAATATAAATCATGGAACAAAAGTTTAAACTGAGAAAAGTTATCATTTTAAGGGAAAAATATGGTGATTCAAAATGTCATGGTGTCAACAAATCCCAAAAAAGTTGGGACGAGGCCATTTTCACCACTGTGTGGCATCTCCCCTTCTTCTTACAACACTCAACAGACGTCTGGGGACGGAGGAGACCAGTTTCTCAAGTTTAGAAATAGGAATGCTCTCCCATTCTTGTCTAATACAGGCCTCTAACTGTTCAATCGTCTTGGGCCTCCTTTGTCGCACCTTCCTCTTTATGATGCGCCAAATGTTCTCTATAGGTGAAAGATCTGGACTGCAGACTGGCCATTTCAGTACCCGGATCCTTCTCCTACGCAGCCAAGATGTTGTGATTGATGCAGAATGTGGTCTGGCATTATCTTGTTGAAAAATGCAGGCTTCCCTGGAAGAGATGACGTCTGGATGGGAGCATATGTTGTTCTAGAACCTGAATGTATTTTTCTGCATTGATGGTGCCTTTCCAGACATGCAAGCTGCCCATGCCACACGCACTCATGCAACCCCATACCATCAGAGATGCAGGCTTCTGAACTGAGCGTTGATAACAACTTGGGTTGTCCTTGTCCTCTTTGGTCCGGATGACATGGCGTCCCACATTTCCAAAAAGAACTTCAAATCGTGACTCGTCTGACCACAGAACAGTCTTCCATTTTGCCACACTCCATTTTAAATGATCCCTGGCCCAGTGAAAATGCCTGAGCTTGTGGATCTTGCTTAGAAATGGCTTCTTCTTTGCACTGTAGAGTTTCAGCTGGCAACGGCGGATGGCACGGTGGATTGTGTTCACTGACAATGGTTTCTGGAAGTATTCCTGAGCCCATTCTGTGATTTCCTTTACAGTAGCCTTCCTGTTTGTGGTGCAGTGTCGTTTAAGGGCCCGGAGATCACGGGCATCCAGTATGGGTTTACGCCCTTGACCCTTACGCAAAGAGATTGTTCCAGATTCTCTGAATCTTCGGATGATTTTATGCACAGTTGATGATGATAACTGCAAAGTCTTTGCAATCTTTCGCTGGGTAACACCTTTCTGATATTGCTCCACTATCTTTCTGCGCAACATTGTGGGAATTGGTGATCCTCTACCCATCTTGGCTTTTGAGAGACACTGCCACTCTAAGAAGCTCTTTTTATACCCAATCATGTTGCCAATTAACCTAATTAGTGTTAATTGGTCTTCCAGCTCTTCGTTATGCTCAAATTTACTTTTTCCAGCCTCTTATTGCTACTTGTCCCAACTTTTTTGGGATTTGTTGACACCGTGAAATTTTGAATCAACATATTTTTCCTTTCAAAGGATACATTTTCTCGGATTGAACTTTTGATCTGTCATCTACCTTCTATTCTGAATAAAATATTAACATTTGCCATCTCCACATCATTGCATTCAGTTTTTATTCACAATTTGTTTGGTGTCCCAACTTTTTTGGAATCCGGTTTGTATTTACACAGATCAACATATGGGACCAGTGTGGTGAAAATTTGTCTTTAGGGACACAAAAAACATTCCTGCATGAGATATCTGAATCTGCTGAATTCATGTTCCTTCATGAGTGAAACCATGTATCAAACATTATCACAGCACTAGCAATTCTCTGGATCTGGGAAGAGTTACAAGGTAACAAATTCAAAATATTCATCTAAGAAAAGTAATTTACAATCGGGCAGCCTTGGTGAGGTCCAGATATGATCTTAGAGTGCTTTTCAGCTGTATAAATTACCTGCCTTGGTTTTGATTTATTTGACTCAATCCAGCTGCTAGTTACATGAACAGGTACAGTTGAGTGCTTTATCCAGCCACAGTGGGATCGCTCTCCCATGGAGAATCAAGTCGGCAGATTGACATTTTCTGTGGCTGCAGGTCAGACAAAACAGCCCCTGTGGCTCAAAACAAACCCACTTAGATTCTAGTCTTAGAGGGTGTTTTTTGTGTGTGACTATAATTCATATTAGCTTTACTTATCTCAGATTAGCTAATTCACAATTGAACTGGTAAAATCTAAAAGATGCCAAGGGACATAATTAAAATAGATGATTAAAAGCTAATATCTACCAATGAAGAAGAAAAGCACCTTTATTGTAGCACACCAACTTCATATTAACATTTTTCCTGTCAGAAACAACCTTACAAATAAGCCAGAAAGGTGACAAGAAGATTAAATCATGGAATGAATCTTAAACATACAGCAAAATTGCAAAGAGTTATCATGAGTTGGATTCATAACACAAGCCTTCATTTACTTCTGCAAATCATGTATTATAATGTTACTAAGAGATAAAAATGGGGAGCATAACATAAGAAACGTGGTTGTATGTAGACGTCAGACTGTAGCCAGGGGTTTTCAGGACTGATGTGCTTGATCCCTAAAGTTAATCTTAATGCATGGAAATGCTGTGGAGAATGTCCTACGTGGACAGGATTGTGTTCAGGATCAAAGCCATTTGAAATAAATTGTGATGGATCGGAATTGGCAAAGAGGCCTTGATCCTTTGTTGGCTTGTTTTGTTTATGCCTCATCACTATCTGTTTAAATACTGTAAAAGCACATTAGGTCACTGAGCTGTATATTAGCAGCAAAGTGCAAAATCTAAACAATAAAAACAGGTCTGTCTGTGTATTTAGATGTTGATGCTAGCTGCTAACTTTCCAAAATGATATTAAAAAATTAATATCATTTGTATTTTTAATAAAAGTATGTACATGAAAGAGGGATGCCACCAGAATATTACACACTGGATCATGATGTCCCATTTTGAAGCTTAACTTGAACATTTAGCCACTGGCATCTTTTTCTCCCTCAGTGTTTTCTCCCTGTGCTGCGCACCATACCAAGATATCCAAAGTTCACAGTTATTAGATCATTTGGAAACGCCTTATTATTAATCTCTGGCTCTCTTCACAATGTGTCTTTTGTCCTTTCTCTCTCCCTTCACTCCAAACTGCTTGCAGCAGATGGCTGCTGCTCTTTAAGCCTTGTTCTGGTGGAGGTTTCTTCCTTTTAAAAGGGAGTTTTTCCTTCCCACTGTCACCAAGTGCTTTGTGGGTTCTCTGTATTATTGTATTGTCTCTACCTCACAGTATAAAGCCCTTTGAGGCAACAGCTGTTGTGCTATATAAATAAAACTGATATGGGAAGAAATGTTTTTGTGACAGACTGCTAGTAAAGTCCCTAAAAGATACAATTTACATAATAAAAATTTTAAATGTATATTTTCTGTTACACGTAGACACAAAAGTGGTTAATTGCTTGAGTTAGGCGCATTTTTAAATGCTTGAATGATTCATATGTGACTCTTTAATTGCTCAACTAACACAAAACATTCCTCTGAAAATGATTAGGTATTACAACTGGATGAAAAATGAGTGAAACAAGCAGCCAATATTCAAGGAAAGCTTTGCAAAACCCTCAGAGAACCTGGAGAACCACTGCTCAAGACTTTCAGAAATGACAAGAAAGTCTAGAAAGCAAAATTTAAAAAAAAATAGGAGAAGGTGAAAACTACAATACTGTACGTGTATTTGTATAACTCTCAAATCTAGCTCAGTGGTGACAAAAGTTGGGCTTTACAATTTAAGTGTTTAGCAAGTTGAATTCTCAAAGAGGCTACAGTTACAGATTACAAATACATTGTCCAGCTTCACTTCCTTCACTTCCTTTAGGTTATAGACTGTTGAACAAAAACACTACTACCTCCCAAAGGTGCACTTAAATATTTCTGTCAATGCTAAAAGAAAAAAAAGAAAACAGTTCAACGCACTGAGCCTGATGAAATCGTACAATCGTCTGTTAAAGGCAAATTAAACCAACGTGGTATCTATACCGGCCTCCATTGATTCAACTACTTTTAAACTGTTGAACAGTAAAATCACTTTATCTTTTTTAAGCTTTATGCTTTTTTATGCATGGTGCCAATGTGTTTTAAAGGTAAAATTACCACTTACATCATCAGCAGCAAGACACTTAAAATCACCACACTTGAATCAGGTCATGAGTACGAGCCAAAATGTCCCCACTTATGAAAATTTCTCATCTTTCTAATCTTGTTAGGACATTTGGTGCTCACTGGATAGAATTATAACAGTACACACATTTACTGAGTTCACATGCGGAGCGAGATTCACAAATGCGATTTGGACCAAATTAAAATGCCAGCACTGCCTGAGCATCTCAGTGCGTAGTACACAGTATGTATTTCAGAGAATGAGATAGGCAAACGATAAAAAAAACAACAACTTTGAGAGAGGAGTAAAGAGAGCGTAGGAGTTTGTGTGAAGGAGAGAGCTTCATCTGTGCTGTGAAAACATGGCACAGAGAAAAGGAACAGCAAAAAAGAAAACAAGAGCGCGGAGGAAGAGGAGAAGGGGGACAGGGCGGAGGACGAAGGGCGTACTGGGATATGCGAGTGAATGCCAACCGGACAGTTTTCGTTATTATACTCTACTAGCAGAGGCTGCCAAAACACCACCTACACACACACACACACACACACTCACACAGATAGGCTCGCATACACGTGAGGCACAAACAGTCTCGTACTTTGAGCATGTGTGTGTGAGTGTGTGAAGAGGAGAATTTGAAAGAGCGAGAAGTAGCTTGGGAGAAAAAGGGGAGGGATGAAGACGCCGAGGCCAGATTGCAGGAGCAGCTTTCCGAGCATATCTCAATTCGCCGGCTATATTGACGGCAGCGCACGCCACCGCACACTCCGTCTCTGTCACATTCTCCCTGCCTCTGTTCATCTCCCCCTCTGTCTCCATCTCACACGCACTCACATGCAAAAGATGGACCTCCGGCAATGTGGTGGGAAATGAAAAAGGTGGGAAAACTGTGACCTTCAGTGGTCATTATTGAGCAACACAAATCCCAGTATAAGGGAAAATAATCTTATTGGATGTTTTTAGTCCTTACTTTGAAATGGAGCTGTTCTACAAGCGGACATAAGCTCATTGGCTAAGTTAAAGCTTGACGCAGAGTCAGAGATGTACAGTAGATTGGGCAGAGTATATAAGTATGTATGTTTTTCCGCTTTTAAGTTGAAATAAAAGGCAATTTTGCTTAGCATATGTGAAAGTACAGTGAAGGATGGCTAGACTCAGTAGGAATCAAACAACTTAAATAAATGGACACATCAAATGTGCCTTCTGAATTAGCTTATGGAAGCCTCTGCTGAATAACAAATCCCTCTCCACTCCTACTCAAACCAAGCAGGTCTGAGCATCACTGCTTTATTTTTAGCTAGGCTAGTGAGCAGGTAGCTTTTAGTATGTATTAGCTGGTGTGTTTACTATTAACTTGGGAAACCAGCTTTTTTTTAATGTGTGATTGTCTTTTTCATGTAACTGGTTTATTTTATAACTGGTCACAGCTGCTGTTTGCCCTGAAGAAAGGAATCTTTTACCAGGCATCTTTCAAACCTACAGATGGCGAGTGATACTTTTAAAACCTACCTAATTAAATGTCATTCTAGCCTTATCCGAGTTTCTGTTTATTTGAGACACTATCTCTGCGAATCCTCATAAATACAAAATTACTTGCACTCAGACAAGCACAAGCACAGCACCAAGGTTGTGTTGTCCAGTTGTCAGGAAGAAGCTACAATTTGTCACATAGGGAACAGAGAATAGGACCTGGGAGAGATGGACATCTGGAATGAAAACAGAGAGAGGGAGGGGGAACAAAAGAGGGAAGGCAAATAGCGAGAAAGAGCGTGACAGGAAATGAACACCTAGCTATAACACAGGCCCAGAGGGCATATAGCATTTAGCCATTTGTAATGTAAGCACAGAGACTCTCACTATCTGTGCAATGCAACAAGCTTGGCTGCATTTATTATTACAAACAACAAGGTGGTTTAGAGTATGACCAAGTCTGCTGGAGGGAGATTTTCACCTGCAACAAGCTAGTGTCGCAAGAAGCAGTGCAGCTGGGAATGTGCTTTACTCACATGAATGCCACTTTGAACGAGGGGCAGTGATAGCAAAACATTAGTCCATACCGAATAAAGATAAGAAGCCTAAGTTACATCATTCTTTATACAGTAACACACATTACTGAATTGTACACTTGCAATTTTAAGTTTAGTTTAACACTAGGTGTCGAAAAATCGCTGTTTTTTGGTTAAAATCCAAACATAAAAATCAACTTTGTCGCATTTAGAAAACATAAATATGCAAATTACCTACCAACTTGCACATTACGCACAAAAGATTGTCATACAGCTTGTTCTGTCGAAGGCATCTTCCTGTTTAAAGGGAGTTCTTCCTCCTCACTTTTGCCAAATGTTTGCTGGTAGGGAATGCTTGGGATCTTTCTCTGGGTCTGAGATATACACGTAAGATTTAATTGATGTATATTAAACATATAGTAAAAAGTTTAAATGTATAATGCGATAGAAGGAACATTATCAACATTTAATCTTTTCAGTAAGGAAAAACAGAAGAAGTGGGCTGTCGAAAAGAAATATAGACAGCCTTAGCTTGGATCATAATATGTCTAAGAGAATATGCTTATTTTTTTTTTTTTTTTTTTTTTTTTTTTTTTTTTTTTTTTTTTTTCCGCCTGTCCCATTTGGTTCTTTAGCCGTCAGAATTGTTGTCTGAAGACCAACAAGGATACCCAATGGATTTATTTTGCCAAATGGATCATCATGGCATTGCCGTATTGGTCCATTTGATCGACCTTTGTTTTTATTATTTATTTTATTTTCAGTTGTTACAGACGGGACAGACATGAGTGAGGGATAGGAAAGGGAGAAAGAAAGAGGAAGGAAAAGAAAAACAGAAGGGGAGAGGGACAGTGAGAAAGGGGGGAAGAAAAAATATCTCCGGGATCACCTGTTGAGAGAAAAAGAATAGAAAACAAGCAAAAAACAAAACAAAACAATGCAACATACTATACACAACACCATCGCATTAATCTAGCTAAGTGAAAACAGCAGTAAATACTAAATATTGAATGTTGTTGTGCAGCACGCAGGACAGACAGCGCACAATGTGCTTTGAAGTAGCAGCCAAGAAAGGTGTGATTTAAGTCTACGAATAGTGAACACCCATGTGCACACCTGTGTGGATCGGCGCGCTTGTATTCAAATGGTTTCCCCATGTAATGGTCTGCTAGAGGATGTAGAGAGCCATAGCCCCGTCCCCCAGGGCATGAAGCAGGCATGGAGGAGATCCAGGCCCCAGACATCCAGAGGCCCCAGAGTGCAAGAGCCCAAGGAGGACCACCGGAGGGGCATCCGTGCCACCTTCATGGGAAGGGCTGAGGATCCCCAGATGAGGGGTCACCCAGTAGCCACCGGGCAGAAGCTAGAGGGGGCTGCACCGGCGTGCCCGCCGGCTCTGCCGGCAGCCAGCTGTGCCAGAGTGAACCGAGCCACAGGCACAGAGGCCGGAGGCCCGAGGGCCCCCCGCGCCCCGGAAGAGGCCTGACCGAGCAGCAGGCGCCAGGCCCCGCCAAGTAGTCACCGGGAGTGAGCTGGTACATACCTGAGCGCCCAGCCCCGGACACCAAGAACCACCAACGCACCGACCCCTGAGGGCATCAGTCACCGGCAGGGAGTGTGGTGAGGGGAGATAGGCCTCCACACTTTGGAGGGCCTTGGAGTTCCCAGAGAGGTGAAGTCTAAGACCCGACCTGACATATAGACACAGACAAACAGGCACACACAGACACAGACATGCATTCCCACCCTCATGCACACATATACAAACACTCAGCACTCACCCAACGCAGGAATAAACGTAAATGGACATGTACACACAATCACACTCCCCAAACATACTCTATATCCCGGGTCCAGGTATCCTCACCCCCAGAGATGGAAACGGCACCCAGACCCAAGAGATGTTACCCTTCCCTCCGGGGTGGAGGCAAGCAGACCGCCCCAGGCTCCGCAGCAGCAGGGAGGCCAATCGGACAGCCAGCATCTCTTCCCAGCCCCCCCGCCCCGATGGCTAGCAGAGAACAGGGGTGTGTTAAGACCCCATACCTCCCTCCTCCCGCTCAAGTGTAGTGTTGCTGCGTGTTGCTCTAAAGTGTATTTAAAACAAGGGAGAGCATGGTGCTGCTGCCAGAGAGCAGCAGGTGATAGCACGGCCCCTCCCGAGAACCCTCAATGTCTACATGGATTTAAAATTGAGAGGTGGGCACCGGCGCCAGAGGCAGGTTTGAATACACAGACCGTCTACTGGACGCCGTTAACGTGCCCACCCTCAAGGCCCTATATATATATATATGTGTGTGTTATGAGAGTGTAAGTAATGTGGATGTCTAAGTTGTGAGATAAAATTGAGGCACAGGTGGCCAGAAGAGGACAGAGGGGGGGGGAATGTCTCCCCTGCACCCTGGTGACACACCCGCACCCCAAAGCCCTACCTGTGTGGGTGGGTGTGGTGGAGCGTGAAGAGGGAGGCAGACGGGGATGGGGAGGAAAAGAAGGGAGGGGAGGGTGTCCCTCCCTAGGGCCAGCTCCCCCGCTGACCCCAATATGCACCCCCGTCCTCTGGTATCCACCAAGGCAAGGGAGCCCAGGCCCATCCAGACCGGGGCCTACGGCAGCAACACCGCCAAGCCCCACAGGACCCGGGGCAGCCCACTCTACCCCACCGCAGAGGAAACTGTACCCACCCCAACATTCAATCATCTCCCAGACTACACAAGACACAGACACCCAGGTTAAGTTTATTCTCCACCTCTCCTATGTCTCTCCCCCACCTGCAGAGTGGACTCCTGCAAAGATGGAACAACCTCCCTGCCAGTTCAAGAGCCCCCCGGTTAGGCCGATGCACAAGAGGCCCCCTGCGCCAGGGCTGAGCCCCCGTGCACCCACCCGCCCACAACCTCGGCGACACACCGACGAGGACCGAAGCCCCCAAGGCCCAGCCAGAGCCCCAGCACGGAGGCGAAGCACCCCCGAACCCCAAACCCCCACGCCCGCCCCGGATCCACTCAGGGGCAGCCAGGCCACCAGGCCAGTAACCTACGTCCGCCAGCACAGACCATCCTCCAGCCCCGCTGCACGCGGCCACGAGGAGAACAACCTCTGAGAGCGACCAGAGCCACTAACCAGGTTATGAACACAACCCCCGGGTTAATGCTTATTTTGAGATGTATACAGTCTTGTGCAAAAGTCTCAAGTCATTTTTTTGCAACAGCCTGTTCCAAAAAAAACACATAATTTGTTCAAAATTCTTTCGCAACTCTCAGAAAAATGCCAGGGATGACACAGTTTGACAGACATAAAATAGCATTTCTGCACCAACACGATGATTCCCAAACAGCTATTAGTCGAAAACTTATATGCTGAGCATATCTCAGCATGGTGTGTAGTGTGTGCTTAAAAAATTTGACAAATGGACAAGCAGAGGGCAAAATAAGTGGCAGGCCTGAAAAGCTCCTTACAGCAGATGAACAGCATCTGAAAGTTGTGTCCTCGAAACAAAAAAATGCTCAAAGTGGACCGGAGTGACGCAGATGGTACTTTAGCTAATCGAGCTACTGTTAACCAGAAATAATTGTTAGACTTGCATGACTCTGCTTGCATGCTTGTGCATGTTTCAGTAAATGTCCATCCATTTCCCACTTTCCTAGTCATATAATTAAAAAACAAACAAACAAACAAAAAAAAACATGGCTCAAGACTTTTGCACAGTACTGTATAGGTCAAAGACAAGTGTAAATTGGCTAACTGGTGAATGCAATGGGAGCTTACAGCAACTTTGCAGAATAAATTTTTTAAAAATGGTTGCTGCCAGTGCTACCCCTCAGCCTGCTGGCTATAGAGTCTGTAGATGGGACAAATCCCAGGTCTCTGCAGATCTTAATGGAGTGCACATGAGCCTTAGTGACTTTATTCACCATATCATTTCAAAAATAAATGGCTAAGTAAGAACAAACAATAAGACATGCTAAAACTCATAAGTAAGATAAACTACTGAGAATACTTTTATGTTTTATGTTTGTTATTATTACGGTAAGAATTACAGTTAGACATTCCATGATCATAGGGTTTTTCAACTAACAGTCTACTCAACTAGAAATCATGTTAGCTTTTATAAGTTACATCAGTGGTCTCCAACCCTGGGGGCACTGACCGGTACCGGTCTGTAAGTCGTCTAGCACCAGGCCGTGAGAGTTGAGGCTCGGGTGTGAAATTCATGGTTTTCAGGGTTTTTATTGGTTTTTAGCGTCATATTTTTAATTGTTTTTATCGTTAACTCGGTTTCCCCGGGTCTTTTCCTGTGTATTACGAATAAATCTTCTTTTTTTGTACTGGTACTGGTTTTATTTATTTATTTTTTTATCTGCGACACCTTAAAGGCTGGTCCGTGAAAATATTGTTGGACGTAAACCGGTCCGTGACGGAAAAGGACTGCTGAGTTACATGCTATGGAAAAAACACTCAAAGGTGAGTCACAACTGTGATTAATTGGATGAGCTATTACATGTATATTCATCAATTCTTAGACCCATTTTACCTATCCCAAAAAGGCCTGAAGGTTCGTACGTGAAACACCTTTTTAATGTTACTTTTGCTGTGTGGTCATAAAATGAAAAGACATATTACTGGTATATTAGCCGCGTGTCATTTTACCTTAAACAACAGTTCTCGAGTTCTTGTGTTCACAAATTTGGATTTCCACGCTGCCCACTGAGCAGGATGACAGCAATCCCTCAAGTCTGTCGGGATGAGGAGTAAAAAGTATTTATTCTCAGTTGTATTTATTCATTCTGGCTAGTATCAGCACAACACAGTGCTTCAGTAGATTAGTTGATGGAACCTTGACTCAAAGGTCAGGGCACTGACAAAATAGCTAGCTATCATTTGTCTGTATAATGAGTATCGATGTCTAATTTAGCAATTTTTAATCTATTGGCCTAAGTCCAAACCGAAACTCAACCAAATTCCAGGGCTCAATGTTCACTTAATTTTCTTTGTTTCACCCCGAGGAAAGATCTGAAGTTAAAAAAAAAAAAAAAAACTAGGATAGAAAACGGTGTAATAAAAAAGCATACTTGGAGGCAGTCCAATCAAAATGGATGACTAATTGCATTAATCAGCCTGTTAACAGAAAATGACCGAATGTAATAATGAAACCCTTTAAATGTGCATACAGTAGCTCCACTGATTCAACCAGCAGAACAGTTAATCTGCTGCAGCACAGCTACTCTATGGCCTAGTTAGATAATATTTCAACCCATGTCAGGATCCACACAGTGTTAAAATGTTCCGAACGTCTGTGTTAATATTTACAAAATGAAACTGTGTCACTGCTAAAAGGCATGTAATCTACTGCTTTTGCAGAATACTTCAAGCTGAACCATGACAAAGCTTGAGGGGGCGTGAGTGTTTCAAACCTTAACTTGTACAGCAGTGTAAATCAACTTCTTTTTTTTGTATGACTTTGCTTAAATTCATTTCTCATATGGCACGAGGACTCGAATTATGAAGCTGAACTGTTATTACTCTCGCATAAGAAGAAAGGACCAGAGGCAAAGTACAATGTAGATGAAATAAATTTAATTTAATTAAACTGTGGCCCGGTACAGAAACTGTACTCTAGAGCTTACACAAAGTACAACTCTGAGGAAACTTTCAGAAAAAGGCCCACTGTGTGTTTGAGTCACATTTATAAAAACTGAAAAAAATAAAAATAACCTTTTACCCAGCTATAGTAGCGGGCATTTGGCTGGCATGGTCTGGCTTCCCTACTCATGCGTTACTACTCCCCAGTCACATTTATATGGGTTATATGATTTTGTGGCCTACCACTTGATGTCTGAGTCTCATTTAGTAGTGAGTAAATTTCACAGCTGAACTTGTTGCACAGGTGGCATCTTATCACGGTGTCACGCTGGAATTCACTGAGGTGCAGAGAGCGACCTGTTCTTTCACAAATGTTTGCAGAAGCAGTCTGCATACCGAGTGCTTGATTTTATACACCTGTGGCCATGTAAGTGCCTACTGTATTATACTGTACTCAAATGTAACACTGGACCAGTACTAGAGATCCATATATGCCGGCTTTTAGACCCATCTTACAGGCATATAGTTAACTCGAGGTGAAAATAATCAAGTTGATTAAACCAACTCTGATTAGCTTTTCTGGAACTCAGATTTTCTCATCTCAGAATTTCCAGCTATACTAAATGTTTGTTAAACCTGCTAACCAGAACTCTATTTTTCTAGTTGTCCTCGAATTTGCAGTATGTAAAAAACATGGATGCAGCTTCTGTATCAGAAAAATGAAGCAGATGTGGAATTGCCTTTCATCCTTCCCTCTTAAAGATGAGATTTGATGACTTCCCTGTACCCCTTGATGACGACTTCTGACACCTCCGTATCTATTTATTTTCAGTATTCTTCCAAGGCTAGCCCTTGAAAGCTTAACCCCAATTCCTTTTCCTTTTGTCATATACAAAACTGTGAGACCAGCGACTTCATGTGTAAGAAAATGAGTAAATGTAGCGTGTTTTACTTTAAATTTAGCATGAATGCTAAAAAGACACGAAAACTACCTTGTGATCAGGTCTACCATAAAAAATAAGTAACGTGCCCTTTTGACTATGCTTTGCACATCAAGATGATACAAATAACTACCTTCATGTCAGAACCCTGCCCACACTCTCTTCAAACCACTATTCTTGTTTTTCAGTGGAGAAGGAAACGTGCATCAGAAAGGCTCGGCAGTCAATTTGGCTTTCCTTTGGTGTCAACACAACATGTTGCTCCTGTGCTAGATAAATGTACAGAGTTGTGGCAGGCTGCAGATTTGGCAGAGAATATCTCATGGCTTTAGATAAAAATAAATAACAGTAGAAATACAGGGTGCATTTACTGCTGCCCTGAGTCTAAAGATGCTAGGGACACAAAAAAAGAGAAAGAGTGAAAATATGGCCCCGGGGAGAGGAAAGTGAGCAATATACGGGAGCTCAGTGGAGCCTGCTGTTAGAGCCACAACCTTTACACCGTCCTCCCCTGGGACTGGTCAGGTGATGCCTGGTATCAATATTTAACACGCTACATCCTGACTGGACTTATGGCCGCATCAGAGGGAGACAAATGCACAAAGGCACAAAGACACACAGGTAATGGCACACATGAAAGTGCATTACAAAAGGTTTGCGCGTTACGCATACACATAGTGGTGCTAAAAGGTCACAGTGAGGCTCCACATTTATCCTTTTGAACCAAGTTAACCGAGTCGCCACTGTAACGGGAAAACAGACATATTAATGCAACAATTTACTAAAAAAATAAAATAAGATCAACATGAGTATGTGAAATCTTTTAGGCAGCTGGAGGAATGATTTGTGATTTTTCTTTTTCATTTTTCACCACATAATAGTTGAACTGTTTTAAAAAAAACCCCGTCTATTAAAATTTCTTTTGTCATTTTAATTTGGTAATTTCTATCAAGTCTTACCCAAAGGTCCATTCGGTGGCTATTTATGGTCATTTTACATGACTGTTCACTGGAACATCTCTGTGCTCATGTAGTAAGGAATGTGGTCTTTTTAAAATTTATTTGTTTTTTAAACTTTATTTCTGTCTGATCATAGCAAGAAGGGCAGTATTTGGATAAAAAGGTAGAATAAGTTACCAACTAATACTAGCTTGATGTAAGTTGCATCATAAATGGTAGAGGTACAATGCACGGACATATATCAGGTAATTAGACTATCCATAAAGACCAAAAACATTTTTTTTTTTAACAGACTACAAATATGCCTGTAATGCTGTAACACTGGCCATTTTAACAAGACTCTACAGAGTTGACTCACTATTTGAAGAAGCCTCAAGTGGCTAATAGAAGAACTGCAGGTTTTCCTCACTTAAACATGAAGCTCATTTTTCATCTCTGGAGGCTGCTGCTTAGCTAAACCTTTTCCCCCCTGTTCTGCATTCCTATTCACAATCATGCCCTTGATTTGTCTTTATATTAGTCAACACTGCTCTCAATGTGAGTTCAGACCAGGTCTCCCTATCGTGCTGCATACCCTGTCTAAAGTTGAGTAATGAGTAATCCTGTTAAATAACAGTGATCTCAATGCTGATTAAAATAATCGTGATATTCATGATTATGACTTTTGCCATAATAGAGCTGCCCTATTTTAATGCAAAAAAAAGGATACAATCCCAATTAAGTGTTAAACTTTAGCAGAGACAGTGAATTACAATAAGGACAAATCGTTTCTTTGCTGATAAAGATCAGATAATAAGACAGGAATCTTGAGAAGTGCTTTTAAAAGGAAAAACAAGCAGACTGACATCATCGTTCTGGCCTCTAGACATATGCAAACTGCTGCATTTTTTCATTATAAAAATGGGTAGAAGTGACAGTGGAAATGATCATTAGTTGTAGTTATGCTTATGATTTGTCATTCTGATTTTCATGCTGGTTATTACATAATTAATCTCGTTGTTTAACTAAATGAGTCACTGATGTGGAAAAATATTTAGTTTTATAGCCTCTAGCAAAAGTAAAAAGTCCAGTTAAGTGCTGTCACCCAGTTCTTTGTGATCCTGAATTTCTCTGACTCCCATCCCTTCTGTAATTTGTGCAATCAGCCATGCCTGTCCCATCAAAACGGCATCACACTCAGCTGCGCATTACTGTCCTGTTGGACTGTTTGCTCAGTCAAAGCAGGACTTTGAAGGCTTCCTCCTAAGTTAATGGCCCAGTTAAGGAAGCGACGCCTGCTGTTTTTAGATGCTGTCCAGAAAACGATGCTGACAGGAGCCTTGTTTTACCTCATTTCATCTCATTTGAAGCTCATGTCCTCATTATGTCAGCACTGCGATGGAGCTGTAAATAAAGGTGGAGGAACAGACAACAAGAGACAGAGTAAAAGAAGAGACTTTGTGTCCTGTGGCTTTCAAAATACAAAGGCTTCAATCAGGATATGAGCTCTAATTTGCCAGGACCTGTCAAGCTGGTGCAATCGCTCACACTCTGAAATGCACACACAAACACACACACGCCATCTATAAAAACACAAGGATGCACAAAGACAGAGCCAAGAATGCAAGTACCCTAGGGCACTGCTGTACATTTATATATATATATATATATATATATATATATATATATATATATAAGTATATATAAAAGTGTGAGGGTTTTGTTATGTTCCAGTGCCTTGTTCCCGTGCCATGGCTTCGTTGTTTTAAATCTCTCAGTGTGTTAGCCCGTGTGTCTTCTAACCATTCTGATTTCCAGTGTTTTCATTGCCTCACTAAGCTCCAGCAGATGTTTCTCTGCTTTTCTAAAGACCTTCTCAGCAGCCTGGGCGGAATATCAGAATACCTCTTCCTAATCCACTTTACCCACTAATCCCTGCTCCGTAGACCTGTTGGCTTGCTTTTTATACAACACTAGTTCTTTCTCGCTCTCTCCACCATTCACCGGGGGTCTTAGTGAGATCACTATCGAGGAAACCGGCAGAATTAGTTTGCGTCAACGGGCCAGGGGAGGGATCTTGCTGAAGCTTGATTTACTGATATTCAGAGGAAGTGGAATTGATCGGAGGCTGAGGGGCCTGGTCCACTGTCTGCTGGGGCTTTACAGGAGTGAGTTAACGTTTCCCATTCCACTGTTGGCCCACCGAAGGGATGGGGACTGGATTTAGCTGCCTGACAAAAGCTTGAGAGGGCTGTGATATGTCATCTGCTGCTGTGGGATACAAGGGGATATTCACAGACACAGTGTAAATAAATGCAAAAGGAACAGCTAGTGCTGGAGATGCAGCACAGACAACCCACATCCCACAAGCCTGAATGAATGAATGACTGGAGGGTGAGATTTGATTCAGGTGACTGGCAGTGGGACATCTGCAGGAGGAGAGGGACAGAATTAAGCTAACTGGTGCATTTCAGTGCTTGTATTCTCCGAGCACATGTAGTCAGGGGGGCAGAATCTACAGACTGAATCACTCAGTAGAGGTTGACAAATGGCCAACCTAATTTTTCTGGTCAAGTGTCCTAACTGCTGCAGCCTGAGGAGGACTTGGCTGGACTCCACCCAAAAGTGTTTGTAGCACTCATTTAAACACCATTATTTCCTGTAGTGCAGCGGTAGCAGACTCATTTTAATTCATGGGCTCACTTTGTCTCAAGTAAGCCATACCAGAAAAAACATCACCAAGAAACGCTGCTTTCATGTTTCCTAAAATCGGACCTTTTATGCCTGTCTGGATTTTCTATTTCTGTCTCACTTTGTCTGCTAGGTTTTCTACATTTTCTACTTTCTCTAACAAATGTCAGTGATGCTGGTTATGAACAATAAAAATGAAACGCTAGACCAGAAAACAGGACCCAGGCAAGTTTTTCAGATTTAATATGATTCAGTTTTATTTGTACAGTTCCAAATCACAGCAGCGATCACCTCAAGGTGGTTAATGTTGTGAGGTAAAGACAAAAATGCAGATAATTCCACATGAGCCCAGTGTCATGATGATATGGTGGCCCTGAGAGGCCAACCGGACTGCAACTTAAGAAAACACCAGCAATAAGAAAAACACTGCAAAAGCACACAAACATAATGGAAATAGGAAAAACCACAATGGAAATAGGAAAAAACAAAAGAAATAGGAAAAATTAAAACAGGAAAAAACTGATTTCCAAAAGCACAAGGGAAGTGTTTCTGGGGGTACAATAACCCGACGGACCAGTTGCAGGAACCCAAAACATAGAAGGTGTGTTTCTATCATGATTCATATAATACTGATGACGGATTTTTGGGCTAATAGGCTAACACACTTACCTCTCATCTGTTCTTTCCTCACAAAGATAGATCCTCCACTTCTTTTAAGTGTCTCCCAGCGCAATTCTTCGCATTTTTTCGTTCCTGCAACTCGTCGGTCGGGTTATTGTCTCCCCAGAAACACTTCCCTTGTGCTTTTGGAAATCAGTTTTTTCCTATTTCTGTTTTCGTTTTTCCTATTTCTGTTTTCTTTTTTTCTGCTCAGCTCTCACACAGTGGCTCAGCTATGCTCCAATCCCTCCATATTGTGGCCAATCACATGCGAGGATATAGGATAATATCATTATGTGAAAACAGAGAGGGTGAGAGACGCAACAGTCAAGTGGAGCATGCGTCTGTCCTTTCAGTGAGTGAGACAGTAGACAGCGGTGAGGAGAGCTGCGCGAGTGCATCGCTAAAACACATAAACATGCCTGACGCCCGTAAACAAAGCAGCATCTGGCTGCAGTTTTAAGACTTTTTTGTCTCGGTCTCGGTTTTGGTCTCATCTCGACTTTGTCTTGGTCTCGACTTTGTCTTGGTCTCGACTCGGTCTTGTCTTGGTCTCGATACCCTCTGGTCTTGGTATTGTTTCACATAATTTATGTGAAACCTGGAATAAGAGCTGCTGAACCTGGAGCAAAAAACTGAATTTCTGTTACATTTGTGCATTAATTTGGCGTCCTTCTTTGCATGCTTTAAACATCACATGGGTTTGCTCATTGAGCCATATTGTGTTATCATGAGGTTAAATCCTGAGCTGGCTCTGCCATACTTGTTATGGTTGACTGCAACATAGGAATATGTTGTTGTTGTTGTTTTTAACAATCAAACTTTATATCCAATGATGACACATTACACATTACATTTTTACCTGTTTTTTGTCCTCAACTTACAAACTGATCACAACTGAGATGTAGACGGTTGTTTGGTTTAACAGATGGCCTCCATCTATTACATACTAAAACTAGTGATAAGGACTACTTTGAGAGAATTTGAGGTTTGGGACACCCTCAGCTCACACAAGGAAACTACGAGGTTTAGAAAATTAATGGAAAAAACAAGTTAATAATTCAAGGCCAACAAGCACAAAGTTAAATTCAAGTACTAAATTTTGTATTGCATGTTATAGTCAGGTCATTTATTAACTGGCTGCCCTGCCAAAGACATTTGTACTATAGCTTTACCTAATAGTTTTGGATCTAGTTGAGATTGGGGAGGACAGAAACATGTTACCAGTAAAAAGTCCAGGAAAAACCTTGTGACAGATTCATGGTTGGGCCCCACTTGTCCTGAGAGAGAAATCAATCAGAAGGTCAAGTCAGTAATAAATTGTTATGAATAATAAGCTGAATCCTGTGAGGGAGCATTTCTGTCCTGTAGAGCTGTCTGTTAGGACGTGACCCGAGGACACAAGGGCTCACTAAATGGTTTGCTAAGTATGAAAATCATCTGAATTATATTCCACGGTCTTCACAATCAATAGAGTATCAACCAAAACTGAACTACCTGCTGCCCTACACAACCGTCTTTCTGGGAATACTTTTTGAAATACTAGCACTCATTCCTCCAGTGGAGTTACACAAACTCGGCAAATGAATTACAAATCACTTTAAAGCTCGTCTCATGGCACAAGGTGGACTAACAATTTACCAACACACTTTACACTGGTTTTCCTTTTATTGACTCACCACTCTGTAGATTTAAGTTAGTGTTGACTTGTTACCTTTTTTGTTTTGTTGTTGACCCTTGAATTCTTGCTTCTGATGACACAGCTTTCAGAAACATTAGCTGAGTACTTGAGGTTTCTATATTTGCTTGTCTTTTACTGATTGCCTGAAAATAGCTGCTTTTCATAGTTAGCTTTTGTGACATGTGGCAAATAAGTGATTCACAGTAACACAGCCTAGCAACAGCGATGGGGGCAAAAGCGAGGGCAGTTGCTGCCTAAATTTTCATCTTCTGCCTGTTTCCTCAGGTCCTTCGGGAGAAATTGCATTCAGATGTTTCCAAACTTCGCCTGCAGAATAAATGCAACGCAATCAAATATAAATGTTAACATCTCATAGCAATTAGCCAGAGTATATTTCTGCTCAAATTTGAGCAATGAAAGATGAATGGTTCAACTAAATTTATCCCATCTTTTGTCGAAATTAAGCAGAATGAGACATCAAAACAGCCGATAGCTGGAACTTCAGGATTTAAATGCCAGCATGTTCTGCATATCAGAGTAATCTGTAGGTTTTCTGTTTGTACCATGCTATTTTCTCACTTTGTCTCTTAGCAACGGGCACTTTGTCAGCCGTGTCAAAGCATTCAGTATGAGGTGTTACGACAAGGTGTGGGCAGCCGACATGTCTTTAACGGAGGAAGTTTGATTCTCTGAGGTTTTAAGCCTCATTAGAGATCAAAAACAAGCAAGACGACACTCCCAGTTAACTTCATCACCAGCTGACACGGGCTTCTTTCCAGCAGAGTTGCTTATGAGTCACAGAAGTCCATTTTTGATTTAAGGTTCTGAGGAAGTTACCGTGGCTCAAACCAACATCATTATGCTCATTTCTAGATGTATTACTCATGATAAATTACGGGATAGTGTGCTACTTAGTAATTTATGGTAACATAGATTCATAGTGTACCTGCCACGATCTCCCATGACTGAATAATAATTATTCATTTTATTGCTGTATAAAATAAAGCAATGAATCACATTTATCTCAGTCTCAGTCAACAAAAGATGATAACAATTATACCTACATACATTTGGGGGGAAATTCCCAGTTAATAATAATTACATCAATAGCTACATCAATGTTTTCAAGAACTAAAATGTACAAATTGCACTTTAAGGTTGTTCAAGTTTTCCAGGCAGCCACATTCAGTCCACAAACTGGCCCGTATAACACTGACCCTCATACAGATGTTTATGCATGACCCCTGATTCGTTAAGAACTACCAACAAATGGCTAATCTAGCACCAGTGATGGACTAGGCCAACCCCAAATTACTGATTTACTTGTCCAATTGCCCAGTATTTCACCTTCTAGTGCTGTCTCTCTTCTAAAGTCATAGAAAAAAAGAGCAGGGGCAAAAAACACGACAGATGAATTGCAGAGAACCACCTGAGAGTAGTGTTGAAGCAATCAGGCTTTCATGGAAGCACGTATAGGTGGTTTTTGATATACCAATTTCCAAAGGCTCATAAATTCAAAGTGTCCATTGTACCCCTCCATCCTGACAGTAAGGAAATTGGCAAGTGACTGAATAAAACTGGAAACTTCCTTCGATCCTAAAGTACTCCTTGAAATCACTTTACTACAATATTCTGAAAAATACCACCCATTTTGTTCTCAAACACAAGCCGAATGGCAGTCTAACTTTAAGAAAAAAAAATGTGTGCAAAGAAAGTTATGTAAGTCAGCGGACATTTAAATTGTTAAGTGTAGAAATGTTGTCGAACAATGCAAAAGAAAGGAATCTGATAACCTTCCGTGCAGTTCTATACATAACTTTTTCATGTGGATACTTTTTTACTCTGAAACAATGCTTACTTCAAGCCAGCCATTGCAAGGACACCTTTTTCATATTTCAGTCTTTCCATTCATTTGAAGCTCACTCAAAATTTCATTTGACAGTTGGACCGAGGCAGAACTGGTGAGAGGGACAGGGACTGGCATCTGACAGGCGGTGATGGACCAAGATCCCAGAGAGAGGCAGAGGGTGAGGAGGAAAAGAAGGGTGGAGGGATGACGAAGCTGAGAGGCAGATGGAGACTCAGCTCTTGCGCTCTCTCCCTGGGGAGACAAACAGCCGATCTGAACTACAGAGAGAAAGTGATGGAAATAAAACAGAGGGAGAGGGAATATAAAGAAATGCCAAGTGATTTTTTTCTCTTTTTTTGAGTCCCTGGTATCTTATACTAAACATTTATACTAAACATTTCAGCAAACTACGATAGTTTTCTACCTGTAAAATAGTCACTCAGAAGATAAAAAGTGAAAGAAAGATCCAAAGATTAGTTGTGCTGTTTTTAATAAAATATGGTGCTATGGCTCTCAGGCATCTCCGAAAACGTTAGAACACTTATGCAAATATGTGATGTCTTGATGAATCGAGCAGATATTTGAAGTTTACACAGCACCATTCTCTCATGAAAATATCTTAAAAGTTTATTTTGTGACCCAGACAGAGTAATATTTCAAACTCCGCCACTCTGTGTTCCTCCGCCACTGCCTCATTTGAGTTTTGGACGAAATGGATTCTGGGATATTGCATTTCGTCATTTCGAGCTGATTGGAGACCAGAACAGCCAATCAGATTTTTTTGCATCCAAGTCTGTGATTGGCTGGTTTTGTGGCACAAATATAACGGTGTAGAAAAAGAGTTGACGGGCAGAAATGTTGAGAGCGCGAGCAACACATTGCGAGCGAGCGCAAATGAAAAAACTGAGCGAGAGGGGCTGCTTTTGTGTGTGTGTGGATAACAGCAAACACTGAAATACATTTTTTGGACGCAGCAATGAATTTTGTTCACTCAAATTCAGCTTTTCTTCGCTCAAAATAAATTTCTCCTCAAAATACAACACTTGCACCTGCAAACTTTTTTTACGTGCGCTCAATTTTTTTTTTTACGTGTGCTCAG
The DNA here is from genome assembly GCF_963576455.1 of Neolamprologus multifasciatus. Lineage (NCBI taxonomy): Eukaryota > Metazoa > Chordata > Actinopteri > Cichliformes > Cichlidae > Neolamprologus > Neolamprologus multifasciatus. The sequence goes on from NC_140455.1 coordinate 20,447,284, forward strand.
AATAGTGGCACAAAAATAACGCCATAGTTGGGGAATACACATCTTTCCTGGAGACTTATTGAAGGTTGCCAACCGGGCTCTAGAGCCAATGTGACTGAGGCATTATAGGGATTCCTGTAAAATGTGTAAAAATAACAATTTGTTTGACCTCACAGCAACACAGCGAATCTTCACAGGGCTGCTAACATGGCATAACTCTTAGTCTCATTCTGTTGTTTGACTAAATTTGCTCCTTTAAGGTATTTTTAGGGCTTCTGTAAGAGTGGAAGTTGAGAGAGGACACACATGTGGAAAATAATGAAAAGCAATGATGTGTTTTACAACTGCAAGCAAAGGGAGAAAAGATGAAAAAAATATGAGGACAGAAACTGACAATATAAAGGAAAAGAGAACTAAAAGAAGACACAAAGGAAAAACAAAGCAAAGGCAAAGAAAGAGGAGGGTTGAGCACAGGCTTCCACTGAATGGTAATTAAAGGGGAAAATGTCATTAATTAGCAAACAGGCCAGCTGTGGCACTCTTTAAAGCTCTGCTTCCTAACATTAAATATAGATTACAGGACATGCAGAACACACACACACATACGTAGAGACAAAATAACAGTGATGCACAGATCTAATTAGTGGGATTGATTTTCTCTAACCCCAGTGGAGAGACAGCAATAGGAGAGTGAGATTCTCCAAATGCCACTCCTCTGCAGGAATCCTCTCGCTCTGGGGGTATGAAATGAAAGACAAACTGACAGAAAAAAAGAAAGAAATGGGAGAATGGTGAGAAGGACAAGGGGAAGATAGGCAGGCAGCTGTCGGTGGACAGAAAAAGCAGTAAGGAAATAAATAAAACCAAGAGGGAAGAAAGTTGGGAGGGAAGGGCAGGAGGAAGACCCAGAGTGGCCTTTAGATTACATGAGTGCGGGGAATAGACCTCACAGCCATGACAATATTAGTGATTTGGCCAAAAGTTTTACATGGTACTCCAAATTATTATTTCTCAGTCATCAAGGTAAGGTTTTAATCAACGGTAAGTTATATTCTTAAAAGCCAAGTCTTTACCCTCCAGCTATCTGTTAAAATTATATTGTCATAACCATCAGATGTCCTCAGAGTGATGGTTGTCAGACTAGGATAGTAAAATACTCCCCCTCACACACAAACATATCATCACAATGAAAGGAAAGGTGGCTGGTAAACACAAAATTTGGAGTTCTGCAGCACTTTCTGAATTTTTTTTTTTTTTTTTTTTTTTACAAAATTCTAACAGCCACTAAAGATAATTTGACCTTTTAGGCTTACTAAGGTGAATACTAAAGTGAATACTTACTAAAGTGTGTTAAATGAGATGCAGAAAATCTACAAGAACAAAGACATCTTTTTTCTTTTACCAACTTTCTGTATATTATTTGCACAAACAGCAACAAAAGTGTTTACAATGAGAACTTTTTCCTCTGAGTCATCCCAGGCCGCTCCCTTCTTGTTGTCTGTCAATGCGATGGGATGCTAAACAACCTCCCCTTTCCCCTCTGCAGCATAACAATCTGCTGAAAATAGCCTCCTATTTACAACGGTATTAATAGTATTTCCACTGCTCTCATACAGTTGAAGGGCATTTGTTTGTGTTATTAATAGTTAGGCCTTTGCTGGTTCTGCTTAGATGCTTGGTAAATAAACCCAATCTCTGTGTTAACTGCTGTGAGACTTTGTATGTTCAAACAAATACACGCTGTGCCCAATTTTTTGCACTGTGTGCTCAAAATCCAGCAGCCAATTGTGTGTGTGTTATCAACACAGCATGTCAGTCCATTCAGGGACTTTCGAATGACACCAAAAACTATCGCTGAAGACATCTATCAGTCATTAAATGAATAGTGACATGAAGTATGTAGAAAACAAAAAGCAGACATAGACACATTATAAATGGCAGCTTTTGTAGATGTAGATGAAAACCTGTGACACTGGGTTTTACCTTGAGATACTAACACGTACATAAAAGGGAATGAAGACAGAACACGTTTTTTCTTGGTTTGCTGTAAAAAATAATGGTGAAAAATGGCAGGAATGGCATCATTTGGCAAAAGAGATGTACTAGAAACAGTGTTGTGGAGTAACGGATACAAAATACAAAATATGAGTAACTGTATTCTGTTACAGTTACCGTTTTAAAAGGTGGTATTTAGAATACAGTTACTTTGTTGAAATAAATGGATTACACGGCTGTACTTTCCTAGTTTTTGGCTACGAGCCCACACGGACCCCGCCTGTATTAGCCAGAGGTCCCTTTACTACGGTTCGGAGCCGCCGACCTTCAGTAACAGTAATAAATCACAGCAATAGTACATTGTAAACAGCATGATAATATATTAAGTAATCCAAAGTATTCAGAATACGTTACTCTCATTGAGTAACGTAACGTAACGTTACAGAATACATTTTGGGGCATGTATTCTGTATTCTGTAATGGAATACATTTTAAAAGTAACCTTCCCAACACTGACTAGAAATGATCTTGAGCACAAAGAAACTTTTTCTGTTTTACTGTTTGTCCAACACATGGTAGATAAATATAGATATAGAATGGTACAGGAACATAGCAGCAGTTCAGTGTTGCTGTATTTTCACATACCTGAGCTCAAGATCAGATAAATGACTAACATGCAGATGTTTAGCAGGTATAATATTAAAATTAAGCATGTTAGCACGCTAATATTTGGTAATTACCATAAGTGATGCATTTGCTAAACAGCTGAGGCACATTGGAATGTCATAAATCTTGCAGGTATTTTCACAAACAATAGTATCACACACAGATTCAAATTTTGACTAATGGGTTGATCCGGGGTTACAAGATTAAACCAGTGTAAAAAATTACCCTTAAGAAAAATCCAATAAAAACAAAGCTACGTATATAAAAGACGGGCATAGGGTCTGTGTTTGCAGCCAGTGCATATATTTACCTGCAAAATACCCAGACTATGGCCTCACTGAGCTACAGTCATAATTTCTAATTTTAACTTTTATTTAATGCAGCATAGACTTGTTTGTTTTGTTTTTTCAAATAGTCTAATTGAAAATAAAAGACATAATACAGTAGGTTAGAATTAAGGCTTGACCATCATGCATTTGTCAAGTCATCATCATATGCAGGCATGCAGTATCTTTACTTATGAAGTGTGGGTTTAAAAAAGAAACTAAAATAGCACCTATGTAGTTCAGTCATGTGACTGTTTCAACATTTAGTTATGGTTTTCACTTCCTGCTTTATATTATGATAGTTTGTTGTCTCTAGTGTCTTGTGTTTATTTTCCCCCCTCTGTTTTATTTTCTTTGATTATCTTTACCTATCCAGCGCCCGGGGAGCAGTGTGTAGGGACAGTATTGCTCAGAGGTACCTCAGAGCACCCGTTCAGTGGATTCGACCCCCGACCTTCTGATCATTGGGCAACCACTCTACCATGTGAGCTATCCGCAAAATGCATGAGTCAGCATTGTATTCTTTATGATTTGGTGGACTGGTCATCACTGATCACTCACAGAAAACACACAGAACAATAGTTACCAGAAGTTACAAGTTACACTCCTATCAGTGGTTGCTTTTGATATGTTTAGTGTTTTCACAGATCTAGAGAAAACCGTTTTCCTACAATGCACCCTGAATGTGTAATAATTTGCAGAAAGACCTAAACTGACACATACCTATATCTCTTGGTGAATTTACAACCATTATAAGCAATGTGGTGAAGGACACATTCTTGAAAGGCCACTAGAGTATTATGTTGTGGGTATTTGTATGTATTTTATGCATTTTATGTTATATTGAGGACATTTTTGAGATTTATTTCTGGTTGTTAGCTTTGTCAGGTTTCTTTTGTAAAAGAATTCTTGCTTAAAAATGGACTAATAATGAAATAAAGACAAGTTGCAAACATACGCATGGATCATCTCTACAACCATCTGAAAAAAAAACCCCCCCAAACCTTCAGCGTGGGCATTAAGGTGAAGCATCAAGTAAGTTTTGCAGTGTGCCGTAGGACATAACGAATAAAGATTAATGCCTCATACGTGGAGATCTTAGGCACTACAGAATAAAATTATTCCTCCCTCAGTTAAAGTATGTTTTCACTCCCAGAAACATTATTGACAATTCCTGGGTACAAGATAATTCTTTCTTTAATATGCTACTCAAACCAGGTGATTGCATGCAAGTGTTTCTGTATGTGTGAGAGTGTGAGAGAGTGTTGGTGGTAGCGCAGTAGCTCCCAGGCTAACAGACTCTGTTGCACTGTGGGAAAACAGGAGGCTTTTGTCTTCTTTCATGGTTTACAGCACTCTTTCGCTGCTCTATCGATCCTTCCCTCCATCTCTCCCACACACTTGGCCCCATCCCCATACCACCACGGTGATGTGTGTGAGTGTGTGGGAGAGGTACAACTCAGTTTTTTCCATCTCTTGCATGCTAGCTGCTATTTACCTCTCAGAAATAGTTTCCCATTGAACAAGATAGCACTCAGTAATGTGCAGGCTTAAACAAAAAATAAAGCTTTGCTCATTAATCTTTAATATCACAGTTTATATGTGTGTTATTACAAGGAAGCTGGCGCTAGGGTAATGATCACAAGGTTCACAAGGTCAGTATGGTGTTTTATTTTTCTTTTATTACCACATTACCAATATCGCTGGTGTTCGAGTCTGATAGGTCACCAAAATGATTGTGCTTTTAGCACCTTGAAGCATGACTGTGCACAAAATATTCTAGGCCAATCCATTTATCCATTTAGGAGAAAATGTGTTAAACAATTGAACAGAGAGATAAATAGAAGAGGAAACATTATGTCCTCTGCAGGCAGTAAATAAGAGAGAAAAACAAGCTACTGGTGGTCAAGGTTATTTAACAAACAAAATGGGAAAGTACACATGTAAACATTACTTGTCAACTATGATGCTGTGAGATTATTATATTATCTTATGCCATGTTGTACCCCCGATTAAGATTATTATTATGTAGTTTTAGTTTGCATTATTGTCCTGAATTAGAAGAAGGTGATAACTATTACATTTGTTAAACTGATTTGTATTAAATTAGACTGCTGATTTATTGTGAATGGATGATATTGTTTTATGATGCATTATACTGCTGAGTTATAAGAAATACTGATTTCCGAGAGTCATCGCCTTATTTGTCTAATTAGAAAAGAACAGAACATACTGCACAGGAAGCCAAGTTCATAACTTAGGCTCACTGAGAGAGAGAAAGAATGTGGATGTTTGGGTTTTTATGATTAGGTGGGGGCCACTAGAGGCTATAAGAGTCTGAGTAACCCTCCACCATTTGTAGATTTGCTGTGACCCTCTGCATGCATGTCTCCCCATCCGGATGGTTTATGCTCATAAAGTGTTGAATTGTATGGAATAAAGGATTGTTGATTGAGCATTTATACAGCGAGTATTGTCCTTCCTTCAGCCCAAAGGTCAAAAGAATTGGGAGGATTTAACAATGCTTACATTGAACATCCGTTGCTTATGAAAAGCATAATCTTAGCAAAAGACAGAGTTATGTAAGTTCAATATTTAACCTGTTTCTCTCCACCGAGAAGTATTTTGGGGGTTATAAGATTCACTTTAGTATTTATGTATCCAAATTAGTCCCTAAGTTTCAACAAATGTACTTTTTAAAAACAGAAATGCACATGCAACTGATTTTTTATTGAATTTCCTCTTTCAACATGTGTGCATCAATTACTGTAAAAAGTGTTTTATTTCTATGCATAGAAAACCACATACATTGAAGGTCATGAAGGAAGAAAATACTTCCACTACTTTCAAATGCAAAATACTAACCACAGTACTTCCACAACTGCAGTGAACTCTGTCCAATAAAATCTTTATAGAATTCCAACATTTTCTCTATGAATCGTTAACAAAAAGGGAGTTTGTCCTATAAATACTGGTACTGTGTTTTCATCAGCTACTTCATTAAATAAAACTTCCTTATAATGTCATTTCCTTGGCCTCAAAATATGAAACATTTTAAATAAAAACAAACTTATCGCTAACTAGCCAACTCCATCTAAAAACTAAACGGAAACAAAATGAGAGTGAAATCATAATTAGAAATAAAAGTGACCGTGAACGACCATGAAGTTTGCGAAATGTTTGCATAATAATTGTGGTTCACATAAGGAGAAGGAAAGAGAATTTTAGCGATTTAGCAAAAGACCGTCTTCAATATTTAAGTTCTTGCACACACACATGCATCCGCACAAACATGGCAAACCCTGATCTTCTTGTGCTTGATGTAGGAATTGACGTTTTTCCCTAAGACCCTCTTTCTAATCTGGCTGATTTGATAAGGAATCTCATTCTCCTTTGCGAATCCACGCTGAGGGACCATCCGACAGATCTGACTCCACTTCATACTGCCCTGTCAATGCTATCTCCCATTGCTCATGGCAACCAGACAGGAAATAGAGCCCGGACACTGGGGGAGGGAGCGGTGCTGTTGTAGCCATTGCTGCTGCAACACTGGCCCCTCCGGGACCCTCTCTGGGAAGGGGTCTGTGAGACCCGAGACGATCGATTCTTATCGACAAAGGTGGTAATTACATTTCATTAGCTTTCAGCGCTAATCCACATGGCCCTGCTGGGGATGAAGCGAGAGACAAAGAGAATGAGAGAAAGAAAAGAATAATGAAAGGTAAAAAAAAATAGGAGCAAGACAATGATGTCATAAGGTTTAATCACCGGTTGTTTCAAAATGTGTTAAGATGTTCATGCAATTAAAAGTCGTACAATACTGTGAAAAGTCTCGACCCAACCCTTTGGGTTTAAAGTAAATAGCTGCAGTGAATTCCATTGAAATGGAAAAAGTAAACGGAAAAGTTTAGACAAGACAAAATATTTGGCATGAACCCTTTATTCTTCCAGATTGACTCAGCTCCCTTATCCAAATTTACTAGTTTTGAGGATTAGTTCTCCAGGTTTTTGGAAGGACATTCAAAGCTCTTCTTTGGATGTTGGCTTCTCTATTACTCTGTTCTCTGTCAAGATGATTTGCTTCAATAATCTTAAGGTTCAGCTCTGGGGAGGCCAATCCATGACTGATACTGTTCAACTGTGTTTTTCCTTAAGAATGGCTTCCTGACAGCCACCATTCCAATGAGACCATCTAAAGAGGCTTCGGTGAACAGCAGATGGGAAGCTAAGAGCTGGGGAGTGACACTCTAGGCAACTCTCAACCACAAAACACAAGTGTAGGCCAATCTTTAGACTTTCATCACTTTCATCTCTGGTTATTTTTGTTTTCATTTTCCGTATGATTGGGTGTAGGAACCAAAACTACTAAAAATCATGGTTTTACCAAATGCACTCTATCACAACATTTGCTTTGAGGGGTTTATGTGCACCTTTTCCAACTGCCTTCCACTTAATCTGTAATTGCAGTCTACTTATCCTTGAATGGTTAACAAAAGCCCACCAAGATTGCTAGAAGGTAGAAGAGATTGCGTACTGATAACATGTATTTGACTGATAACAAGTGATAGTGGCCTTTCACTGGGCAGATAATAGAAACGTGTGCCAAAGCTCTAGTTGAGTAACCAAGTGGATTGGCATGCAAGTTATGCAGGTATTTAGTAGAAGGAGAAGGGGTCTTGTCGGGGCCCAGATGGATTGAGGTCAGCTCTTCCAGGACTTGACTTATTAAAACCTTTAAAAACAGAAATATAACAAAGTGAAACCTTCTCAGCCATTTTAATGTACTGAATTATGCAGCTCTGTGGAGTATTAATTTCCAAAGTCTGCATATTCACTTCGAGCTTCTTAAATTTAGTTGTTGCAGGCTTGACTGACAAAATCTTGACATTTGAGAATGCACTTTAAAAAAAAAAGTCGATCTGAACCAATTAAATTTGAAATCTGCTCTCAGAGGTTGGTGGTCATGTCTCCTGTCATCTTGGCTTGCTGTGTCTGCTTTTTTGTTTTATTTGTGTTTTTTTAAGACTTCTCAACCTGTAGGAGTACAGAAGATGGTTAGCTCCACTGCACTTAACCCTTGGACTAAATATTCTACCATACAGAATTAAATACTAATTCATCTTCTTTTTCCTATCTCCTGTACATCCTCCCTCCCTCCTCTTCTTTTCTCTTATCCCCTCTTCACTTTTTCTCAACCCCTGAGGAGCATGTCAAAATGTTAATTTCCCTTAAATTACTAGCCATTACAGCACAGATATGGGCAGTGAGGAAGAAAAAGAGTTATTTCTCTGTAAAGGTGAAGTAGTGAAAGAGCTGTAAGTGATTTTTTTTTCCTCCAGTGTCCTCTTAGATAAAGCTTGTTTTTGCTGCTGCATTCATTTTTTTTTTAAATTTCGCTCATTAGCAGGAAGCTAGGTAATAAGTTCAAGAGCATCGGCAAGCTTTTAATTAACATGCCTGCCCGTGCAGGATGAGCTGTGGAAATAAATTCATTCATCAGCCCAACAAAGAATTTGTGATCTCTCAATCACTACAAACATGGCTCACTCACTCAAGGTTGTGGCTTTTCTTTGGTGAGCACTTTCAAAGCAATTAGTGTTGCTTTTTCAGAAGGATAACTGATGACATTTTCTCTTGGTCAAAGTTGAACTGCTCAGCTTGTTGACAGATGCATATATTAGACTTAAAGATATTCAGAGAAAGTGTTTTTGATTCTTTTAAATTGAAGATTTAAAACAATTACATTATTAAAACTATAGATTGCATAGTTTGAATTCCTGGATCAATTTTCTCATTTCTTTTTGCAATTTTATGGTCACAGTACTTAAAAAAGGACAACATTATGTCAAATCAAGCTATTCCCAGTACAGTTTTAAATGAACCATAGCAAACATCATGATTTGGTATTGGAGAAAAACAAACTAAAATTTTATTCAAAAGCTAGAAACCTTCAGTGATACTGTATATCATCCATCTGAGTTCACCTCCAAATGTTATTGGCAGATTGTATGCCTTAGCTGAAAGATTTTGAACTTGACCTCATTTTTTCCCCCATACAGGACCTTTTGAGGGTTTGCAGCAGTTTCTCTTTTTCTTACAGTGGCTAGTAATCACGCAATGCCACACATGCTCGGTGTACAACGGTGAGGGCCAAACTGCTTCTAAGCGCATTACCACCACCATCTGGGAGTAGTAATGTCCATCCATCTTATCCAGTTCAGGGTTGCACGAGCACTGGAGCCTGTCCCAGTTGTCATAGCATGAAATCCGGAGTACACTCTGGACAGGGCGCCAGTCTGTCGCAGGGAGAGAGACAGACATTCCTACCTATGGGCAATGTTGGATTACCACTTAATCTAATCCACGCATGTGTTTAGACTGTGGGAGGAAGCGGGAGTACCAGGACTTCACACTGAAAGGCCTCCCCTGGCTAGTACATCTGAACCCGGGACCTTCTTATGGTGAGAAATTTGCACAGTGCTAACCATTGCCTAGTAATACTGTAATTTCTTTTTCCTTCTTTTTTGCCAATTTATTGAAATATTCTAAAATCATGACTTTCCCTATATGCGTTGCTTGGGTCTAGTGGCCTAATACAGACAGTACCCATATGTAACTATGGTCACACTGCAGACCCTAGTGGCTCTGGCCTGAGTTTATTTTTTGTTCCACAAGAGCACAAATCAAAAGAAAGCTGATCATCTTTTGTATATAATGACATTTCTTTGATAATATCAGCGATTCCTCAAACATTTTGATTCAACTGCTCCTACATCCAGCTCTGTATCAGCAGACTGTAAACATGCACACAGAACTGGAAGTCATTGCTCTGCAAAGGGAAGAAGAAGAAAAAAAAACATTATCGATAGACTGTCTTTTTATTGTTATCTAGTAAAAATGTTACTAACATCTACTGCAGATCTCAGAAATGAAACTGCTTACGACTTCAGTGTTTACAGTACTACAGCATGCTACGTGGAACATATTCTTCTTTTGCATACATGTGTTAGTTCAGAACTGGACTAGATCACAGTGGAATCTGATATTGGCAACAGTTAAAGAAAAATCTGAAAAGCCAAAACCAAAAAACATGACAGTATTTTACCACCCCAAGCTGTTATTATTTAAACTGAAATTAGCATCTGGGTTTCTATCAAGCAATAGAAACTGTAGGAAAAAAAAAAAACTCAATCACTCGTGATGTCAGGAAGTTCACCAGTCCTCACGTTTAGGAATGCATAGAAATATGGAGTATAAGCTTAAACAGGAAGGAATTCTAAATGTAAACTGGATTTGCAAACAAAGAAAGTAAATTACACAGCACGCATTAGGGGAGGAGTGATAAGGATTACTCACCTGCATCACTGCAGCCTGTGCTTGGGATCTTTAGTTGCTTATGTTATGTGTGGCTGTGCGTCACCTGCCAGCTCACCTAAACTGCATTTCAATGGGAGACATGGTTCAAACAGGATCCTGGGTAGGAGGTGTTTGCTGCTGGAGCATTTGGCAGAAAGCAGGGGGGGACTGGATGTTGATGGCTTTGGGGAAGAGGTGGTGGTTTGGGGGGTGGAGGTGTCACAAGAAAATGACAGATCTGGTGTAGGTGGTGGCTAGCACATCGGAATTCAAACTGCTATCCAATCAGCTTCAAGAGACAGGAGTGTGGGAGGATAATTACAAGTATTTCTGTCAGAGGCATCATGTTGCCATTGATGCACTGGGGTGAAACCAAGAGCGATGTAAGAAGGCGAGTGGGCGAGTTATAAAGACAGGAGAGACATGAGAGGTTGGATTACTAAGAGCAATTAATTAAAGTGTGTTTTTGTCCTTTTATGTTCTTTATTTGCTCAGTGCCGGCATTATATACTCAGAAACAAATAGCATCATTTTTATCTGACTTTTCTCCAATTTGTGATGGAAACAGAGGATGAAATAAAAATTTGTACTTTGATGTTAAAAACCCCCCAAAACAAAACAAGGCAAAAGAGAAGGAATTGGTGTGCTGCTAACATTTTTTGTTTCGCCTGACCAAAGAACGGCAGAACTTACAGACTAAATTGCAGAAAAGCTTCCGTATGCATCTGTGTATTAATGGAGTTGAACACAGCATGTGAGTGCTGGCACTCATGTGTGTGGGTGCTGATGATGTAGCATGGAAAAGCCCTGAAATAGCCACCCCAAGCTAACAGTGTCACTCTCCCACACAGACGAACCACTAGACTCCATCAGTGTTACTACTTATCGTGATTAGACTAACACATGCCATTACTGGACAGACAGGTTTTTATTTTTGTCAAGAGTTTCAAAAAGGCACCGCACATCGTCAGCGGCATAAATAATTTGATAGCACAAAAAATGGAGACCTTCCATTGACAAAATGGTCCCAACCTCAACCCCCCAAGGCTGATTCATATGAGGCCCAAGTTGTTAGTGGTGTTTAAACATAATCCTGACCTTACTCTGTCAGAATGTATACATTTTTTATTTGGTCTTGCAAATCTTAGCAAAAAAAATATTAAAACAGCAATGCACCAAAAAGTGCTTTTGCTTGTCTCCAACATATGGGGTCATGACTGGTGTCTGGGGCAACAAGTCAGGGTCACTACCGTCATACTTGCCAACCTTGAGACCTCCGAATTAGGGAGACATTCAAAAAAAAAAAAAAATGGGGGGGGGGGGGGGGGTAGGTATACATATACATGTAAATACACATATACAAAAAACTTGAACATTACACTGTTTATTTATTTAAAATTATTTATTTAAAGTAAGATAAATGTCACCGTTATTACTGTCCCCCAGCCGGGGCTGTCCAAATTCAGAGGCTGCATCCACCTGAGGACCCAGCCTTCGTGGTCTAAGTGGGCCGGATCCTCCGACAGCCAGGTAGGTCTAGCCTTCAGAATTACGTCACAAGCTCTCTCGGTGGTGTGAAACTCTGCCGTCTGCTCCTTGCTATCTAATCCCGAGGGATTAATAAAGTTTTATTTAATGTAATCTAATCTAACCTAATATAATAACTTTAATCTCAGCCAAACCGATTTACTCAGGAACAAATAAAACACTGAAAAAAGTCAAACAATAACATTTTTGGGTTATCTAAGTGACTTATATATCATGTTTAACCTGAGTAGTGAAAGACCGCGGGGGTTCAAAAACGATGTGCCAGGAGTTCGCTGTTCTCGCCAGCTCAGATATTTGAAGTTTACACAGCTACATTTCCACCTGAAAATATGCTAAAAGTTTATTTTGCGACCCAGAAAGAGTAATAAGAGTAATATTGAAACCAAGTTGCTGCCGCCATTGTTGGAAACTGGAATTGGCTGGGCCGCGCTATGAATTCTGGGATATAGTTTTTCAGTTTTGTTGTCCGGGTGGAACATCAGGAGAAATTCAGGAGAATGGTGGCTCCGGGAGATTTTCGGGAGGGGCACTGAAATTTGGGATTCTTCCGGAAAAATCGGGAGGATTGGCATGTATGCCACCAGTAATGCCCCACTCATAACAGTTGATTTCACATCAATTTGACATGTAATTTTTAAGATTGTCTTGCATGTGGCTAAACATAACTCTACTGCTAAGATGTTTAAATGACTATGTAAAAAGAATATAACTATCTCAAAGGGTAGGTTAATTGTGGTGATTAAGTGAGAATTGTCACTCAATTCTACCTGATGTAGCATTTTATGGCAGATTTGGTTAACTGTCAGCATTTTCATACACAGACTGTACACAAATGATGGCTGTAGTGCTAAGGTTTCAAAAGTAAAGCCAATAGGAAACAGCAGGTGGCAGCTCTATTGGTTTCAAGTCAATGAGACACATGTAAATCGTTTTAGATAGCACTGAATATAATATAATATTTGTAAAATAAGGTCTGATTTAATGTAAGACAGAAGAGAATAAAGCAGGGCATTTTTCAGAGCATGGTTACCATTTAACCAAGCTGCTTTCATGATTCCTGTTTTTTTCTAAGATTCCACCTTTGCTTGTTGCATTCAATTAAAAAACAAAAAAAACAAAAACAAAGAAAACTGGGGTTGTAATACACAAACTAGCAACAAGTAACAAATGATATGCCATCTTTTATATACAGTTAGTGCTCTTGTCAGGTCAACTCACAGGATGGACAAGTCAAATCCACTGTACACATCAGAAAGACACTGACAAGCATCCATCATATGAATGTTTTTAAGCAAGTGATTTCTAAAAATCCAGACATTTCCTTCAGAAGTCAGAATAGTTAAAAACCATAGCTAAAAGATTTAATACTACAATTTACACTCGTGTTCCTATTAATATTGTTACTGTTGCAGGTTGTGATCAGTGGAATCAGATCATGGATGCAAGCAGCAGAAACCTACCTCCAAAACCTGTCTGCCCTCAAGCTGACAGAAAGAGGAGTGCCGTCATCTGAGATTGGTTCAGATTGACGGGTCCGCTACATCAAGAGGAACATAGTGAGGTGGTTCAGGCATCTGACTAGGATGCCTCCTGGGCACCTCCTGGTGAGGTGTTTTGGGTACGTCCACCAGGGAGGAGACCCTCTGGTCTGACCCAGGACACCCTGGAGAGATTATGTTTCTTAGCTGCTTCTTCAGGAATGCCTTGTATATCCCCTGGAGACAGGAGCTGGGGAGAGGTGAGATCTGGGAATTTCTGCTTACAAATGCTACACGAACACACCCAGACCCAGATAAGCAGCAGGAGATGGATGGATGGGCACTTAAGGTTGCTTTAACAGCAATGCATTTCCTTGATTAAAAAGTCCTATATTTTAATCACAGAACATTTTCTATATTCTTTATAAAACACTTTGGCCTGAAAGGTGAAAAGTACATGTAAGCCCAGAAAATAAAACACGAATCCTCTTACTGTGTGTTACACCCCTGAAAGCAAAGTGGTGGATGACTCATGGGCCATAGGAGAAATTTTGATTTAACCTATTATGAGGTAAATGTTTACTGCACATTGCAATCGCTATGGAGTGATGACAACATCAGTGTTTAGATTGGCTGTCTATAACCCTCAATATAACTATATTGTATGTCAATCATGCATCCCCTGGGGAAAATCAAGGCTTGAATGTGCTACCAACACACAAAGAAAAAAAAAAGATGGCTTTTGTTTTCCCAGTAGTAATAGTTGGCTTTCTTCTGGAAGCTGATGAGGTGGATGCCAAAACATCTTAAGTAAAAAGAGTTTCTTTGTAAGAGGAGGCAAACAAGGACAGTGAAGTAGCCTAAAAGAAAGAAAAAGGACCTTGGATAAACAGACATTGATGGAAGTATCTCTGGGATGTGATAAGATACAAAAAACACCATTCATTTGGTATCATTTCTACTAGATAAGTAAGGAAACAAAATCCTACCAACTTATCAGACTAATATGCACCATTGTACCATTTAAACTGAGATGAACATATCTTCTCCTTTGTGCTGCATCTTTTAGCAGGGGGTGAGGAGGCAGATCATCATCTGCCTCATCACCCCACCGTTAGCATCCTCTTCTGTTGCACCAACTCTGTGCAGATCCTCCTTCACTACATTCATAAAGGTGCCTTCCTCTTTTCCTCCTGCCTGGCACCTCCATATTCAACATCCTTTGTCCAATATATCCACTATCCCTCCTCTGCACATGTCCAAAAATTGCCTCTCTAACCTCATCTCCAAACCTGAGCTGTCCCTCTGATGTATTCATTTCTAATCTTGTCCATCCTGGTCCGTCACAATGGAAATCTTAACGTCTTCATTTCTGCGTCCTGTTTTCTGTTAGTGATTTTGTCCCCAAACCATCCATCATAGCAGGTCTCACTACCATCTTGTAGACCTTCCCTTTCAAATCACGACTGACACTTCTCTCCGCCCACTCCACCCTCCCTGCGCTCTCCTCTTCATGTCTCGTGTGTACTGTCAGTTGCTTTGGATGGCTGACCCCAGATATTTAAGCTCATCTACCTTCAACACCCCCCCCCCCCACCCACACACACACATGCATTCTGTCCTGTCTCAGTTGAGACACGTGGGGTTTATTAATTCTGATTATTTCCGTCCAGAAACAGTTGCTTTCTGACATTTTTTAAAGGTATTTCACTTTTAACAAACTGAAATTGGGATGTTGGAGAAAAATATTTGTTTTCCTTAAAAGACCTTTCAGTAAATATTAGGTGCATCATGAGTTAGAATTATTTTATAGTTTTTATTTTTGTTGATTATGTGCACCTCCAGCTCTCTTTATTTCACAGCTCTTGCTGAAATTATTCAAATTTAGTGTTAAACCTCAGTTCCATTTGTCTTTTCTGTTCAAAGCAAAGTGTTGCTGAAGGATTTTTTTTTCCTATGTTGTTTCAGGAACACAAAAGAATTTGTCTTCTCTGTCTTATTACTTTAATTTTGCCCTGATTTCTAGGATTTAAACTCTATTTAGCTATGGTGAATCTTACAAGCTGTCCAGAGTCTTTGCTACAACATTAAACCACCTGCCCAAGACTGTGAAGGACCAGTGATACTGCTAAAAAAAATCTTTTACCTGATTGGTATGGGAAGTGGACCTCTGGGATTGTGCTGTACTGTCTTGAACCAAAATGCTGACAGTGGATCCTTTGAGTCCTGTTTGCAGAATGAGGCATCCCTGTGACACATCTATCATAAACACATGTACACATGGGTGGCAGACTCCAAAAAGCAAGAAAAAAAAAGAATCACAGACACTTTAACAAAGAATAGAAGAGCAGGGCTATAACGACACACAAGCTAATCATGGGAAGTGAACACGACTGGGGAAATGAGACACAGGTTAACAGAATCTCGATAATTAGAGAAAGGGGAAGTAAATGCAGTACAAGACACAAGACAGAAGAGACAAACGACTACCAACGTAAACAGAAATGAACTTAAACAGAATTCCAAGTGAAGCGGGGGGTTTTTGTGCCCAAAGAGAAATAAGAACAGTCAGGAAAAAGATTTTCACTCATGCAGGTTACATTTGTTTATTTAGTTTTTCAGACAAGTTCAATGGTACTGAGATTTGACCTCGTCCGAGATTTTTTTTTGTAGATGCACCTATGGTATAAATTTCCAAATCCAGTCTTTTATGGCTGAGGGGTAAAAATTTGAAAAGTATGAAGGAAGAACTAAGAACAGCCAAAATCATGACCAAAACAGAAAATCCTTCATAATAACCAAAAATTCAAAGCACAAAATCCAAAACTCAGTTATCTGATCTTTATTAGGCCTTAAAAATATTGAAATACAACCTCAGATACACAGCAGGACACAACAGGGACTTACATCATATTATACCACGTCATCAGTTCTTTAACAAATACTAAGTCAAAACAGAAAAGTCTGTGGAAAAATTAAGTACACTTCAAAAATTACAGAATTATTATTATTTTTGTTACTAAGGCCCGCCAGGAGAAAGTCTCTAAAAAGGGCATGATAACATGGTTTAGGTTGGCAACTGGTAAAATAAACATCTGTTATAATGTCTACTGACCAAAGTGGTAATCTCTGGCCATAATTCACAATGCCACTTTTGGAGAAAACCCCTCATAGTAAATGTGAGGGTTGAAAGGGCTGCAAGGGTGATGATTTTGACTTGTTTTGAAGCCACACAACCTGGGCACCTTGAACTCCTCTGTGTATCACAGATTTTTACCACAGTTTTTTCTGAAATAAACTTTTGATCTGTCAAACGGTAAAAGCTTAGCCCAAATTGGATCATGCAAAAGGATAATGATCCCAAGGACAAGATTAAAACAGAATGGCTGAAAAAGACAATAATCAAGGTGCTTCAAAGGCACAGTAAAAGTCCAGATTTGTCACGATTCTGGGTCATTTGACCCAGCGTTTTGAGTTTTAATATATTTTGATGTTTATGGTTTATGTTTAAGTTCATTAGGTTAACTAAGTTAATTCTATTTTGCCTATGTTGCTGTTTAAATTTAATGTTTCTTAGATCGCCTTGTGTCATCACCACCTGTGTTTAAGTCTCCCTTGTCGGTTCATCATGTCTGCGTCCCGTTATGTTTCTTGTTTTATTTTGAAGAGGTCTGGTGTCCCATGTTCACTGTGTTTAGTTTCACTTCCCCCTGTGGTGTCATCATGTTCATTTTAATCAGCTGTTTCCCTATGTGTTTCCACTTCCCCTGATCACCTCCTGTGTGCATTTAGTCTGCATGGTTTTATTCACTCCTTGTCCGATCGTCTGCTATGTTCATGTTATGTTTCTAGGTTTTCATGTATCCAAGCCAGGTCTTCATGTTCACCTTCAGGATTTTTTCATGTAGGTTATTGTTTAGTTTCGCCTTTGCCCTTTTATTTTGTACTGTTTAACCAGCCTTATATAAATGTCTCGTCCTTAGTAAAATCAAAGTTTCGTTTTTCGTGTCTGTACTTGTGTCCTCCTCCACTTGTCCGCACAGTCAGCTTCTCTGCTAACTGCAACAAGATTTTAGAACCTGGTAAAGACCAGATGATGTTTGTGTATTATGTAAAACCTTGAAACAAGTGAAAGAGGTTGTACTTTCTTTTTCACGTGGCTGGCAGTCAACACCTGGTCAGTTTATGAACTGCACTCCTGGGGGAAGCTGCAGCAGTCAGGGAGTGCCATTAATCTGCAAAGGTGTGGTTGACCTGACAAATGTTTGTGGATATAATGGTGTGGTTGTCTGTAATACATGTGAGTGCATGTTGCTGCAGTTAATGTGAGTGCTGTCAACAAGGAACTCGTCTCTCGGGAAAACACGGCCAAAAAACATCAGCAGTCAAAATATGTCCAAATATAAAAATCCACACCACATTGTATCTAAATAGAGTTTAATAGCATTCACAATAATAACAGCATGCAGTTAAAATGGCAAGGCCAGAATCCCAAACTGCTGCTGTCAGCAGTATCACAGATAGCCTGCTGTAGCACCATTTACCTCACGCACAATTTAATAAGAGCGAGGTACATGCCGTCGCTCAATACAGCTTTATTCTGTCATGGATAATGATCGCAAGAGGTGTGAATGGGAACAACTCTGAGGCACAGTGTTGTCTGAGATAGATGAATTGTAAATAAACCTCAAACATCAATATGAACCATGCTGGATGGCCTGATTTCATACACTGGCACACGTGGAATGAAAAACACTTCAAAGGCAGACCTTTAAAAATACCAGATTGCTTGTATTTTTTTTTTTCCCCCAAGGTAGTTCATTTCACTGTACTTTTAAATAGAAATCAAATTTACATCTCTATATGTGTAGAACAATGGGTACGACTCATGATATTATTTAAAATTTACAAAACAAAATGCAGCATGTATTTCACAAATAAGAGAATGTTAGCAAAATGCACATTTCCAGAAAATTATTTACATCAGTAAAACAATTTAGTTGAATACATTTTTCAAAAAATTCTGTAAAGCTGATTTAGAATATCTTATAATAAAAGTCTGCAAAAAATAAAATGAAAATAAACTCATTGCAACTCCTGGAAGGTTTTTCAACTTTTTAAGTCTCAATTCAGTAGATTTCTAATGCTTTTAACTGTATCTTAAACAACATTCAATGACCTATAAAAGTAGTTATGCTGATATTTCATATTACACTGCTTTACTACAAAAACTTAATTCTGGTTCTCTAGTTTTTTCGAATGAAGGCAAAATTGGAATTAAATAGGGACACAAACTAATTAAGAAAATAAAAACACACTGTCTTACCATCTTCTGGAGAAACATTTCTTGTTTTCCTCCATTTTTGTTATTCATTCTCAATTAAGCATCTTTGGGCATTGGACTAGTTCCAAGATAAATCAAAAGCAGATCTGCTATAGTATAAGAAGTAAAGAAGTAACAGAATTATGAAGCCAAGAGACATTATAAATCATGCAGACTGAAGATGAGATTGACCCCTGTGACTAGATTTAATCAGGAAATAATAAGCTGTGGCTTTTCATTAAGGCTATGCTGACAAAGACAGAGATAAGTTACAGGAGGCCTTCTGAGACTTTGTCAGGTGATGTCGGGGCCTCGTTTATACAAACATATACAATATTTTCTCAGCAAACTGACTCGACTAACCCCACAGCTACATTTCAGCTCCCTGGGACACACAAGTTGAGGCTGAAATTCCACTCTGGCCTTATCGATAGGTAGCCATCTAATCAGCAGGCGCTTCAATTTAGCCCAATACACCTCTGGCCAGTCACCGCGGCAAACAGCTTAGCACTGAGCATCGAGCCGCAAAAATGGCCCACACCCATCGCCTCGCAATGAGCCCAGCCAGACACCGGCCAGAGCATAGTCTGTGTGTGTGTCTGTGTGTTAAAAGAGGTGAGAGGCCGAGAGACTGATAACACATTCCTGAACTGTATGTCTGTTCAAATGTATCAAAAATCACTGCACGGATGGGTATGACTTGCCTTGTATTCGTTGACTCTGGGCAATATCACAGCTAAGTGGTGCAGCGGGGTTGTGGGTGATCGGAGGAGGGGGGCTGAGGTGGAGGGATGGAGGATATCTAAGACGAATTAGAGAGACATGATGAATGACGCAATATTTTCATGCCAGAGGGAAACTATTGCACTTCAAATTAGAGGGGGTGACAGAGAGAGGGAAGGAGGCAGAGGAGGAATGAAATAAATCCGCAGGAATAAAGGGCTAATGAGAGGGGAGAGCATTTTTACTGCTGGTGGGGGAAATAAAAGGGGTTGGGAAATCAGAGTAATAGCAGTTTACTAATACAAATATTGGCCTTTTACTGAAATGTAACATTTTTTTGTGAATATTTTCAGTCTCATTGTCTCTAATGTGACAGACAAGACATAGCTTGACTGACAGGAGAGGTATTAGACTTATTTGAGGGCTGGACAGTTGGACGGGTAGAGTAGTGATTGGCCAAAGCCATTTTCCATCTTGGATGAAGAAAAAAAAACAGTATCTGGGGCCAACAGGTGTTACTTATTATTTTTGTTATGTGTGCAAGTACAGGGTTAGACGTGCACTTATCATTAATAATAAGAGACCTGACCTTGTATGGTCGATGTTAAGAATTGTAGGAAGCACCAATATGAAAGTCTCTAATCCCCTTGACAGCACATTTCTGAGCTAACAATCTATCCTGGTGTCATTGTCTTCCTTGTCCTCCAGGTGCCTCTTGTTCCTCTCTGTCTTTTTCCTCTATCAGTGTGTATGAAGGCATGAGTGGCATTAACCAGTCCAGCCATTCTCAAAGTCGAAAGTACTGCAGTCCACTTAAAAACCAAACAATCCCGTGGGGCTCACCCGATCTTAAATCTTCAATCTAACCCAAACACAAGAGTAAGTGATGTGTTTCCTTAATTGTATTCAAAAAACATCAACAACACAGCCTGTTGGCTTTAAATTGTTAATGCTACTAGTGATATGCAAAGTGTTCAGGGCAGTGTGTGATCAACCTTAAACTGGGACACAAAGATCAATACAAAAACAGGAAATTTAAGACAGGATAATGATTAATAGTAAGTAACCAATCAAGCCACTCTCTTTGTAGGTTTTACATGTCGCCTGTTTGCGGAGTCAGTTAGTCCTTCCTAATCTCTAAGTACGTGCATATATGTCATGCTTTCTTCTTTTAGATCAAACAATGTTTATATTGAACAAATATAGGTTAAGTAAATATGCAAGTTTTTAAATTGTTGTATTTATGACGGGGGGGGGGAAACACTATCCAAACTTGTCTGGCCTGTGTGAAAAAGTGTAAAACTAACACAGCATTTCTTAAAAAGGACATCATAGTCAAACATGGTGGTGGTGGTGTGATGGCCTGGGCTGCTTGACTGTTTCAGGGACCCGATAACTGTAACTGATGGAACCATGAATTCTCTCTACCAGAAAATCCTGAAGGTTTGTAATTACTCAAGAGTAATTGTGGTATGCAGCAGGAAAACGATTTGAAGCAAACCTCTAAATGGCTCAAAATAACAAAATGTAGTTTTTGCAGTGGTCTTTTAAAAATCAGATTGAGAATTAGCTCGAGATGCTTTACCATGGCCTCAAACAGACCGTTCATACTTGAAAATCCTCAGATGTTGCTGAATCAAAACAATTCTGCAAAGAAGAGTGTAACAAAATTCCTCGACAGTGATGTGAAATTATCACAAATACTTGATTGCAGTTGTTGCTGCCAAGGTTGGCACAACAAGTTATTAGGTTTAGAGGGCAATTACTTTTTCACACAGAGCAGGTAGGTTTGAAAATGAAATCATTTAAGTGATGCTTTTTGCATTTACTCGGGTTGTCTTTGTCTAATACAAACATTTATTTGTCTGAAACATGTCAATGTGACAAATAAGCAAAAAAACCTAAGAAATTAAATTTTTATGGCACTGTACCTGAGCATCGCTCTAGCCTATGATCGTGCATTAGATAGTTGCCTGAAAATACTACCCGATCTCAGCTCCTGCAGAAATATTTACTATGATGGAATTAGGTATTTTCTGTTCTGCAGTTTGCCCTCTAGTGGTTATTTTGTGTATTTTACTCTGCAAGATCTAGCCAGGGGCAGTTTCACCTGTGTTAATCTGTTGCCATCCATGCCTTCACAAGTTGATAAACAGCATCATCTGTAAGTAATACTGTTTGTTATCATTGAAATGACTTGTGTACATTATTATTTGTTGTGAAAGCATGATATAGTTTGTAGTTTGAATCTAATTTGAATGGGTGTATAACCTAAGCTAGTAAGGTTAAGTTAGCTCATATGCCATGTGGTTTCTTTAAAATTTTGATCATAAGCATGATTTCATTTGATGTTTTATTTGGGGACTCACTAAGCAGATAAATATTGCCCTCATATTTTTGAACATGTGACTTACTGCTGTGTTTGTTATATTGTATATTAATGCAACACTTTTATTGGTTTATTTCTGGTTTTGTCAACAGTTTAACACTATTTCCTTATTAAATTATCCAACTCAACACATCGGCCTGTTCCTTGGATTTTGATTAGGAGAGTATTTATCTGTCTGTATTGCTGAGTCTACGTTCATGAGGACAACACTCAGTGAGGACAGAACATTTACTGTGACATACATTGTTGTTCATCCTGAAAATCCTTTTCAACTTTGTCCTTCATTTTGAGTCCCTCAGGTTAACCTTGCCACACAGGTTTCTTGCCTTGTGCTCTACCCACACTAAATAGGCTAAAAGTGGATGGTTTGAATTTTTTTTTAAATATCGTCCAATGTATTGAATTCAAATCCTACCTCCCACTTTTATGCTTTACTTCAATAAATACTAAAAGTACATGTGTGGTGTGTTTATAGCCTTTCCACTTGAAAAACAAAACAGAGGTGTATTTTGGAAGGAGCTATTTCTCAGGACAAACAGTTCCTCAAGCAATACTTCTTGTTCCCAACCAGCAGCGTAGATCCACAGTTAAGGCCAGCGGTTCTTAAACAAGAATAAACTAGAGTTTGCTGAAGCTATCGTGCTTTGATAAATATCAATTTTTTATTGTTAATGATAAGAATTGTGACGTGGGAACCTTGATCTCCTTGGAGTGGAGTGTGCTAGAAAACGATTGAGAACTAGTTTAAGCTTAAATCACCATGAAATTCCAAACTGAATCATCAGTCCAAAAGATTAACAGCTGTGTTATAAAATGTCCAGTTCTTTAAAAGGTATAAGTCTCTGCAAAAAGAAAAAATGGGCCATTAGCAACAACCAAAGCTGAAAATCATGCTGCTGAGCATTCTGACAGTTCAATCCGTAACACAAACCAGCAACTGGTAATTGTTTTTTTGTGATTGGCCAAGGTAGCACCTATAGAATAATATCATTTCCAGCACACCACCTGCAGTTTCATCAGTTTGTCTTCAGCTAATACTGCTCTCCGGAAATACCTGGAAAGTTTGGGCATTTTTATGAGATATTATTCCATTTGACAAAATGCAGTTGGATCATTTTTCAATAAAACCTCCTACCATCTTTTATGTATTTGTTTTTTTTTCCAGCCCGTACTACTTCTTGTAACTTTTATGAAACTATGAACAAGCCCCCCTCCCCCCAAAAAATAAAAACCCTTTTCTACCTTAAAACAATTCCAACTAAGATTCATCTCCAGTCTGGCAAAGATGACCTTTTTTCACCAATGGTCCTTCACACCAGCAATTTTCATCCATATCAAACAGAAACAAACAGACAACTATATACTGTAACACAGGTGGAGAGGTGTGACGGGTAAAAAGCAACTGAAGAAGATGGGCATGCGAACGAAGATGAAGAGAAAGCTGTCAGACATAAGCACACACACAGACACACAGAGGTCTCGCTTACACATGCTAAGATTAAAGTACTCCTCAAGATGAGCTGTGGTGCTGTGGATTATTCAAGCTTCCGGACCACTGATCAGCCAGTCCAGGGGTCCAATCAGACTGACAGCCAACAGTCCATTTCTCCCTTGCTCTCCCCCTTCTCACTTCACTGGTTTGATTGCACACACAAGGATATAGACAGATGGATGAGTAATAAATGAAAGGGATTTAATAAAGGGAGGGGGACACTATTCTTTCAAAAGACGGTTTTTCAAGATGCTGGTAGAGCGCCCTGTCTAATATGCAATCTCCCACAGATAAAACACATCAAAACATTTTCATAGTCATTAAACCATTCAGTGCCCACCTCTGTTCACTTTAGGATGGGGGCATTGTCATTCTTGAAAAGACCACTTATATCAGGACAAAAGTGTTGCATCATAGCACAAGTTTTTAATGATATTTTATTAGCTACAGACTCTGTGGATTCTGTTATTTTAATGCTTTTAGGTGCTTTTGATACTGTTGACCACAATATTCTTATTTCTCGCATTAAGCACTGTGTGGAGATAGCAGGCACAGCTATGGTTCAGGTCATACTTGTCAGAAAAAAGTTTTATGGTCAGTTTTGGACGCATACATTCTGCTTCTGCACTGCACCTATGTGGAGTTCCACAAGGTTCTATTCTGGAGCGCTGTTCTTTTCTCTTTATATTTACTTCCTCTCGGATCAATTCTGAAAAGATACGGCATCCCAAAATCGACTTCCCAAATCTATTTGTTCCTGAAAGGAAATGATGGCAGCTCATTAAAGTTTTATTAGAATTAGTGCTGTCAGCGTTAATGTCATTAAAATGACGTTAGCGCCATAACCGCATTAACGCAGCAAATCTCCGTTAGCGAGTGAGCGGATCGGCCCATGCGTGGGGCTGCACAGCGTCAACGCGTTAGTGTGGTTAGCTCGTTAATGCATTAGCACCATCCACGGAGATTTGCTGCGTTAATGCGGTTATGGCGTTAACGTCATTTTAACGAGATTAACGCTGACAGCACTAATTAGAATGTTTTGATGACATCAAAGCCTCAATGGCCTTGAATTGTTTTAAACTTTATTGAGAGCCAGACTGAGGTCATGATACATAGACCCAGTTGTTCCAGCAGTGCTCCAAAATTGGATCTGGGCCCAGTGGATACTTATGTAAATAACCCTAGTGTAAAAATGGACTGTGACTTAAATATGGACAAACAGATTAATTCTGTTGTGAAGTCAGGTTTTTACCAAACAAGGCTTCTTTCTAAGGTCAAGCCCTCCTTATCTTTTAATCATTTTGATAGAGTTATGCATGCTTTTATTTCAACCTGACTTGACTCTTATAATGCCCTTTACGTTGGTATAAATCAGGCCTGTTCTAAAATCCTGCAGCTCGCCTTCATAGCAGAATCCATTTGTAAAAGATGTAAAGGAAATAGAAATTGAATGAAAATATGAACTGATATGTTTTGATAATAATAATGACCAGCTAGAAATAGGAACTGAATCACTGATTTCAATGAAAAGAGACTAATTGCAGACTAGTAATCAAAAACTAAAGAAGAGTGGACGCAGTTAAAAGAATGAATCATCTCTTGAAAGTTTGTGACCTGATTTGGGGGAAAAAAAGAATTGGGTAGGAAAAGATTTGGTCGGCTTGTTAAAATGTGGCACCTTGTCAAAAATTACCCTTAAGTGAGAAGAAGAGGAAGTCAAGACCTGACGAACACGTTTTTTCCCCAAACTGTCTCTTTCTTATCAGTGCTTCACCTTCCATTTCACCTACCTGACTGACATCACAAACCAAGACAAGGCTCCAATTGATGTTTGAGCCCAATGTACCACGTTTCACTTCTCCATCCATTTCACTTGTAAGATGGATGGTAAAGCTGAGGCCCATTACCTCCAAAACTGTCCCCCAGGACAAGCCTGAATGTTCCATGGAGATCAAGTTTTTACTTATGTGACCAAAACATCTATTTTCTGTTGGGTTAAAGAGCATGATTTTTTTTTTTTTACATTTTGTAAAGAGAAACTATGAATAGAAATCACTGAAGCAAATACACACTCATGATGAGTCCTGAACAAATGTGGCATGACCTGCAAACTGCAATGGGTGGATTGGGGTTTCTGTTCCCTCCCAAGACAATTCATGTTTGTCTGCACAAGTCTTTTCCTTCCGTTTTACCTGCAAGAGCCAGGTCAGCATCTGTTTTCCCATGGTGAACGTCTTGTTTCCAGTGTGGTGGGATAGAGAGAGGAGAGGGAGGGTTTTTGATGCGAGACAGAAATGGGAACAAAATGTAAACACAGCAAACGCCCATTTCCCCCTGGGAAATCAGGCCTTGTGAAGACGGGGTGTCAGAACATATTCAAACGTGGTGTATTGCTTGCCTTGGTGTGCCTGCTTTAACTTGTAAAACATAACAGCAGGAAGAAGGGGAAAAAGAAAAGAAATTGGAGATATACTCAAGAAATAGAGGAGGAAGACTCAGTTGTACAAAACAAACAGATGGAGAGCCAAACAAAAGCAAAAACCTCATCAAGTTTTAAAGTGAATGTCAGTAGCACAGCGCAGGCATTTAGTGCTTGTGACAGCACCTTGAGGTTTTATTTTCTCACCAAATGCTGTCGTACATGTTGAATAACTTTTGCTGTTGCTTTAATACCAGCCATGTGCACATTTTCCTTCTCACACTGTAGCAGCGCTTACAAGAAAGAATTTACAGCTATCAGCGTACTTATAAAAGCCAAAATCTGCAGGCGTTTTATTAATAAATTAGCATGTTATTATTTCAATTTGTAATGTGCAACAGTAATGGTGCTTTAGTTTAGAGCAGGGCTATCAAACATAAGATAAGATAAGATAACCTTTATTAGTCCCACACGTGGGAAATTTGTTTTGTCACAGCAGGAAGTGGACAGTGCTAAAGTTATGAAGCAAAAATTTGAATACAATAAGAATAAATACATACAACTGTACAGAATAGAATAAAATAAAATACTATATACAGTAGAATAAAATAGAATAAAATATACAATAAGATAAAAATAGAATACAAATGCTATATACAACTGAGTAAAAATACAACGATGCCAGAAAAGATTATTGCACATTAGTGTTATTGCACATTTGTGGATGTGTGTGTTTGATCAGTTAAAGTCTTTGTTGTGGAGTCTGAAAGCAGTGGGGAGGAAAGACCTGCGGAATCTCTCCGTCCCACACCGTGGGTGCCGCAGTCTCCCACTGAAGGAGCTGCTCAGTGCTGTCAGAGTGTCCTGCATGGGGTGGGAGATGTTGTCCAACAGGGATGACAGCTTAGCCGCCATTCTCCTGTCACTCACCACCTCCACTGGGTCCAGAGGGCATCCTAGAACTTAAGGCCCAGGGACCAGAATCGGCCCAGTAAAGACTCTAATCTGACCCACTGGAAAATGTATAGGAGGGCACAGACTAGGACTGGGCGATATATCGAGTTTTTTTTAAAAAAATATCGATATATTTTCATACGAGATATAAGATGTGACAATATCGTTTATATCGATATAGTAAGGATGCTAAAGATGGATGAAGTCTGGACACATCTACTCAGGATTTATTGTAATCAACAGTTTGTTAGATTCTGCTACTCTCTCTCAGTTTTGGCTTATCCACCGTTATCTACAGTTAAAGAAGCATTTTGAGTTTATAGTGCAGGGAAAGTGGTTACAATGACCAAAATTGTCTATATATATTATTATAGATAAGGTAAACTTTTAGAATTCAAGTTTAGAAGTCTAAAATTACTCTGATTTTTTTAATAACCTGGTAACAACGGTGTATGGTTTAGCAGTGCAGATAATACTTTTGGTTTCGCTCACATCTTGTGGCTGGACCCATTACACTCCTCACTAGTTATCCACTTCTTCCCTTCCAAAAGGTAATTTATTTTTCGCTTGGGATTTAAAGCGGGTTATCTACTTTTTAGAAGGTTGGTGGTTGGATTACTTGCTCCTCAACTCCATATGTTAAAGTGTTCTTGGGAAAGATACCCACCTACCTCAGATGCATCCATGTGGGTATGCCTCTGTGCATTGAAAGGGTATCTGTGGATGCCACTTGCAGTTTAAAAAGTGCTTTGAGTGTGAGGTGAGAGTTAAAAAGTGATATATAAATAACAGTCCATTTAACATTGACTAAACTAGGAGATGGTAGCACCCAGACAATAAACAAAGGGAAATAAATTCTCAAAGAAGATTAAACACAGGTGATCACTGCTGTGAAACTCAGCTTGAGGCTTATTGATGGAGTATTTAGATCAGTTACATGATTAAGCCAATAAAACAAATAAATGGGCAGCACAGGCTGGTGCAATGGTTGCCTTGTAGAAAGCAGGCTCTAGGTTTGAACCTACACAAACAACTGGTCAGGTTAATAGGTCAGTGTAAAGTGGGTGTTTATGTTATGGTCTGGAGTGTACTCCATTCCCCTGAATTGGATGAGAACTGGCAGCTAAGAGAGCTGAGCCAAGGTTACAGGAGCCTTCATTTATGAAATACTTGAAATTTGTGAAGATGGACCTGAATAAATTGTCCCTGTAAGATTGTCTGAACAAGCGCTATCAAAGGGGTCAAAGGGTAATCTCTTACAGACCACTCTACTACTGGACTGGACTACTGGAGGAACATGTGACATATGTTATTGCAATTATCCTAAAGATGCTCCAAAGAAGTTTAAGTTATAAATGTAACTTAGTTATACTTAAAGAAAACTATTTAAAAAGTAAAATCTCTATAATTTATTCAGTAGTTTAAATTATGCAATAAAACAGCTGTTTCCTGAGATGGAAATGATGGCCATATTGAAAAACTTTGAGAACTCGGGGAAACTCAAAGTAATGGCTCCAGAGGGACAAACATGCATTTTTTTATACTTATATCCACTTTGGAAAGATTGTTTCAGTTCAGTTATGCCAATCTTGCAAGTATGCATTTGGGTCCAAAACCTGTGATTCAAGACACAGATGAAAGGACCCCACAGAAAACATGAAAGACTTCTGAGGTGTGGTGTTTTTATTAGGTGTAGAGTCAATGCTGTACTGATTGAACATGGTTATTTAATACTTTAAATCCATCCATTTTTAAATCCATGTGACCAAAGCATTTAGGTCAGTCACCTAAAAGCCATTGCTGGCTTATTTTTAACCAACTTGCCAAATTAATTTAATTGGACCCTAACCAAACACCCCTTCACCTGGGTTGGATTTAGCAGAACCACTGCCAAACGTACATTTTGATTTATTTGCTAACAGAAAACATATAAAATAATCAGGGTTTTTCTTAAAAATATATTATATTCTGTATTTTACAATGATCTAAATTAAAAACTGAAGTAGCAAAGTATGAAACCCACAATTTGTGTACTGCCAAAACATTTAAGCACATCTACAGCTTGGCCGAAAAGACTGAGCATTTGACATCTGCCTCTGATATTCTTCTCTGTTACTGCTTTAAATGCACTGTAACCATTGCATTCATATAAAAAACTATTTGCTGACTTTTGTGTTGTATTAAACAGATTGGACAAAGACTCTGGGCTGATAATAACCAGATCTTTTTTAGATTTGAGGGTACTTGACTATGATTCAGCACTACAAAACACATCTTAGGCACATCACCTTTCATAACTTTAAACATGCGCCAAACCTGAGTGTGTGCCAGCTGGGTCGCGATTTCTTTGAGACACTGAAGGACACCAAATATACTCTGACAAGTTATACGATTACTCTGCACACTCTGCCTTCTTTAGTGCTTCTTTGTGGCTTTGTGTTGGAGGCAGTCAGGCCCAAAGAGGAGGCAGGCCTGTCACCACTCGACTAATTGCTTACAAAGCGCCCACTTAGGTCTCTTCTCCCCAGCCGGTGTGGCATGTTTAGGTTTGTTTCTGGGTTTAATTTCCTTTTGTTAAAAGATTTAGTCAGTGTATATTTTCAGTTTAATTAAACTAACTACCCGTGTGGTATGTCATAGAACACCACTGGTCTGTGTGTTTCTGCTAAGGGTTTAGCAGGTTTTCACAAGGGGATGGGTGGAGCGAGGCATATATTGATAGTATTAGTAACAACGCTGGCATTGGAGTGATACTAGCATGATGGGATCTATACTTTGGATTGTTTCTCTCCCCTAAGTATCGTATGTTTCTCCTGCTCATGGGCAATTAGACATGTCTGCGTAAACACTGTTCCTCTCATGCAGGCACACTTTAGATGTCTTGAAGTGACATAACTCAGTGCAGAGCAGAGCATGTTGTGGAGGTACTGTGCAGCTGTAAATGAAAACACTGCAAACAGAGATCCTTGTTGGCAAAAATGTTGGTAAAAACTTGAGAAATGAAGAGGGGAGGAAGGGAATCCCTGAGATGGAACCAGACCACAAATGTTTCAGAAAATGTGGTGTTTTGTTTGTTTTTTAAAATTTCAGATATTGTATAACAAGACAAAACTGAGAACACGAATTAAATTTTTCCCCCTCACTCTTAACTAACTGAAGCCTTTCATTGAACTACAAATTGGTACTTTCTTTCTGGTCAGACATGCGGCAGCACTTCTGCTATCATTTTGTTCGTATTTAAAAAAAAGTGTACACATTAGTTTTTGACTGCTAGTGAAAACTGTTTTCTTTACACATAACTCTCTCACTGAACTACCAACGCCAATCCCTCAACGTGTTTGTACTCTCTGCTCATATTTCCTTCACATTAAATAACTTTTTGCTTTTTAAAGAACTTATTTGAACATTGCTCTCAACAACAAAAAATCCTCCCAAACCAAAAGGTTACTTAAAAATACACAAAAAACAGAAAAGTCTTTTGTTGTTGTGGAAAGTAAAAATCACACATATGTAGTGGTCATTAAATTGCTCAGATTTGGGAAATTGATAAGTCATCTGATAATGACACACTCCTCTCTCCTACATTAGCTTCTCCTCATGTTGCACTGTTCACTGTGGACTCTCACAGCCCCTCTCTGCATACTGGTTCATCATCATCTCTCGCCTCTTTGTGGAAAATGCTTTTTGAAAGTTTCACCACTTGTCACCAGTTTTGCTGGTTTGTGTGATGGTCTCCCAATTTTGTCCGACCTTTAAGCCCGTTCATGACAAACCTCCCTTTTTCTTAGACTTTTTCTCAGCTGATGGAGCACAAAACAATGAACTATTGAGTCAGCTGTTTAACTGTAAGATTGCTTTGACAACTGATTAAAGTTGCATTTTCTTTTCAAATACACAAAAATCATTACCTGGAGCAACATATCATTAACAGTTCAAGTCCCCTTGGCAGTGGTCAATGTACCTACCCAGCAAGAAGACAACATGGAACACAGCCGGCACCAGTTCAGGGTGTTATTCTAAACAAACTGCTCATGATTAATGCAGTGGATCACCACAAGAATGGGACTTATGATTCTGCAGAGCTGGGCAGCTGATTGGAGTAATGATTAGGGTGGAGAGACAGAAGGGGGTATGTGCGGGTGGGATTGGAGGTGAGGGGGGACACGCCAACACCATGGTCCTGATTTCTTTCTAGCAGGGGGCCACTGCTCCAGTAGCGTGGCACTGAGCCAAACACACTGGATTTAGTTTGTTATTGAGGGAAGGCAAAGCAATCAATCTGGAGGCTGGAAGGAAAGGAGAGTGAAGAATTATTTTTGATAAGTCGTCTGAGGAAAACATAATCACGGCTGTGCGGTGTGAGCTTGTGATGGGCATTAAAAAAAAGAAAAATGATTTTTGTTTCCTCCATAGCTTTTCAGTTCTTTATTTTTTTTTCTTTCTTTTAGTACGGTGTGTGCTGAAATTTTCTGCACTTGTGTGAAAGCCTGAAAGGTGTTCCTTCCTCAGCTAGTGACAGATGTGTCAAAGCATGAGACAACATGAAGATCTCGAGGGACTTCTTTAAGTGTCACTGAGTAGCTTTACCGCACAGACACACACACACACACACACACACACACACACCTATATATATACACACAACATTTTTTTTATCAGAAGTGCTGAATAATAGTGCTGTACTAAGCAGACTGGGCCAATTAGGCCCGCTGGGACTGGGAACAGGCACCAGCCTATTCGTATGTATGTGTAAGTGTTGCATGTGTGCACGTGGACTTTCCTTGAGTCATAGGCAGACAGCAGGAGTGGATGTTAGAATATTGTCATCTGCCTGCTACTACACACACACATGCACACATATACCTACATATCACAACAGCAGGGGAGGAAGACTGAAAAAGAATGGCAGGAGCACTGGAACAAATGAATGTTTAGACATGCTGCTGTGTAGACAAGCTTGTGAGGATGTGACCCAGCAGCTGTAGAGTCAGCACGCTGTTGCATATGTTTTCTAACTTCCCACACATGGTCTACCAAGGAGCTGTGAGTGATTTGTATAAAATCTGAGACTGTATAGAAAATATGTTTTATTATAGACAATATAATAGCTTAAAGGAAAACCTGAACACCGAGAGTGAGAGGATCCAAGGGCCCGTCATGCTGGTATGGGTTCCCTTAGAGGAAAAGGGTCATTGATGAAATGCCAACGGCACTAATATATATCAAGTGCTGAAAGTGCTTTTTACACTACATACAGCTTTACTTTAAGTGCTTCTTATCTATCATGCACATACACGGATGGATAAATCAGCCACAATTTGGAGTTCAGTATATTGCCCTTGGTTGCTTTGACACACAGACTGAAGGAACAGGGTAATGAAACCACTGAACGTTTGATTAGCAGGCAACCCGCTCAGTCTCCTGATTAATGATGGGAGTGGTCTCCTCACGCCCCTAGAGTATGTCCCGAGGGTTCGCTGAATAGTTTGATATGAAAATTATATGAATCATGTGCTATCACAGTCAGCAGATCTCAACCCAACCTGTTGGATATTTTGGACCTGCACATTAGACAACATCAAAACACCAAATGAGGGAAAAGCTTCAAGATGAACCTCCAGAAAATCTCTAGAAAGAAAAAAAAAATCAAGATCATAGAGCACTACTCTGTTAGCACATGGTGGTGATCCAGCCCCTTGCATAAAATAATGGTCCCTGCCATTTTTCATTCACACAAAGCTACCAAAATACGTTAAAAAAAATCGTAATCTTAGTAAAGTGACCATAAAGTGGGTTTTATATCTATTCATCATACATAAGTATGACTTTTCCGGTAGACGGGCTCCATTTTCTCTTTTAGCAGTGCACAGCATGACAACACAGCCAGCCTAGTGGCATATTTACCCTGTGTTGTTTCTTTCATTTCTAGATTAATTTTTATATTTCTTGGAGTGATTGGTGGCTCTTGTCAGATTTAAAGGTATGCCACAACTCCCAAGCCTGGAGAACCAATGTCTAGATGTGGCCTTGGTTAATTGTTATTTTAAATATTTGTTAATTTTTTATTTTTTATTACATATTGCATACTTCTAATCGAAATGACATGGCTGCAGGTTTTAGATCCCTTTGTTCATGTGCCTGTGTGATCCATACTGGACTTCCTGCAGTGTGTCATAATAGTCTTTTATGCTGATTCTCAGGACACAAATAAAGTCACATGGATGCAAATCTGGTGAATAGCAGGTGGAAAGAACAAATGTGTCAGTGCGGGCATGTAACACTTGGATTTTCAAAGTGATCTCCAGTGGAGCACAATGGCAGTAAAGCACATACACCATTGTTCTGTGGGGAAATCTCCAGAAATCCAGCCACCACCATCACTAATGATTCTCTACATGAAATTCATGTCACTTTGAAAGAGAGAAGTTGGTGTGTGCAAATTTGAAGTGAGTGGTGATATTGCTCATACCTGATGCAAGCAAATCAGCAGGAGTGACGTGAGGATAGAAGGAGAGAGAGTGGAGGATAAGAAATGAATGACGAGACTCTGTCAATGAAGTAAAATGGAAGGTAAACGTAGAAAGAAGTATCTAAAAAGTGGGGTACACATGGGAAAGGTTTGTCCAGAATGATTAGTGTTAGTGGACTGTTACAACAGTCCAGTCATATACAACATTTGTGTTTCTGTTTATTATGCTGCACTGAGCTGTGCTCACCACCAGCCACTCGCCTCCAGAATCCTGTACCTGTAAGGACATTTCTTTAGTTTCACACTGTCTCCTTGCTGAAAACTGGTTGCTTTTTAATAAAAAGCCAAAGCCAAAGTGTCCTGAGTCTGAATCTAGAGACCAACTTTGACATTAATATGACTGTATTGGCTCAGTGATGACTTCTGTCATTTCCTGCTCTGTGTTATGTGCTGCATGGATTGTGGGTGCCAGCTAGAAACGCCAGGACCCAGTGCTCACAGTCTTTAACACTTAAACCATTGCTGGTACCCTTTCTCTCACTGTCCTGCCCAGGAAACAACTGCAGTTCCACCTTAGTTATTTCCATGCTTTTATTTTATTGCCTTGCTTCTCATGCACATCCTACAGTGTTGATTCTACTGATCGTTACGCTCCATTTGCTTTGTCCTTTAAGTAATCTCTGTATGTTTTATGAATTATTTTTGCCTTACTGTTGAAAATGGCTTCTCTTCCCCAGATTTATAAGCTTCTTGTAAGGAATTCACATTTTCTGTTTTTTTAAATAAGCGTCACATACAGAAAAGAGGGATTTAAAGAATCAAGGGTAAGATTAAACAAAAAAAAAGTAGATAGCATTGACTGGCTAGAATGAAGGAGATTAAGGATAAAATATATGGGGAGCTGCTACAAGCAAACCAACAGGAGGGATGGAAGGATAGAAGGAAAGAATTATTGGAAGTGGGGGGAGGAAAAAATAAATGGCGAGAATCTGGCAATGAACTAAAACGGAAGGTAAAAGTAGAATGAAACAGAAGTATCTAAAAAGTTGGGGACACATGGGAAATCATGGCTCTCATGGAAGGTTTACCCAAAATGATTAGTGTTTATTAATAAGCTCTGGAAGGCGCAGTTGCCTGTTGCTACAGTCCAGTCATATATGAGGTTTTCCTCCAACACTCCAGAAGGTTCCACCTACACAACACACACCGCCTCACACATCTACGAAGGCCCGTCTGTGAGGATGCACACAAGCATGCAATACGCTCACAGACACACATATATTGGACAGGCTTCTCTGCAAATCCATTCAAAATAGACTTCAGGGGGAAAACAGTGTGTTCTTTCACACATTGCAACTCATTCTGAAGTACACCTGTCTGCTCTGTCGCAGAAGGACGGCAACTTGTCTATGATCACAACATCCTGATATTTACAGTCTATGGCCAATAACAATTTTTCACAATTCTTAAGATACATTTCCTGAAGCCTTCTCTCTTTTTCCCTCCAAGCTGTAAACACCGACCCCAATGGATAAAAGTACATTCGCTAAACCTCTGACTCTTCTGGTTTTAGCTCTGCTCAGAACCAAACTGTTTTTCAAATCAAATTTAGTCTAGGATATTTTATACCCTCCATCCCAGAATTTCCATGTTCATTCAGACATACCATAACAAGAAGACCTCTGTCTGGGTAGTATTTCATTCATTCATTTCAAATTCATTTTTGTCCTTTTGTTTTTCATTTTGTTCAAATTCAAACATAGAAAACAGAGGACTTAAATACACACATGCGGTGATCAGGGAAAGTCGAGAAAAATGAGGAAACAGGAATGTAAACTCAAACACAATGACATGAAAACTGGACTTTCAAAATTAACAGAGAAACATGACAAGACATAGGCATGACAGCATCAACCAGAAACATGACACAATAAACAACAATGGGAACATTAACACATCGGAACACCACTGACACACATGAACCTAAAAACAAGGCAGGGGAAGGGAACCTAAATACAATGAAAAAGAACATACTGTACTCGTACAACACAGGAAACATGATGAGGCAGACCAAACAACATGGGCTTGACACATGAGACATGACACACAAAGGGCAGGTGAGACCAAAGCCCAGGGAAAAGGGGACATGCGGGGATCAATAACAGAATTACGGCTGAACCACTTAGGGGTTTTACGGGAGCTAGATGAGCTTAACCCAAACGATAAATGACAAAACATGAAGCCTCAAGTTCTAACTAATAATACAAAACAAGAACCTAACATTTCCCCATACTAATAAAAGAAATACACAATATATCATGAACTCAAAATGCTGGGTCATAGACCCAGCCCATG
The DNA here is from genome assembly GCF_963576455.1 of Neolamprologus multifasciatus. NCBI lineage: Eukaryota > Metazoa > Chordata > Actinopteri > Cichliformes > Cichlidae > Neolamprologus > Neolamprologus multifasciatus. The sequence continues at coordinate 20,482,756 of NC_140455.1, forward strand.
ACACGCAGAGTGAAGACTTTTGTTATTTTCCCTGTTCTGACCCATTATTAATGTACTTGACATGATTTTGAGGACAATTATTGTTTAAATTTTGTATTCATGTGCCTGTGGTACATGCGAACAATTTATTTCACTGAATAGTAAAATTCTTATAAATGTTAGTAATGAAAGTGAAAAAAAGTTTTGGATTACAATGTTAGTTGTTATTTTTTTAAATGAAATAAAATAATTATTCAACATATTTTACATAATGGGTATTAAACTCTTCTGTATTTAAACAGTTATAAGCTGTTGCTGTTATGTACATGACAACTCATAATAAAATGATAATAAAATGTTACTTTTACATTTGATTTTGTAATAATATTTAGAGGTCAAATGTGACATGATATTTGGTATTTTTCTAAACACAGCATCCTACCAACACTACCATACCCTACTTGGCGTAGGCAAATATAACTGATTATGTAAATGTTAAATATCACTTAATACAATGTTTTGAATTTTTATCAGCAGTCTATGTTGATACTGCAGCTGAACGCTGAAAACTCTGCCGCTGTAATAACGTCTGCTTCCTATCAAGTTGTTGCCTTATGTGAAGAACATAGATGTAGCTCCCTCTACGTCAGCATGCAGCAGTTATATATAATGTTGCACTGCCAGCATTTAGGATTATGATTAGATTATTTTTTGCATCAGGCCAGATGGGCTCCATGTTTCCTCCCAACCATCTGTGTGAGCACCACCCTGGATGGATGGAGGGAATTTTAATTCGGGCATAGAAAGCCGTAACAGATAAGAGGAAATGAGTCACTTTGGCTCATCTCTCCAGCATAAGGAATAAGAAAACACGATTTGTTTTGCTTTGTACCTTGTATGCTCATTTTTCTTTAAAATTCCAAACTTAATAGTAAAATGAAGTTTTTTATAAAAAGTGCTTATGTGCTTATGATTCATATGACCTACATGAACCAACCTGGTAAGAAGACAGCAGACCAAAGTAAGATGTGCATTTTGTCGTCCGTGATCTGGACATTGTAGCTTCAATATCGCAGAAATCCGCAGTCAAATTTTATTAAGGATCCTAAAAAAAGTCCTTATGAATGGTCCTTGACACCTTTCCAAAACTGTTAATACACATGGGTGATTGGACACAAGTGAAAACAGATACACACTGCTGAGAAAGTATTGAGTGTGGAGCAGACAATCACAGAAAAGGAAAAACAAAGGAAGCAAAGTAACCAGAGATGCATGAAGATAGCAGTTACTGAAATAAAAATAAGAAATTTGTAACAGAGAAACAAAGTAAACAGATAAAGATGAGGAAACAGAAGAAGCGTGAGGGAAAGACAAACACTAAGAAATGCAAGAAAGGATACTTAATGAAGACAAAAGCCAAAGCTCAAACTTCACACTAAACCTGATACGTGGAAAAATTATGAAAACATGTTTTATATGCCTTGTGCAACATACGCCTCAGTTGTGAGCAAATGAGCCATACGTGGTACAAGTTTCATATGTTTCTTTTGCAACTTAATTATACGACTTAATTATAATTAAATTATTTATTTTCTATACTCAAAATGGTCAGTTTCTGCAGTAAATCTCATCAGATAATGTCAAAAGACAAATGCAAATGAAATGAAGATATTTATCAATGGAAATGTCAGTAAATTGCTATTTTTCTCGAACTCTTTTCCACATACTGTCGGTTTTCATATCGCGAGAAAGAACATAGCCTATCACAGGTGGTTAAATTTCAGTAAAAGAGATCTTCCAATAAGCTTTGGTTCATAGGATTTTCTGTTTTAGTGTATTAGATAAGCTCCAACAAGAGCCTGTATAGAAGGCTCTTCACAAGAGAGATTCTACCTCTTGACCCATGTTCGATAAAATTATATGTCTTTATGACAATCAGGAATGTGTCAAGAGGACTGAACTGGATTTATTCTTCACTAGTCTTTCACATGTGTGGTCTGACCTCTGTATAATAGAAATCAGGCAAGTGTGGGGCACAATTTAAGAAAAGAGGACCTTTAAAACCATTTAAATAATAAAGGCCTCCATTAGCAAGTCTTAATTGGTTTTGGTTCATCTCTGGTTCCAGAAAACAACACAAAGTACCACCTTTTAAAAACACTTTCTTGCCTTTTCCCTCCAATCTCTCTCTCTCTTTATGCCTCTTCCTCTCCTTTTCTTCTCTCCATCTCCATTCTCAGTCAGCCAGCTTCCCTATGAGATTGTTAATCTAATGCCACTAGCACAGGAGTTGATGCTGCTCATCTGATACCACAAAGTCTCAGATGACACACTCGCACTCAGGTACAATCAGACGGGGACAGGCCCAGGAGCCCTGCAGCTTCACTAACGTTTTTTAGCACTTTCAGAAGCCTTGGTCCCAGAGTGGATCATTAAACTGGAGAATACCAGTTGCAGATGAACCAAAGGCGCAAGAGCTTGTTGGATCATTCCCAAAACAGAGTTGGAGAAGAAAAGGAAGCAAAGAATGGGATGAGAAGAAAGTTCTCCCTTCGTCTAAACACCGCTCATTAGCAGAAACAGGTATGTCGCCGAATGAATGATAGTGTGAATGGTTTAAAGAAAAAAAAATGTCATGGGAAGTTGGAAGAAAGACGCAGGGGTGCTGACAATGAGGAAATGACAGTTTCATGCTGAATAGGCAGGAGTGTTTAATCTATTGTTAGACATCCGCATCAAAAAATGTCTCTACTCCAACAACTGTTCCGCTTCCTGTCAATTAGGCGCCAGGAAATTGCACGCACATTTGTCCAAGCGGCAAAACACACACACACACACACACACACACACACGTACACACGTACACACTGCATAGTCGAAAGCATATGCAAACACACCCCTGCATGCAACACACACCTCATCAAGCTGCAACGAGCGCACCGTGATTAGTCTATCCGGGGCCCAGCATGCAGCGCGTGTGGCTATGCATTTGCTTGACAGAATGTGTGCGTGACACAACTATTCTCTATAATTTGTTTGACAAATAGAAAGCGAAGGCACGGAAACCGTAATTACACTTCTCGAGGTCGGAGTAAATTTTGAAAAAGTAAAAGGAAATAAAGGTTAGGAAGCAGCGAAAGTGAGGCCTTTAGACGGAGACGCGAGGACCAATGTTACCAGAATATTGATGACAAGCTGAAATTATCAGGCATACAGAGTCGAACCAAGTGGAGAGCTGCCATGAGCTGGCAATTAGTACCCACCATTCAACAACACATGCTGCTAGCCTACTTTCAAGTGAGACAAGCCGTTCTTGTCCCCCCCAAAAAATTGGCCATGACGTGAGATTCTGCTGTCATTTTCCGAATTAAACCTCATTAAGTTAATTCTGGCAGAGGCAGACTTCAGGTACATTGCACGTAATTTGATGGCAATTATATCAGTGTGTGCTGGAGTTTGTCGCTGCCCTTTGCTACCTCCTCAGCCCTAAACACCAATCTGCCATGTTGTACTTAGCCATAACAAGCTCACTGAGAAATGCTGCAACTTTTCTGCCACTTACCTCTCTCCTGTGACATTTTTTTAATGAGGTAAAGGGTCAGTGTCCGATTTTTACCTCAGGATGTTTGTATACCACAGAAATTCTATTTATATAGGAATGCTGTAGCACAAGGAGCCAGAGAGGCAGACGTGATGGAGAATGATGTCAGAGGCAGGCGAGGGGAGGATTTGCAGACTTCTTTCTGCATGAGCTGACTGGATGCGGCAGTAGAAGGGTAGACGCTGTTTATTTCATTGGGTGCATGTTAAGCGCAATGTGTTGGATAGTCTGTTCTCACCGCCTGGCTGCTCTGATCTCATCCCCTCACAGAGGGGTTTTATATAAGCCTCAACATCAACATAGCTCTCAGTGATGATTACTTCAATGAAGAGAGGAGCAGGAGGAGAGAAGCAAGAAAAAAGCGTGACTTGTGTAAGAGAAGAGGGGCAGTGATGACAGGAGGCAAAGGGGTAAATGGAAAAATATAGTGGCAGAGAAGAAAGGTGGAGAAGGGAAAGGGAGGTAGGATGAAAAATAAGAGGGAAGAAGAGAGGGGAAATACGCGAGGAGTGGAGGAAAGAGAGTGAAAAGGTAGGAAATGAGCATGATAAAGAAAGAGCAGTGGGTGAGGTGAGGAAGTAAAGAAACTTTACTAAATCAGGGGAGAGATGCGAGTGAAGATTAGATCAACAAGAAGTTGAAGAGTGTTATGGCCCGTCTAGACGTGGCCAGACCATAACATAAGGGTGATCCATCCCAGTCCGACCCCAGGCAGCACATCACACAATTAATCCATTTTTATTGTAGTTTATTTACAAAGAACGAATGTAAAATAAAGGAAGGGAGGAAATTATAACTTCGGGGTGGACCAAAGGCCAAAATAACAAACAAAGGGAGCCTATCTCAAAGATAAATCGAACTTTCCTATTCAAAAGAATTAAACCAAACGACAATGACTTACCTCCCTAACTAACAAAAACAGGAGAAAACTGTAATCAACAAAAAGGCGGTCCATCCCTACATGCTCCAGTAGCAACAAACATTAGGGAACACACACAGGCTGTGTCCCAATTAAGAGACCGCATGCGTGAAGTACGCGCACTACGCGTACTACGTACGGTGCGTACTATGAGTACGAGAAGTGCGGAAGTGAGAGGCTTGTGAAATGGGACGGTCTAGCCTTCGTTGCGCTGTTGAGGTTGCCTAGCAACCATGATACTAACCACGAGAAACGTTACATACAGCATTGTGTGACATAAATGAAGGAGAAAAAATGTTTTGTTGTTCATTCATTTTTTATGACCTCACTTTGATTAGTTGAGGCTGAGACCACGGGACTGTAAAACATGATTGTTGGGCTTCAAAACCAAGCTGACGCTGAAAGTACAAACATCGCAAATGTCACACAACTTTGCCGACATGTGGCCAACAGTAATTTTTTAATGTTCTTCATTATTAAACATTCGCACATAAATAAGTGACGTCATATTCAGTACTTACTTTTGACAGTTCACTCTTCGGCCACTCCATTCTGCCGTATTTTGCGGCAAAATTATCCACACCCACCGCTGCGCTATGAATTGTGGGATATATGGGACCACAAAGCATGCACCGGACCACACTTGATATTTGGGGAAATCGACGGCGCATTTGGAGTATGCATTTGAAGTACACTTCGAATTGGGAGCCGTTGTCGCGTGGCGGTGACGTAATCACACTTAAAATGTGTACTTCAAGCGTGCAGACCCTGAATTGGGACACAGCCACAGTCTGCCGGCTGGGATGGGCCGAGGATGAATGACTGCCCGTCCATAGCGGTGTCTTCTTATATGCCATTAGCCAGTCGGTATGATCCGTCCCCCTGGATGCACCAATCATGGAGAGGCACCTGCACACTCAGATTTACATATTAAATAAAATTACGACAACAGTCGTAACAAAGAAACATTGAGAAAAGATCCTAAAGAGAAACAGAAAGAAGACAGGAAGGAGGAAAGAATGAGGAGAGGAGCAATAGAAGGATAGGAAATAAGAAGATAGGGTAACATGAAACAGCCAAGAGAGGAAAAGTGAGAGAGGATGAGGGAGGAAAAGGCTGCAAGTAAAAAAATAAAATCAGGAGAAAAAGCAGTAGGGAAAAAATAGGCGAGGGGAGAAGGAACGAGTGAAGCAGAGGAAGAGAGCTAAAGATGCAGGAGGAAGAAAAATGTAAAAGTAAACGGAAGGAAAGGAGAGGAAGAGATGAGCAAAGGGAAGAGGGAGGAGAGGAATCTGAGGATAGCAGGATGAAGAAGACAGACAAAAGAAAAAGAAGGAAAGAAATGGTTCCTTTAGCAGAGGGAGGAAAGAAGAGGAAGGGTATCTGGAAACACACACACACATACTGTACTCTGCCTAAAATGTCAGTCAATCATCGGGAATACTCGGTGTTCTCTGTGTTCGTCTTATCTCCCCTGACAGAGTCGACAGTTTGTGTTTGCTCAAACAGCAGATCAGGAGGCCATCATTAAGAGACTATTGACTCCCTCCAAGTGCTTAAATAAACACATATCTGCATGCGTGTCAGCCATGCAGAGTCTGGAGGATGTGCCGTAAGAACGATCAGAGACCAAGGTGTTTGAGTCAGGAAGTTGTGCACACTTTCAACCAACATGTTTTTGAAAGGAAATACTTTGCTTTTGGTATAACGCTGATTTTGGCACTGATAACTTTAAAGGTGAGACTTAATGCAGCGGGACTATGGAACATGACTTGTATTACAGCAGGGCTTTTATGCAGGGTTAAAGTGGGCTTTAGCAGGTGGGGGAAACATAATTCTGGGCGTAGCAGTGTAGCACAGGGGAAAGAATTTAAATCGAATTGAAAAAAAGTCACATAATTTGTTTTGTGAGCTTGAGTAGATTTTTCTTTGTGTGCAAACTGTGATCAGCTGACCTGTGCTGCTACTCCAATATTCACTGCTCTGGTAGCAGACGCTACACAGGCTATCTGGCTGATTTTTAACCCCTAGACAAGATAAATTTAGTATAAGAGATATAATTCAGTGAGTGAATCACTTAACAACATAAGCACTTAAATATAAATTGGTTTCGGCTACCCTTGATGTAACCTAGCAGCAGTATCCTGGATCTAACCAATCAAAATAGCTTAATCTGCACTAAACTGCCTTGTATTTTAATGCAACATTTAAATAACACATTAGTCTTCTTCCGTTTGTTTTGCTTACACAAAACTGATTCACAAAAACAGTCCAACAAAACATCATGTATAGAGCCAATATCTTATTTAAAATCTCTAAAATAAATTAGGACAGTGTATAAAAAATTACAGTATATAAAATTTCACTTGCTGAGCAGTGCTTACCTTTAAAAATAATCTCTCATCTTCCTCTCTATTCCTCGACTGGGTTGCACATTAATGTTTTTTTTCCTCTCCATGGGAAACACAACATTAGCTAGCGGACACATTTTGTGACGCATTGTGCAGAAACAGTTTTTGTGTTTGGTGACATTTGTTGAGGCGTTGAAAAAAGTTGCATTTGAAATTACCTGGCACTTTTAAAAAAAGCCATTATTCTTTTTATGCTCAATGTTTATGTAGTGTGACTGCAACTGTACGTCTGAACTCGTCACAGGGATGAGAACGCGTTGAAGAAATAAGGGTCCATAGGATGTCATTATTATCTTATTACTGAGCAAGTATCTCCATGCTGTCACTGGAAGCAATGCCAGGCTGCAGCACACAGACAGTTAAACTAATTCAGTGATAATATGCATTTATCTGTCTATTAGATTTAATTACTCATTAACTGAAAGTGCCAGAACACTGTTGTGGATAGTTCTGGCCCACTTTACTGCCTATTTCTACAGGTGTTCTACTGAATAATCGCAAGTGCAGAATGTATTTCGATAGTGAACACTGTTGATTTTCCTGCTCTTTCAATAGTTTAAAGAAAAGCCTAATCTAATTCGATTGGAATATTTATACAGATGTGAGGCGATCTGGGTCAGTAGAGACACAGCTAAAGACAATTAAGACAATGAGACAAGAGGATTAAACACTAAAAAACTAAACACAGGTGACAAAACTGCCACAAGAAGTCAGAAATGATAACTAAACAGGGAAATTAAGACACATGAACAAACTTCACATGGGGTGGGGGGTGGGGGGGGGGAACTGACAGGAAACTCTGAGCAAACAAACAAACTCCAATACAACCAGAAACTAATAGCTAAAGAATCAATATACCAAGAAAGCATGAAAATATGAAACAGATAATAAGCAAACAAAAAATTGAACAGGGAACATTTAAAAGTCCAAAAACTCAACATACTGAGTCTGAGACTCAGCAATATTACAATACCAGTAAATGAGCAGACAAGAAAGGAGAAGAACTACTGTCGGTGAACAAATGGAAATTAAAGTTAAATACTTGTTTCAAGCTGGCATCATTTGTAATATATATGTATATTATATGTAAGAGAGATGAATTTACCATAAAAGTTTCAGGTCATCTACAAAAGGCTTTTTCTTTTCATAAAAACCTTACCTTACTTGTAATATAGCGATAACACTGAAAAGGAAAGTAATAATACAACATCTCCTTTTAGACTTTTGTGTCGAACAGCAGAATTCCTTTGGAAGTATTTGTCAGTTAGTAAATATCTATTGTTTGAGGGAACTGTGATTACTTACAAGGTCGGATGGAATTCACGTTTAACCTATACAAGCTTGTTCTCGTTCCTGGAGGTTTCAAATAAAGGCATTCTGTTAAAGATGCTGGCATCTGAGGAACATTCAAAAGCTGTCTTTGGTGTTGGTGCTGTGATGCATCGCGCTGTGATGTCGTTGTGAGACGAGTCTCTTATGTGAAAAATTGTAGTTGAGGCTTGTTCATAACCCTCTGGTGTAATACTTAAACACAGTGGGTACTTAACGTGCATGTTTACTGAAGGATAATATTTTAAACTATAATATTAACTAAATCTAAACACACTCTACTTTACCATCCTGAAGAATATGAAGGAGAACATTGATGCCCAATGACCTGAACTTTAGAGTATGTCAGCATCCGCTAGCAAAGACCAGGAGTCTTTTGGTTACGCAGACAGAATCATTGCTCACCATCCGCTCAACTCACCAGATCTGATGCCCTGTGGCTTCTCTTCTCCAAAATGAAAGTAGATAAAGGGCATTTAATTTTGAAACTATGGTACAGATTCAACGCGCAATGCATAGAGACATCTGTAAATCATCGGAACAGGAAACCCAATGACAGACCCAAACGATCAATGACAGGAGAAAATAGCAAACCTGATTGTATTTACCAATTAATTTCCAATCAGTTTGGATGGTATTTGAAAATAGAACAAATGTATCCTGTCAAAAACCATTTCTTTCAGGATCTGCCTAAATGGATTTATTTCTTCACCGTTCAGTGCAAGGCAAGTAAGAGTGTTCCTCATGCATGTGTGCATTCACTCCCCAAGACAGTAAAGTAGCTATAGCCATTATCTCCATTTAAATGGGGACATAAGGTGAATATTGAATATGGAAACACACAAATTGTTCTAAAATTGTTCTAAAAGCTAGTGAGAGAATTCACATAGAAATTCAGTTTCATATTTTGGGTCCCTTGGGGATAGTATAGGGTTCATCATATAGAGCTGAATAATGCAAACTCCATAGATGTGAGATTTATAAGGAAAATATTTTAAAGGATGTAGGAACTAAAGACACATCAAATGTGTACATGAATAAACCACACACACACTCACTGGCGTAGTTAATAGTTATCCAGCCACTGTGATCTTGCAATTGATCAGTGTGCAGATCAAAGCAAGGAGCATGGCTGCAGAACCGTGTTGGCTAATTACCGGGGCCTGTAAAGGATTTCAGTCTTTAAGCATGGCCTCTGGGCCTCACTCCCATAGCAGGGATCCTGTGATCAGGGCCACGGAAGACCTGACAGCCATGGAGATGAAGCCCACGATTGTAAACACTCAGCTGGCATATGTTCACCATGACTGATTGGCCTCAGCCCTGTTAGACTTCAGTGCTTCCCTGCAGAGGAAGCATCTGCGAGCTGCAGACTGATGTTTCATGCAGTTCACCTCAAAAGCGTACATCTCTTTTTGATTCATGCCTTTTTTTTAAATAGTGGAAATGATCACAAATGATGGCATTAGTGGATCAACGGTAATGACTCTGGACTGTATATACTGTAAAAGAACTGAGTAGTCTCCAGGTGGGAAAGGTAGGGGGAGACATTCTAATTGGCCGAAAGGGGCTACTCCTTTAATTCAATTTTATTTACATTTTATGATATTGATGAGAAGAAGAGTGTAGCAAATTGGGGCCTCTAAGTCCGCTTCTAAAAGTTACAACTCTAATAGTCACATTTTTAATTATAAATTTAATTGCTGTGGGAATTATGTTTGACATATTCTGCCAGTCTAGGATATTTGTGTTCAACATGAGAGCAGTTGTAAGATCAATGAGGTTTTGAAGCATGGTTCACCTTCTGAGTCCCTGTGAGGTTAGATTTAGGCACCCTAATAAAGACAGTGGCTCTATTAAGCAGTGGAAAACTTGGAAAAGTGGAAGTGGAAAATATAAATCTGAGCTCTGAGCTCAGCTCTGAGCTGAGTTCAAATTTATAGTTCAAGTGTGAAAAAATCCTATTATGATCTCAGAATGTGTTTTTGGAAATTCTGATCGTGGCTTAAATCCTATTTGAGATCTCATTTAACTCACGTGAGAAAACCTGGTGATATGTCAGCTTAAAAACTACTATTCGCATGTTCAAACATGTTAACGGGATCCTCAAAAAGCCCGTTTAAAAACAGCAGCTTTGAGCTTTGACCTGATAGTTCTGGATTCAGCCCAAGTTTAAACTGTCAAAAGATTCAGGTTAAAACTGTCAACTTCTAGTCTCTTTCTGGGCTTCGGGCCTGAATCAACTAGGTCAGCTTGGATTTGGGTTGAAGTTTCAGCCCCCGTGCAGTTTTCGTGCAGCTTAAAAATTCTAGTCCAGCTGTGGTTTTCTGCTCCGTACCGACCCAGAGGCTGAAAGGATCCAGGCCACACTCCACATTGAAGGTCTTTTACTCGGTCGACCTTATCACAGTGCATAAACCTAACACAGAAAATGTTTCCCCGACAACCTGTCACACATAAGCACTTGCCACAAGTCACGGAGAGCTAGCCTGTGAGTTGTGTATGTGTTTGTGGGTGTTTCTGTGTGTATGCTGCCTGGCAGAGCACCAAGTGCACCCCTACCTCTGCTGTCAATCTTGCTCTCACACTGGAACAAACCGGGGCATGTGGCCTCTCCTCTCTCCAACAGTACACCTAACACACAAACACATAGCACTCTGCCACCCACTGCGCCACAGCCACTGATGGACACAGAGGCTTGCCGCAGCAGCACGCTCCTATTTCAATTACTCTGGCCCTCTCTTTCCCTCTTTTCTGCCCCCCCCCAATCTTCCTTGGCGACACAAAATGCACACCTTACTTCCAGCAAAGGTTTATTTTCAACTTTTGCTGTAATCTTCCACACCGCCCATTTTTTCCCCTTTCCTTCAGTCAAAGGAGCATTTTCTCTTTCATCCATGGACCGCCGCGGCCGCTGTACCAAAACTGATGGGCTGGGGGTAATAAAACGGAACAAAATGGAAACCCTACATCTACTACCACCAACAGCAAAAAAAAAGAAAAAAAAAAAGGACGAAGAATAGAGAAGTGACAGAGGCTCTGATAGCCACTCATCCGTATAATCACATCCCGCTATTAGAATACTGCAGCTATCTGATGCCATTTGTTCTATCAGTGGATAAGCATTAGCGCTCATTAGTCACATGCATTAGCTCCTGAATTGGGCCTGACAGAGGAGTTGGTGCGGGATTAATACAGCAAAACAGGCAACGGCGTGGAAGAATGATATGTAGACAAAAGGATGGGTTGATGGATGGATGGGCAGTCGAAAGTATTGACTGGTGGGATGACTGACAGATTGTTAAGAGAATGGACATGTATGTGCACAGACAGAACACAAATTGATGGATAGATTGGATGGATGGGATGATTTGTTAGTGGATACACGGACATGTGCTCTGAGATTGACAAAAAGTTGCAGCCTGAAGCCAAATGCTAATACATTTGACTTGAGACCTCGGATAATTATCAGTAAATCAGTAGCTTTCATCAAAAAGTGTGGAAAAAACACTCATGCTGAAGCTATCATTTAACAACCTTTAAAAGTGAATAATGTTAACCATGCTACCATGTTTCCTAACTATGTGAGATGTTGCCAAAATAGCCTTTCTGTACATAAGAAAAGCTTATATATTCAGCTGCTTTCCCCCCTCGACGTTGGGTTCTCAAATATTTGAGCACTGCTATGTTTGGATTGCTCCTTTGAAGTCCAATTCTTAAGACATTTCCCAAACTTTGACACCCAAAACAGGAGTTTTTGGGTGTTTATGTGCAATATTCCAAACCTAAATAAAGGGGTGTTAGCTCAAATGTTGAATCATTATTTTCACCACTTGGGTTTTGCACAATGAATTCGCCCCCTAGTGTCAGACTGTTCCACAAGTGCTTACATTGAAGTGGACAGAGATCAGATTTATCCAAATGTTTTTAGTTTTTTGGAGTAGTTGTTGTCCATGTTATATACTGTAATGGTATCACCAGTGTTGGGAAGGTTACTTTTAAGATGTATTCCACTACAGATTACAGAATACATGCCCCAAAATGTAATTCTGAAAAAAATGTAACGTATTCTGAATACTTTGGATTACTTAATATATTATCATGCTTTTTACAACTACATGAATGTACTATTGCTGTGTGATTTATTACTGTTACTGAAGGTCCGCGGCTCCGAACCGTAGTAAAGGGACCTCTGGCTAATACGGTGGGTTCTGTGTTGGGCTCTTAGCCGAAAAATAGCTTTACTTTGTTGTCTGGGTCAACTTTGCTAGCAAGAGACAGAGAGAAGCGTTGAACGGCTGCTTCAACGGAACTTATTGTTTCGGAGGAAAACACGAACACGGTGTACAATTGAGGCTTAATAGCTTACTTACAACTGGGCTCATCAGGCACCAGGGGCAATTTTAGCCCATTTTTGGGGGTGCTTCAGCACCCCCAAAATGAATCAAAGCACCCCCAAAGACTTCTTACTTTTTTGACAATATTTGCTGTTTGTGTGACACACTGCTAAAAATATAAAAAACATATAGTACTTGGTTGAGACATAACATTTTAACAACAAAAGTATAGATAACCCCCCCCCCCCCCCCCTCCCAAAATGGTTTGTTCCAGCTCCACTCTCCCCTACTCTGGCCGCCATTGCTGCCAGAGCGATGCTGGCTGAGAAGCAGTGAAGCTGAGGTGTAAGTGCCTGTCTTAAAACAGGACATATTAGCTGCATTTAACCTTCAGTTACTCTTTATATAGTTAGGTAGGAGTCAGACCATGTTTCTTTTTAGCTGAAAAGCATTACACCAGGTAACCTGGGTGTAAAAAAAACTTGTTTTCCAGTGATGTTTGCTACCCTACAATTCGTCCTACACTGCAGTAAAATCAGCGACATATGACCGTCCTGTTGCTCCCATTGAAATTTATATAGCCTATTTAAAACCTAAAACTTAAAATATTCCGTAGCCTACTGTTGTTACCACCCTGTTTTAAATCAACACTAACTAGCTAACTGACCGAATGCCCATTAACCTTATAACTCCTGTTGTGTGTGTGTGTGTTTTGGGGCCACCCTGGGGCGCACACATGTCAGTGCGCCCCAGGGTGGCTGTGGCTACAATGTAGCTTGCCAGCACCAGTGTGTGAATGGGTGGATGACTGGATGTGTAAAGCGCTTTGGGGTCCTTAGGGACTAGTAAAGCGCTATACAAATACAGGCCATTTACCATTTTTTTTGTACAGACAGACAGCCAGGTTCATAATGGATATAAGGAAGTTGTTTGTTTGTTTTTTTTAAAAGGAGCCACATTCAGGTAAAACTGTAAGAACAAATGATCCGTCAATCAAGAATAATGTTGGATCAGTGTTTCAATGTTTATATCTTTTATTAGATGTTCATGTGGTTTGGTTATTTGCCTTTTGGCTGAAAGTACACTGAGAGAGGACTTTTTGTTAGTGATCTTAATAGTATTTTTTTTTTATTAATGTAATTTATCATCTAATTGAATACAATCTATTTGTGTATGATTGTCAGTCCAAAGAGGGAGAGAGGAAAGAGGGGAACGTGAGGAGAAAGTACAAAGTCAGGAAGAACCAGGTAAGAAAACAGACAGGGAGCAGTGACAGGCACAACAGAAACTGTTAAACTGACAAAGAGAAAAAACCTGATTTTACTCACATAATCAGGAAGTTATGTCCTTCCAATATTAAAGCTGCTATACAGAATCTGCTAAACAAACTGGTTTGAAACATTTTTGAGCCTCTTTAACAAAATTCCAACTTAACATTATAATTGATTGGGGAGATTAAAATTAATAATATATTTTTATGTGGTTCAGCCACAACTCTACTAAAACCTCAGCCAGTAATAGGTCGGCCAACTTTTGGACCGTCCAGTTGTCTGTATGACTGCCGCAATACGTACGTGAGGAGCTGTAAAGAGAAGCAGAGTGCTATGTTTCTAAAAATGTTTTAAGCTTGTTTCAAAGATTCTGTACTGCAGCTTTAAATGTTTTCCAAAAGCACACATACACTTAACTTATCAGTGTTTCTTAAAGTTTTTACAGTGTGTACCACCTGATAAAATGTCAAGCTCTCCCAAGTACCACTATGAAAGCATGAAACCCATAAATCTCACAACACAAAATTAGTATCTGCAGTAAAGATTTTTATTTGTAATAATTTATTCTGTTTTGGGAGTGTTTTTTATGTATCTGTATTATATTATACATACACATTAAAAGTGAATCTCTGTCCAAAAAATGCACTCAGTTTACTTTTTACTATGAGCATCATTCATTATTCTCCCCCAGTAATTAAGGTTAGGATATATATATTTGTTTTATTCCAATCCATTCTTCTTTTGCAGCATTTAAATAACCTTTATCAGATTTGATGGTTTTGTTACAGAATTTTCAAAAAAGTGTTTTGCTTTTCTTTCACAAATGTGGGGATTAAATTGTGTTAAAATGTACAAAACAGTGATGTCATGTTTTAAGACGAGGACCCAGACACAGAAAGACTTGATGAATTTAAGAATCATATGATTTATCTTGCCTGGCTGGGCAGCTCTCTGGGTGCTCAGCACCCCCAAAGCTCTAATTCTAGAATCGCCCCTGTCAGGCACTCTTCTTGGGTGCAGTGGTTATTATTATATTTACATGCTTCCAGCTCCCATTTCTGCTCGATGATAACTCGTACTTTTCCACTCTCCTTTTTTCCCTCCTCGCGCTCACAGACACATAACGGGTATGGCAGTCCATTCTCCCTGCAGCACGGACTACACTGCCCATGAGGCTACATTCTTTAGGGCTATGCCTGTAGCATTCTGCCTATTAGCTTAGCACAACAACAACAACAAAAAGGTGCTCTCTCACCCAGGAAACACACAATCGCAGAGAGAGCGCATGTCACCCTGTAACCATGGCAACCATAACGCTGCCGCCTGGAACAACAGAACATAGCTGTCAAACAAAACCCAAACAGTCCTGACCCAAGACAATATGAAACAGGAAAATACCGCCGTGTAATCCATTTATTTCAACAAAGTAACTGTATTCTAAATACCATCTTTTTAAACGGTAACTGTAACGGAATACAGTTACTCATATTTTGTATTTTAAATACGTAACGGCGGTACATGTATTCCGTTACTCCCCAACACTGGGCATCACTAATCCACCATGTAACTACATCTGCTACAGTTTTTCTGAATGGTATTACCTTGGTCTCCAGTGACACTCGGAGGAATCTCAGAGTCATTTTTGACCAGGATATGTCTTTCACTGCTCATATTCAACAAATATGCAGAACTGCTTTCTTGCAATTGCACAGTATCTATTAAATTAGAAACCTCCTGTCTCAGAGTGATGCTGAAAAACTAGTTCATGCATTTATTAGTTTTAGGCTGAGCTATTATAATTCATTGTTAGAAGGCTGTCCTAAAAACTCCCTGTAAAGCCTTCAGTTGATCCAACATGCTGCGAGAGTATTGACATGGAACAGAAAGAAAGAGCAGATTTCTCCCATAGTGGCTTCTTTTCACTGACTCCCCGAGTAATCCAGAATTGAATTTAAAATCCTTCTCCTCACACACAAGGTCTTGGATAATCAGGTCCAATCTTATCTTAAAGACCTCATAGTACCATATCACCCAAATAGCGCACCTTGCTCTGAGACTGCAGGCATATTTGTGGTTCCTATGGTATTTAAAGTTGAATAAAATATCCTCTTTTGTGGAACCAGCTCCCAGTTTGGATTTGGGAGACTGACACCCTTTTTGAATTTTAAGATTAGGCTTAAAACTTTCCTTTTTGATAAAGCATATAGTTAGGGCTGGATCTGGGGGCTTCCCATGATGAGTTTGTCTTCACTTGCCTCTTTTTACCTTATGCTTATACATTCACAACAACTCTCCATTTAACCATTAGTTATTATTAATCTCTGAGTCTGTCTTGCCATGTCTACCTCCCCTCACCCCCAACCAGTAACAATATGTCTAACATTTTTTCCTGTTAAAAGGGAGTTTTTCCTTCCCACTGTCACCAAGTGCTTGAGGGGAGGGGCATCTGAGTGATGGTGTTTTCTCTGTATTATTTCTTTACTTTAGATCTTTACTTACAATATATATTTGGCTGTATATAACTAAAACTCAACTAAATTGACATTTTGTCTATGATAGACACACTTCAGGAATCAACTCATGTATAAAATACAAGCTCTTTGTCTTTGAGCCACGGCCTTTTGGACATAAAAATAAGCAATTAATGTTTCAACTTACAAGTTTGTACTAACATGTACTTCCAAATCACAAATTTAAACAAAAGCTGTCCGATTAATCAGTAATACATAGCAGACTCACTTGTTAATGTCTGCTTTACATCTCTGCCTGTGTCTTGGTGTATTTGTTTGCTCTGTTCTTTTTAAATTGCATTCTGTGTCACTCTTTTTTTCAAATAACAACAGTCCAGTTACCCACGGGTATCATTAAAGTTTAATCAAATCTGAATTAATCGTGCATGCTTGTGTAGAAGCCGATCAAAATGTCTCATTAGAATCAATCATTTGGGTTAAGGACTTGCCATTAAAATAAAACAGCAGTACTGATGAGTTCTAGAACAAATACGTCATCAAACAAACACGCTGTCACATCGGGAGAGAGGGTGATGGTGCACTGGCCGATATCCAGCGATTTTACTCAAGCTTGACTTTCCTGTTAAGACCTGCAGACAGATGACAGATGTAATTCTTGACAAAATGACAAATGGTCTCCCTACATGTCTGTCTGTCCTGTCAGCAGGGGGGTAAATGTTAATCAATAGCACATCCCTATTAGAGGCAAGCAGATGCCACCTCCACCTCTGTGGCGCTTTGTGTCTGGTCTAAATGAAAGCCTGGGTCAGGACCACAGCTGTGGCAACCACACACACACACACACACACACACACACACACACACAGTGAATATTGGATGAAAGCGTAGACAGAAGAAAGGGTAGGCTGACTGCGGGAGTAAAAGAAGTATGTTAGTTGAAGGTGGCCAACACGAATCAGTGCAGAGTGGGAGCCACGGTGCTGCTGAACTGGCTAAAGTAATGAGGCCGGCATAGCGGGGAATATGGCTAATATGGAGAGATCAAACCACTGGTACACCTCTAGGAACAAGCTCCCTGGGATCCCTGCACTTAGATGTGACACCCCGCAGGCCCAGACACAGGCCCACCCACACACAGACTGTGTGTATATTAGCTAGCCTTCCTGTTAAGAACATTTTCTATGAGTCATGATGTATTGACTTATGAGGGATGTGTCGAAATGGCAGAATACCAGGTAAATTCATAAATACTGGAATGTGATCTTACTTTTCTTTCAAGACAAAAATATCTTGCTTATAAAGATGGAAATATAGCAGATAAATAGAAGAGAACAGAGCATCACGGGAACAAATTTTCACTTCAGTTCACAGGTGGCACTTCTAAAAGTTGTTCGATAGTTTCTAACTTAGCCTTCAAGTTTTGAGGTCTTATATTTTGTGTTTAATTAGCTGATGAAATTTTAAAACTTTGTTTTTAGTAATGGTTTGCGCAAAGAAAGCCAGGTGCTTTACTTGATAACACTTTTTGTCTTTTTGTTTAAGATTTTCAAAAGTTTCTTACACTTTTGAAAATAGTGTAAAATATACACTTTTGTGAACCTTAAAGAAATCTTGGCAACAGCACGGGGAGGCTTTTTAAGCTAACGAAAGGATTAGAGGCACAACTTTAATTCATGATATGAAATATATAACAAAAAACAGTCTGTAAGTTTGGCATTTTTTATTTTACTTTTAGCTAAAGCGAGTTTGATGTTACATGGTGAGGAGATGCTACCAAAGCTAACCCACTATGGAGGTGAAGTTAGAACACTCAGATCTCATTAGAGGTCAAAAAACAAAAAACAAAAAAGAAACTTCAATGAGGCATTTTAATGTAACAAATTACCTTTTAAAAGTACTATTACCCATCAAAGTTTGTTTGACAATGCTTTGCAGATAAAGTGTTAAAAGTTGCAAAAGTATACCAACATTCTCATATTAATCTGGGACTTAAGCACCTGACCGGGTCCATGTAAGCAAACTTGGAAAATTGTTTGAATGTTTTGCAAATTAGCCAGGTACAAACTGGCAGTCAACAAGAAGAAACTGTAGAGTTGTAAACTACAGCCCCGACTGCTCTGAAGGACTGGGTGCTAACCTGTTTATAGGAGGACTCCAACTTTAAAGCAAGTGATAGTGGTGGAGCAGAATGGGTGTAGAGTTAAGTTGGTTAGCGCCATTGATGTTATGTGGTGGAAAATATGGATTATGGGTATAACATTTTTCTAACTGACATATTTAAAACTATTTGTCTGTCGTTGAGCCAACCAAGGAATACGGTCCTTGTTGCAAATTTTGACGAAGGGTAAAAATAGACAACTCAACACCCTGTTTCCTAATAGCCATTGATAATAGACACCTTAATGGCTCGAATAATGACCTTTCTCCAAAAGTCATGGGGATAAAGCCATAGGTTTTGTAAGAACATTTTTCATTGAGATTTAAAGCATGTTCAATTCCATTATACTAGAACAAACAATGACAAGAAGAGTGGACACAGAGGACAATATAGCTAATAATAACGGAAACACATCAGTTATATTGCACAAACCCCAGTATTGCACATGCCCTGACTGTCCTGATATTGCACTGACCCATTACACTAGTAGTTGTTTCCCTTTTTGTAATACACTAACTTTTTTCACGTCGAAATATAAAGCATGATTATTAAACATGATCACGTGTTTGTGTGTCCCTCAGCCACCCTTTTAAGTGACTCTTAAAGATGGGGAGACTTGTACTTTCCCTCACTGACAGTGGAAGACTATTCCAGAAGCTCACCCTGATATGACAGAGCATTCTGTGAAAAGGTGGTCCATCTAAATGTCAATTCACAATCACCTCTAACAGTGGCTCGAGTCAGTCGAGACCCGGCAACACTGCTAGACGTTTGCTTAATAAAATTACTCATTGGTGGAGGCGCCAGACCATGTATAACTTTGTATAATAAACAGGCAGATTTAAATAATTTGAAATTAGTAAAATTTAGAAACTTGTATTTATCTAAAATTTGTCAATGGTGATATGAAAAAGGGTTTTTATCTAATATTTTTAATGCTCTTTTGTAGCATACTTCGATTGGCCCAATAGCAGCAAAGCTTGTATAGGACTAACTTGTAGTACGGTATTCAATATGAGCCAGCATCATAGAGTGCAGGAATGTAATTGCTGCTGTGTCTGTTAATGATGCGCGGATATGTCTAAAGTTCTATATATTAACATTTACAGTTTTCACTACTTTTTTAACGTGTTTTTTAAAGGATTTTTTTTGAGTCTAGTAGCACTCCCAAACACTTAAATTCCTCAACATTAATTAGTTCTTGTGCACCCAAGCAAACTTTTACTGCAGCCATGGTTGTTTTAGGTTTACTAAAAAACATTCATACGGTCTTTTTAACATTAAGGCACAGGTATGAGTCATTCAGCCATTTTTAAATCATGTAATGCCAATGAAAGCCGATGGGCTGCATCATCAGCAGTTTTGGCTTGTGTAAAAATTACTGTATCATCAGCATACATAATTGTGTCCACATTTTTGCAAACATTGAGCAAGTCATTTACATAAAGTGAAAATAACAGGGGGCCTAGAATTGAACCCTGAGGGACACCTTGCGTACAGTAAAGATAGGGTGACTTGCTATTCTTTATTTGCACGCATTGTTTTCTATCTGATAAATAAGAGTGTATCCATTTAACAGGGTGATTGCTAAAGTTAGATGTTGACAGTCTAGACAAGAGCTTAAGATGATTCACAGTGTCAAACGCACGCTTGAAATCATAAAAAACAGCCGCAACATAACTGCTCTGGTCTAAGTAAGATTTCACTCTCTCAACAAAAACACAGACAGCCGTTTTAGTTGAATGAAGAGTGCAAAATCCGAATTGCATAGGGTGCAAACCCGAATTGGAGTCATTAAGAAGTTCGATGATAGAAATAACAGCTGGTTTTAGGCTAACATTATGCCCGCTAATGTTTCACTAACAGCAACACCCACTAACAGTAGCAAGAACCTCAGAATGGCTGTCAAAAGTGAGCTTCTCTGACTCACTGACCTGCATTGTATCCTTTCACAAAGTTTTACGTATGTGGGGCAACGTGGGGCAACATACTTGTCCTACAGCAGCCACTGTAGCTGGGATTGTTCCCTTGAATTGGAAGGAGTGAGAAAACAGAACTCAACTGATTGCAATTTGAAATCTACTGACACTTAACGGTGATAAATTACACGCTGTAACTTTAAAAACACATACGAGCACAAGGCCCAGTTTAGGAACAGGAATGTGTAACACCAACACCTGTGTCAGCGGCAGTAGCAGTAGCCATATAGCAGTTCCTCCTCCTTCCCAGAATCCTCCTGGCCTTCACACCTGTCATTACAAACAAAATGAGTGAGAAATTATGCCAAACATTCGTCTGTACTGTTTATCTGGCTTTGTGGGTTTGTCAGTGTAAAAAAGCCACAAAAAAAGCAAGATTGAGCGCGAGGTCGGAAATAAAACAAAACTGCTTTTTTTTCCCCGGTGAAGGACACACACAAAGAACACGCTGAGAATACAAAGTAAGTGCTGTAACGGCACCCGAGGGAGGCCTTGTCAAACAAACAATGAGACACGATTAAATGGCATTATTATATGAAACTAGCTCAAGTCATCAGGGAGAGAAAGAGAAACAGATTCACATTTGCATCCTTCATTAAGTAATGGAGTTGTTTGAATGCTGACGCGCAATGTCAAGACATGTTGATGCCACGGCAGACATTTATGTTTCCCATGTACAGCATCCCTCTCACTGAAACTCTACAGGCCTGTCAGGGCTGCTGGAGCGAAGCAATCACTCACTCTCTCACACGCATACGGTACACACACAGACACACACTCGTACAAAAAGAGGCTGTATGCATTCAAGCATTCTCTAAACTAATAAACCTGCCTATGGACTTAGCCAGTCTTAGTCTGAAGTGTCATTAGAAGTGGCAGGCAGCTGTGGCAGCCTGTGAGGGGCTAAGAGGCTTGAGCTCCCACCGTCTGTAATCCCTGCAAACAAAGTACACGCCATGGTGGAAAATAAATATATAAGCGAGCGAGACATGCAAACATGATGCCACACA
Source organism: Neolamprologus multifasciatus (assembly GCF_963576455.1). Taxonomy (NCBI): domain Eukaryota; kingdom Metazoa; phylum Chordata; class Actinopteri; order Cichliformes; family Cichlidae; genus Neolamprologus; species Neolamprologus multifasciatus. The sequence continues at coordinate 20,504,221 of NC_140455.1, forward strand.
CACACACACACACACACACACACACAGTTTTACAGTAGGTGATGCAAACATACGCTCTCGAAAACTTCAAAGCAGCGGTGAAAATGCAAAGTCATGTGTACGGCAATCCGACTTAAAAAAGTAATCCGACACCCTGATGGAAACGTGAAGAAGCACGTGTGAGGTGCACGGCTCCACCTACACCGCCTCTCAACACACACTCTTGAAAAAAGCACAATTGGCTGGAAGACACACATGTGCATAGAGATTGCTAAGTGGTAATAAAGGCCAAGGCTTATTAATGGGACAATCTGACAAGCAGAAGTGCTGTGCTGAGGATTCTCTCTCTACCTCTCTCTCTCTCTCAAACACACAAACACACACACACACGCGCACACACACACACACACACACACACCACACACACACACACACACACACACGCAGGCTCATTCCCGATAGCTGTAAGTTATTGGAGAGGAGGTAATGTTGCTGGGTAGCATCTCCCTGTAGTCACATTTCCACTTGGAGATGAAACAGCTAATTGGAGATGGGACCCTCTCAGCTCTGCAGACTCCAGTAATGGATTTGGATATGGACAGCCCCCCCACCCCCCATTCACCCGAGCTATACTTCACTTTTTATAATCCTCTGTTTTAACTGCTCCTCTGCCTGACCAAACCCTCACAAAACCGGTTTACTCTCCATTTTAACTTGTGGTACAACTTACCCATGTGTTCCAGGCTAATGTCAGGTTAAATGGAAATAGAGGATATATTTCATAAGAGTTTTGCATAATGATCATCAACAAACTGAGGTCAGCGTAATAAAAAACGGTGGGTCACTTTTTCTTAATCACTGCACAAAGACAAAACTAATTTTTCTTCCCCTCAAAAAGAAAAATCCGCTGGTCTACTCACCTTCCTCTTTTCAATTCTAGCTTGCTGTGAAGCTATTGAGGCGTTTGAGATATTCTTTCAAAACACTCACTGCTATTACATCTTCCAATGTGTAAGTGTTTATCTCCATCTCCGTCTCGCTTTTTCTTCTCCCCGTGTCTCTCTGCTGCTCCTGGTGTGAGTTTCTCTTTGAAATGCTTTCTAATTAGCACGTACAACACACAGCCAGGGTTAAATTAAATTGCTAAGATACAAGGAGGTTGAGGTCAACGGCTCTGCAACGACTGTCAGCACAGATAATTGGGAGATATACTTTTCTTTTTCCTCCTTCCACTTTTGCTAAATATCCATGATCAAAATGACAGCGGATGGCGTACAGACAGTTTGGTAGGGTGGCAGTGCGCTGAGGCGAAGACGCTTTATGAAATATGAATTTATTTTTAGAGATAGAGGAAGACAAGTAATTAGGAGTGCAGAGAGAAAATCACTTTCATGTCTACTCTCACTCTGTCTCTGCCCCAACGTTTTTGCACCTGGGAAACAACTTCTGTGAAGCCAATATATAAGGGCCAGAATTGGCTTTATGAAATATATGACAATGCAGTTCTTTAGCTGCATAATAACGGTGATAAACTCCACACTGGCTGAGTAAAGGAAGCATTAGAAGATGACTACTGTCTACTCTGATATAAGTATAAAGGTTTATATTGGTTTTCAATCATTAGTGCATTACAATAAGCAACTCAGAGATGACCGGCTTCACCGGGGGAACCTGGTTCATTTTTTAAATTGTTGATCGTGTCGTGTTTATGAAGGCAAATAGTTGCCTGTAAAATCTCCAATGTTCTTGTCGCTAGAGCCATATCTGCATCTCAACTGACCCATCACAAAGACATTGGTGTCGCACAAATGCATTAATATGAAATTAATGCAAAAGAAACAAAGGAAAAGGAAACACTCTTTTGTGGACCAATGTACAAACAAAATGTTTGGTTTAAGTCACTCAGGTCAAACCTCTGTGGAAGCCGTCTTGTCTTGCAGATAAAGTGGAAGCCTGCCACAAATGCAGGGTTTTTTTTGGTAGGATGTGAGCTGGTAAGAGTAGGAACCTGATTGGTTGACCATTTGTAGAAATTCTAAATAATTAGGGGAAGTGTGAAATGACTTATACATGTTGTGTGTATACATGACATGTTTACTTTATATTCCATTACTGAAAAATGTTTGATAATGTTGTGGTTATTTGTGAAAATGAATGTTGTTATTCTTTTCCCTATCTATAAAGATTATAGATAGACCAGTTTGAACTGAGAAGGTGGGGTTTGAAAGTATATATAGGAGGACTGCTGGATGTGACGGGGCGATGGATGGGTGGCCATTTTGGTATTCGCTGTTTGTGTAACTATTAGAAGGCTATAAACCAATGTTGTTTGATGTTCAGTCAAGTCAGACTACTACTACACCTTTCTGTGCAACATTTATTTTTTTAAACCAGGCTCAATTTTTCCAAACTGAAATAAAAAAAGATTGATACAGAATGTTGCGTTTTTAAGAGGACGTGAACCTTAAAGTATGTGTTTACTGAAGTCAGAGGTGCTTTGTTTGCAGAGAAGACAGTACTGCATTAAAGGATTACAGTCTGAATCAACGTTACAAGACTAAGAATACAGAGAAGTCCAAGTCTTGCATAGTGGGAATGGACATCTGCACCTTTGCTAGCAAAGCTATAAAAGCAACAAGGACTTTTTACCAAGCTTGTTTACACATTCAGGGATGGAGCAGTCGAGACCAGCTTTGGGAATTTCTACCAAATTGCAAAGGACAGTAAGCCGTTCTCTGATGAGGAGTTAATCAAAGAGAGTTTGGTGGACTCTCTCATGCTAGTATGCTATGAGAACAAAGAAGCACTTGAGAATGTGTCCTTCTCCAGGCAAATGGCAAAAAGATGGGAAACTTAAGCTTCAGTTGAAAAGCAAAGCTGACAATTTTGCCTTTTTCTCATTGGCTCTGTGATGTCCGTGACACAGGTAACTGCAAGCTTTGAAAGCAGATCCAAGATAATGTAAGTGAAATGAACTCAGAACTGAAATTGGTATTTTTGCATTGTGCTACACATCAGGAGGTGTTGAGTAAGTCAGTGCTCAAAAAAAAAACAACTTAATTTCATCAGGGTGAGAGCACCAATTCACAGAGTCTGTTACCCCTTTGATTCACCACTAGCAGAACACTTCACTGTAGGAGTTTGATTCTTCTCTCAAAAATGAGAACTTTCTACACATAAGAAGTCATACTCAAAGGGCATTGGTTGTCTTTGGATCTACCTTTATACATGAACAAATATTCTGAGTGAAATTTAACAAATTCAGATACAGGCTGTCTCTCTGTGACAACACTGAGCCTGACTTCAATCCACTCGTTCAATCCCCAAAAAGAAAAAAGACCTGAAAACTGTAGATGAAGTCATTAAACTACAAGCAGAACAGCAATAGCATTCTGTATAAAAGTAAAAGACTTTGAAATTTTGCAGAAATTTGAATAGTTCTTGGAGGCGGGCATTGACTAATTAGCTGCCATTTTTACTACGCCTATTTCACACTTTCATTGCCTAATTGGAACATCTACTCTTACCAGTAGCAGTTTACAAAGACATAAACTGACTATTGAGCAGAAATGGGCTTATTGGTGCAGTCCCATTTTCTCAAGTGATCCCTTTGGAAAATGAATTGCCATCTCTGCTTTGAATGTTTTAAATTACTTTGCCTCCAAATTTATTTATCTAAATTTATTTTTTCTTTTACTTTGCAAGATCCAAATCACCACTGGCTAAAATGCCAACCCATGACAGAGCTTCTGCCATGTTTTACAGATGACTGTAATAAAGAAACCTCTTTACCTACTCCCCATTTCCTGTAGGAACTTTAATTTTTCCAGGCCTGCCACTTCTTTTGTTCTCCCCTTGTCCAGTTTCCTCAGATTTTTTTTTTAAGGAAACACAGTACACCATGCAGTGATAAGCCAAGTTTTAAGATGTTTTCAGACAATTACCTCGTTGGTGAAAAAGTACTACTGTTTGTGGAACTGTGTTTTATTTCTCATTGTTTGTAGATTCAGCTAAAGAAATGGGCACAAATCATATTTTTTGCTATGGGCTTTTTTATGCATCAATGACTCATAGGTCAGTTCTAAGTGACTTAACAAAAACAAAACAAAAGAAATTCCCTGAAAGTGGTCTGGACTTAAAATGAGTGAAAAAGTTGCAAAAGACCTGCAGAAATGGTTAATGGTTGCACAGCAGCATGTGATATGATATGCTATAGTATTATATACTAATAAAGATGCTGATACTTGGTTGACTGCTTGTCTAATTGCTCGGCACAGCTGAATCAGTGCACAGTTTTTTATTGTTGGCTCTTCAGAAACACTTCTATGTAATCAAGAAAAAAAGGGGAAAACATGTTAATAGAAACCACTGTTAAGTAGGAAATGTGATATGTTATGTGTATTAGATATGTATAAATGTATAACACATTTACATTCACTTAAAGGGAATCAAAGTGTGTTTTGGAACATACATAAGAAGCTTGAGGGATTTATTAAGAACGCAACCCCTGAAAAATAAAACAAAAATCAAATGTGAAGCACACACGCGCCAAACCCAAGTCTGAAATGAAGTAAATAACGGAGAAAACAAAAGATGTATGAAACATGGGGAGAGTGGGGAAAGGGAGGGGGGTGCTCTGGGAAAATGAGAGAGCAATATGTCAGCATGGTAACACCTCTAAAAGTCACCGAAATGCCAGGTCACCCTGCTTGACGGGAAGAATCAAACCACGCTGCGAGTGTGTGAGAGCACCTTGCATCACACGTTGAGCTTACAGCATCTCTCTAATACGCACACTCTGAAAAACACCGGCTGATTGCCACTGTTGCTGTCAACAACTCTACTGCATGTCAACAACTCTACTGCATGTGATTGCTTTGTTAGAACTGCGCGACAGTACTTTTTGCGTCGACTCTGTGATGATTATGGCTTTAATGCGGAAGGATGATGCGTTTGCCGAATATGGGTGGGTCACAGTGACTGCGTATGTGCCTGTGCCTGTCTTTGTGCTGTATTGTGAGTCGCTGGCACATTGTCTCACACGGAGGTAGGTGGGAGGATGATGAAGAGAATGCACGTTAAAATTTTATTTCGTCTTCATTAATATTTCACGCGGATGGGTGCGATGTACAAACCGATGACGACACCTTGCTCCGGAAAAAGCCTCCCACAACATCTATTGGCACGACCCGCTGAGCTTTGTTTTGCTGCAGAGTAAACAATGTCTCGTCTTACCACGGTTTCCAAGTGTAACTGTTTGACTTTGGCTCTGACACAAACTTGAACTGGGTTCAATTCCTACTCTTCTCTCTCTCCCCGCCTCGTCTTGCTCTCACCGCCATCATATCGTAGCGATCACTGAACCTTGAAAAATCTCAAAAGTAGAAAATTCTTGGTAGGTGAAATATGAGACGTTTGCAGGGATGTAGTGCTGGAGCTCACCCACTGACTACCCGAATCAGACAGATATTGTGTATTAGGAACCTGCTGGTTTCTCCAAAAAAGTAATTCACAAGAAATCTTAACAAAGATGAAAGAAAAATATCAGTGCTTGTAAGAACGATACCTTCTTTCAAATGATTTCCTTGAGCTCAGAGGCTGGAGCGTGCAGTGTGGTGCACTTTGAAAGTTTACCAAGGCAGCCGGTGAGTCTTTGCTGGTGTAATCTCTCTGCAAGGAATAATCCCCGCGATTGAATGACTAGGATACTGATTACAGACATGTACCTCCTGTGTCCTGCATTATTAAATACACAAACAAAAAGGACTTGTTTATTTGTGCATGTTTCATTTGGGGTGGGGGGCTGAATAGAATAAATGTTGCTCTAAGGCGCTATAAGCCAAAAGAAAGTTTTCAAAAAAATTTGGCAGTTTGAATTATGTTCTCATTACAAGAGAAAATGATAGCGTTCCATGTTTCACTTGCTTGTAATAAATTCTGTAACAAATCTCCTTTGTTTTGTTCCATGAGTGGAAATACATGAATATAGATGGGATGTTTTCTTATGGGGTCTACCAAATCAAAGATCAGACCAAACATCATACACAGCTTGGGATTAATACGTGTCTATTACATAAAGTATCTGATAGATATTATCAAAAATTGCATTTAATTGTCACCATCAATTACAAACACTGTATATCTCATGCATGAGGGCTGTGCTTTCACAAGATTCTCCTGTGAAAAACTAAGTGCACCCTCACTGCTTCCATAGGTAATAAAAGGATAAATAGCAGCCAGGTGCTGCTAATCAAATGTACCTGATTAAGAGACCATTAGCAAGTATGATCGTATCTATAAGTCACAGTTTGCAGGTCTGGTGAATTGAGGTATGTGTTAACACAATTTAACATTATTTTCAGGACTGAACATACCACTAACTTTATCCCAAGGTTAGTCATGCAGTACTCAGAGAAACTACCAAACCCCAAGTGATCCATCATAACTCATAACTCAGTGTGCTAACTTAATGACTGTCAGGGTCAGTGCAGGACAACCCACTATCACAGCAAAATGTTTAGTACAAATGCCAGCCCACCGCGTCCATTTCATGCTTTGCCTTTCCAAAACGTGAAATGGACATGCATGCAGAAGCTTGGTTATTGCATCTTACTGCAACTTACTGCACTTTGGAGAGGCACAGTGTGAAAAATAAAACAGTGGATGGCGTGTCTATTAAGTGCTTTGCCGTGATTTCGACTTGAGCAGTAATTAGGATAACTGTAGAACTCAGAAGCACAAAACAAAAATCTAAACTTATATTGAGGTCAAATCAAGAAACGATCATAAAGCCCCAAAGCAAGTACACACAAGGCTGGGGCAAATCAACAATCTGACAAAGGGACACTGCAGCTAAACAGCATACAAAGTAAGGACATTTGTACTGGGTGGTTGATTTCTTTGTTTTAATGATCCTTGTACCTTTGGAAATTCTTTTTATTTCCCTTTGTAGGTTCAGCAGCAGAGTTCAGTATGTGGGTTATGGCCACAAAAACTTGCCAGATGTTCTCTGCCAGTGCCAAAAAGCTTGCTTTGCTATTTACTCTTGTCTAGTGTTGTTTATTGGATTGGATGATTAAAGTCTGAATAAACAAGATACATTGTTAAATGAATAAATTGCTAAACAGGGGTCTCAGTAGCATTTGGAAGAACCATACACAGCCACAGTAGCCTGGCACCACCTCCTCATGCTAGTCACCACTCAGTCATGCACTCTGCAGGGATGGTATCCCATTCTTCAGTCAGCATTTGTCACCAGTCAGCCACTGTGGTTGCGCTGGTCACTCTGGCACAAACACCATGCCCAAACTGATCCCACAAATGTTCAGTGGGGTTGAGGTCAGGACTACAGGCAGGACATTCCATCCTCATCACTCCCAAATTCTGGAAGTAATCTTTGAAGACAACACACTCTGGCGGGGTGAGTGTTATGATCTTGGAGGATAGAGTTTGGTCCCAGACCAGACTGGGAAGGTTTTCTAACAAAGAGATAATCAACCAAACACAAATGTCCTTACTTTTTGTGCTAAGTCTATAAATACACAGAAGGGTAATTAGGGGAGAGTGGAGACACCTGGGAAAGTAGGCACAGCTGAACTAGATGACACCTGGGGAAATAACACTAAACACAAGACCCTAGAGACATAACCTAATGAAGTAAAAGAAGAAATGATTAACTAGACACGCCCAGAAATACAAGGAAAAGATAGAGGGTGACTAAAGGAAGCATAGAGGAAAAATAGTAATTGCATTAACATATAATTAGAACTGAAGACTCAACATATTATGAAAAATGTAGAACCAAAAGTCATATATGAAAACAGAAGGCTCCTATTAACATCTATAAACATTAAAAAAGCATCCAAAACATTCAAAAAATAAAACAGTAAGGTAAGTACAGCTTGTGTTAGAAGAGTTGCCACAAGAAAGACAAACATGGCTTCTTGTCAGATGCCCGAACCACCTCAACTGGCTCCTTTCAATGTGGAGGAGCAGCGGCTCTACTCTGAGCCCCTCCCGGATGACTGAACTTCTCACCTTATCTCTAAGGGAGAGGCCAGCCACCCTTTGGAGGAAGCTAATTTCTTCGCTTGTATCTGCGATCTCGTTCTTTCGGTCACTACTCACAGCTCGTGGCCATAGGTGAGGGTAGGGACGTGGATCAACAGGTAAATTGAGAGCTTCACTTTTATATTCAGCTCTCTCTTCACCACAACGGACCAATCCGTCTGTTGATCTCCGGCTCCCTTTTCCCATCACTCGCTAACAAGACCCCGAAATACTTGAACTCCTCCACTTGGGGCAGGAACTCATCCCCGACCCGGAGTGGCACGCCACCCTTTTCCGGCTGAGAACCATGGCCTCAGATTTGGAGGTGCTGATCGTCATTCCCGCTGCTTCACGGCTGCGAACCGTTCCAGTGCGAGCTGGAGGCCATCACCCGATGAAGCCAACAGAACCACATCATCCACGAAAAGCAGAGATGAGATTCTGAGGCCACCTAAGTGAAAGCCCTCTGCCACTTGGCTGCGCCTAGAAATCCTGTCCATAAAAATTATGAACAGAATCGGTGACAAAGGGCAGCACGTTTTGGAAAAACCAAAAACAGAATATCAGCACAAAGTCCTCAGACCAACTATAAAGCATGGTGGTGGAGGAGAGATGAGGAGAGAGATGTTTTGGAGCCCCAGGAACCTGAACACCTTACACTACTGAACTGACCATGAAGTCCTTTATATACCAAATTAGCTAATCTGCAAGAGAACGGGTGGAGAAGAAAAGAATCAAGGTGTTGAACTGGTCCAGTCAAGGTCCAGACCTCAACCCAACTGAAATACAGTGGTGAGACCTCAAGTCAGCTGTGCATGAACAAATACACCCAAACCACAATATGTAAAGAAGAGTGGGCCAAATTGCTCAGCAAATAATAATGTCAGAGACTTATAAGTCACACAGAAAACAATTTGTTCAAGTTATTCCTGACAAAAGTGTTTCTATAAACTACCCAATCACAGGGTATATTCAATTTCACAGAGGACACCACAGAGACCTATAAAAACATCATCAGTTTTTCTGACTCAGATCTGTGTCTGCTGCACAATATGACAAAACAGACAAGTAAATCAAAACCTTTGATATCTAATTTAGCCCATTTTAATTTCTTCATTATTACTTCACTAATCAATGACTCTTTCATCTGAATATTTAAAGAGCTGATGATGAAACAATCAAAAAATAAATCAATTCTTAATCAACAGACTCTCAAAATCAGCTAATTACTGAAGTCATTCATCAAGCAAACAGGACAACATTCACTGGTTCCATCTGGATACATGAAGTACATGTTGCTTCTCAGTAGTTGCCATAAACAAAATCCTACCACATGATGTCAACCAAATTCTTTATTATGATGTGTTACTTGTTTTAATTTACTTACAACAAAACTTCTGACATTCTAATTTTACAAATTATTCATCAATTAAAACATATTTATTAATTAATTAACAACAATAAGATTGAATTGTCGCCTCAAACACATTTCGCAAACAGAAAATATGTAGTATACGCTTGAAGATGTTCTTTCCTTTGTGCTCACACACATGCATTTACATATACAGAGCAACTTACAAAAGCCCCCAAAGACATAAAACCTCAAAGATTATTTACTCTGCGTGTGGCTCTGATGTGCTGGAGTGGGAGACAGTTCAGTGGTGGAGTTACCAGGAGTAGAAAAAGCATAGCTCCAGGTGGAATCAACCTTCCTCATTACAGCAGCTGAAGAAGAAACTTTGAACAACAAATGTGTTTGGAGAGAGAAACCGCAGTATGGAGTTGTCATATTTAATTAAATGACATCAGTGACACGGGGAGGAGAAGGCGGGGGGGGGGGGGGGGGGGGGGGGTTGCATAGGAAGGCCTCGCCTGAGTGGCAGGGAGGTGTGTCACAATCATACCAGTATGTATATTTAACCAAGCAGTGAAAGAAATGTGTTACATTCACTGTGTCCATCAAACGTGTCATTAAACACCTTCAGAAAGTCTCCACACTAACCAAAGCTATAGCTTTTGTATTCAGCATCTTTACAAATAGTGATGAGATGACTGAGCATTAACAAAAAGTCATATAGTTATAGGAACTTCCAAACATTTAACAGTTACTGTAGCCAGCGCAACAGGACACACCTCTGCATTAATGCTATTATATTCATATGTATGGCTGCATATGGCTACTGTTAGAAAAAACACCGAAACAACCTCACGTCGTGTAGGTGTCCTTTGTGCCACCAAAAATGTGGACACAAGGCACTGGGGGAGTCCTGTGATGTCTGGCACTGGGACACCTGATCAACAGTAGGCATGAGTATTGTTGAGAACCGGTTCCCACTGTTTCAATTCCTTGGAATTGTTTGCCATTTTTGCAAACGATTCCCTTATCGATTCCAGTCGCCCCGAATGACGTCACCACGTTGCGGAGCGTCATTTACCTGGCAGGAAACATGGCGGCTCAAACGCTCAAAAGTTTGATTATACTTTACGAGAACGGATGACAACAGGGCAACTTGCAATACTTGCAAAGTAGATATTTCATTTAAGGGAGGAAGCACTACGAATATGCAAAAGCATTTGCTCACAAAACACGCGATAACCTTAAATGAATGTCGTGTTTTTAATTCCGCTTCGGACTCGTGAATCTCAACCCAGCAGCAGCGGTAACATTTGCACGTCCTCTCCCGTTAATGCGGCAGGTAAATAATCAACTAACAGTGCATATTATGTTAGCGCGATCTGCCTTATTACAAAACCTGCCATTACTGTGCATTTAGGTGACCATGATGAGAGAGACAGACAGAGTCTGGCTCAGATGCTGGCAGTTCTTGCTACAGTCTACCGGTAGTGTCTCCTTTCAGGCCAGGATAGACGAATGTCACCGAGCAGTGACTAAGTTTGTAGTAAAAGGCTTGAACCCATTTGCCACAGCAGATGCCCCCGATTTTCGGTAAGTGAATGTGTTTAATTGCAGGCAGGGAAATTACTGGATATTCTCGTGTAATTGCTACAGAATAATTTATGTTATACTTTATTATTGCTACAGAAGAATATTTATTTTATTATTTTACATTTACAAATTTTTTTTCCTGGGGACCCTGTGACACCCCATTGAAGAGCCGTAGGCTGGATCTCTTAAAATCTCACTGTTTGTAAGGCCATGTTACTCCTAAATTTCTATCTCGTTCAAAGAGAAGATATAAAACAAAGTTCTAAGCTATTCAACCTTTTTTAAAAAGAATCAATAAGAGAATCAATAAAGAATTGAATCGTTAACCAGAATCGAAAATGGAATCGGAATCGTGAAAATTTTATCAATACCCATCCCTAATCAACAGTGAACCACCTGCCATGTCCTTTGAGCCATTTCTGAGCAGTTTTTGTGATTTGGTGAGGTGTATTGTCCGGCATGAGGAGACCACTGCCAAAGGGGAGTGTCATTATAATGGAAAGCATAAAGAACATGTAATAATGTTCAGGTGGGGGATACGTGTCAACCAGGACTGCGAGGATTGAGCAGAAAACTGTAGCAAGATAATCTGTCGACTAAATGCACACAAGCCAAAATATTATTAAACAGCCAACAAGCTTACACTGATGGTAAAGTAACTATGACTGTGGGATTAGTGAGATCGTATCATTTTTGAATTTTGAAATATCATGCTTTTACTATTTGTTAAAGAAGTTGTCATGTTACTGTGAGGCTGGACACGAACATATTCTCTGAACCAAACTAAACACCAGATTATAGGCATTAAACTTAAACTTAATGCCTAGCACGTTGTTGTGGCTTCATAAGACTTGCTGTAAAATGGCATCGGTCATATAAAAATAAACAGTTGCTAATTTGACTGAAGATAAGTCCTGTTCTTACTCTCAGGGCATCATATATGGATCTCACAGATACGAACAAGGTGTAGCTTTACCTCTGTATCACTGTATCACCTCTGTATTGCTTTATCACTTCATGATAACTTTATTTTATGGCAACTCATCAAAAGAAGGCATCAAATGTAAATGCAATGGGTATAATCTTTCAACATGCACAATCAGTATGTATCTGAAGGGCTTGATCTTTGGCGCATTAACATAACTAAGTAGTGAGTGGAAAAGTACATACCAAAAAGCTTCCTTCTTAGCTGAAAAAAAAAAACAATCCAATACTGTGACTTCTACACCCAATCACAACCCCAAACTCCAAATGTGGGCTTTATTGCTATTTAAAACAGGACTGTTATATTCTAGCAGAAGTGCCTACACCAGTGAACACCTCGTGCACATCTCTGTGACATCTGACAGGGAAAAAACAGTATTTAACACCACAGGGTGAAAAAGCTCTGAAGTTATTAAAAGCGGTATTTTTAACCAAGAAGTTCCATTTCCTCCCTCCTTTGTGCTTTGGTATAAATGATAACAAATCGAATCTAATCTGTTGAGATCTAGGCTGATTTAAAATGCCAAACAAGCGTAAGGACCAAAACTGTTTCTTCTTAAAAATGGTTCTAATAAGACATTTTGATGCCACAAAATGTCATCTTCAAGAGACAAATTTAACAAGATATTCTCCATCTTTAGCCTCCTCCAAATTAGTGATGGGATGACTCACATTTGGGAATTATGGGAACGGTTTTTTTTTGGACTGGTATGAATATAATGGAGTGTCTGCAAAGATGTGAACTGTCAGCACAAATGACAGGCTGCTGGAAGTTGTAATGGTAAAAAGTGGCAAATGTTGCACAGCAGCTGAAACACGCCTTACACATACATGCACGGATATTTATGATTGTGTATGTTTTTCATGTTCCCGTGCAGACAAAGGGTGCAACAGGCTGCTTGGCTGCAGCTCCATTCTCCTCACTAACTTGGCCTTTGAGACTGGGAGAATTCTAATGAGTTTCTCCCTCTAACTCTCTCACTTGCAGTTTCTACACACACACACACACATGCACACAAATACACACACAGTTTAATGAGCGTGCCTTGCGCTTTCCTCATTAGCCACACAGAGTCTTATCGCAGGCATCAAACGCAATGCACCGCCACCCCTGACAGGAAGAGAGAAAGGAGGAAAGAGATCTTCCTTCTCCTCTCCTCTCCTTTCTATTTTCCCCTATTTTCTTTTCTATCTTGCTCTGAGGTTAAAACATTTCCTTATGTAGCCACATCTGTACTTTGACTGATGGCAGAGAGAAAGACAGACTCCAAATGCACTTATATATCCCACTCTCTTTCTCTCTCTCGCTCTCTCTCTAAGATGTTGACTAACTTAGATCAGAGCCAAGATCTTCCCTTCTCTTCTTTCTGTGGGCTGAGGGAGGCTATTGTTGCTATGGAAGTGATGCATATCTTGCCATGTAGAAATGGAAAGGTGGTAGGAGTGAGTTGACAGCGAATAAGAGCGCGTGGCCACCTGCTCTACCTCTCACAGTCAGACTAAACTCAATATAGCCTCCTGGTGCAGTGCAGAATCTGTGAAGCAAGAACCAAAAAGAGCACCTATAAGAGAGCTCGGGGTAGGATGAGCTTCTCAAAGAGTTTCAAGTGTCAGACATGAATGCCACAATAGTTTGAGTCACATGGTTGTTTTATGACAGGAACGTCAACATGACAGCAGCCTGTGATGCACAAAGTCTGTCATTGTGATGCGGTGGCGGCGGTGAGGGGAGGCACTGGTAGGAAGAAAATGAATGAGACCAAGGCAATCTTTTCATTTTGTTTTTCACAGGACGAGTTTGTCAAAAAAAATTCCTGATAGACTTAAAAAGACTATAGAGAGGGCGGAATAACGTGCGGGAGTGACTGAAGGGTCTGAAGAAAAGAGGGTTCGTTTTTCAGTGCAAGACGCCTAGAGCCACTGCAGAGTCATTAGAGAAGATTTGTCACATTAACAAAGGAGAAGGAATCGGCCCTTTTTAAAGGGGGAAGATAAAGAAAGACACAGACGTGGAAACACAAAGAGCCAGGGTGGGGAAAAAAGGGATTTCAAGACAGGAGGGAGGAGAACAGGAGGCAGGGAGTTAGATTGATGGAAGGGGGAGAAAATCTGAATGCATGTATGGATGGAGCAGAAGTTTTTCTCTTGAGGAAAATTGCTTCATCCCTGGATTTAAAGGAAAACATCCACTTAGAGTGTTGAGTGTTGTGCTTGGACATCTGGGCTTTTTCAGGGAAGTTATTTTGTCATTGATTATAACTTCATCTACCTGTCAAAGTACCGTGATTGTGACAATTTAGAATTACCTGTGCACTCCTGAGGGAAGGACGGGATTAGAATAATGGGTTAGTGAGGTCTGTTAAAGCTAAAGACAAAATGTTTCAAGGTTACAAAGGTGGCTCTTATAACAACATGCTAACTGGTGCTGGACATGTGACCTGTTCCAGAGGTTCTGTGAAAAGGTTCTGATGGATTTTAAATAATCTAGATTTAATTGTGTGAATAATTACAAAAGAGTAGGTACCTACAGGCATTCATTTGGTGATTTACTGCATCCATGAATCTTCTCTCTGCTCTTCCTCTTTTCCTCCTGACCGGCAGCTCTAGTTTCAACATGCTTTCATTCCTCTTCTTTCCAGAGCATAGTTCCATGTCTCCAGGCTCTCTTCCACCTCCTCCCTCCTGTCTCTACAGATGACAATGTCATCTTTGAACATCAAAGCATGTTGTCTCTTTGCTGTCCTGGGTTTTCTCCAGGTGCTCCAGCTTCCTCCCACAGTCCAAAGACAGGTGTTCAGTCAGTTTGTGATTCTAAATTGACCGTAGGTGTATTTGCGTGCACCCTTGCCTCTTGCCCAATGGGACAGAGACCAGCAAAACGGATAGTGGTGAAAGCAAAAGAGAGATTTCTTTTCGCTGAAGACAGTTTAAAACTTACTGTCTGAGTTTTTTTTCTGTATTACCACATTCTAGTGCTGCTGCACCGCAAAGGTGTTGGCGTCTCACGTTATCTTGATCCTAAAATAGTTCCAGAAATGCACACCGCCTCATTGTGGCAAAGCATTTTTCCATACACTGTTTTCCCTCAGAAATTCTCTTTGAGTAAGTGAGAATATTCACGGATATTTTACAGACTGCTGACAAGGGTGGCCTGTGCAGAAATTTGTACTTTTCTCATAATGCCCATAGTCACTTGCGACAAACAAAAGAGTCTGCCATTCACGTATTACTTTTGGTTTACATGGGCAAAACTTTGGGGACTTACGTATCACACATCAATCCAACGAGATTTACTGATAAAGACAACCTGTTGGCACTGACAGGAGAGACGGAGGAGGGGTAGGGGAGACTGTCTGTACTCTTAACAATGGCCCTCTTTCTGTCACTTTACAATAAAAATGTAGAAAGTAATTCAATGACTCAAATTCTAAATAAATAAAAAATTACAAAAACTAAAATAAATGCAGATATTGTGGAATAAGGTGGTAAATATTACATAGGAGGTGTTACATAACAGTAAAACAGATCAACAAGGTTCCCGGGATCTCCGCTCTCCTCCTCATACTGCCCATCTTATTCTTCATGATTCCAGGCCGGATATCTTTTTCTCTACCTGTTAAGATGTTAAACAGTCCTGGGATCGCTTCTCCATCACCGCTTTGATCCTTTGATGACCTGGTCATGCAAAAAAAAAAAAAAAGATACAGAAGAAAAATGCAAAGAGGTGGACTTGAAAAGAGAGGATAAGGAGTATGTCTCAAATAATACAGCGCAGCAGATGGATTTGATAGAGTCTCCAAGATTTTTTTCCCCTTCTGTGCAACCCTTTGCTCTCCTTAGAGTTGCATTTGTAAAATGAATCTTGTGGCAGAGGAGGTAGAAGGGTGAAACACATTTCAGATTCTGAGGGCTTATCGTGCTGGCGCCTGATTAGAGCAGAGGCTGTTGTTTCCCCTGGCTATATTAGGATTGCAGGGTTTCACTTACGGCTAAAATCATGGAGTATTTCTGCCCTTTAGGCAGATTTAGATGAAAACCTAAAGCTAACACCCTATATCATACTGTGAGTTTCAAACGTTCTATGCCTGCTGCGCCTCAGCCGAGGATTTGTGAAAGAAAATACCTTGAGCCCCCCGTGTCTCTTCCCCACACACATAGAAACAGCTGATAATGATGACATAGCTTGTCAAAATCTGGCACCTTTAACCTCGGTTATCAGCGTTATTGCTTTCTGGTGTTAACTTCAGCTGCAGATACAGTATGTGGTTAAGTTGCCATCATGAGCTAAGAAGCAGCTAGAATTGGGGATAAAGCAGCAACAGTATCTTTGGCATCTCTGACGAGTTGTGTGCGCGTGCACGCGAGCGTCCACGTGAAGCCAACTTTCCTTAAGAGCAGATGTATCATCTTGTGGAGCCTCACCAGGCAGCTGCAGACACACTAACTTTCCGCTGATGGAGGGCCCCCTACCCTCCTAATAGATTCATTTATTCCCACTAATAAAACCCAAATCATCATATAAATGACACTAAATAGGGAAATTGCGATTTAATACATTAAAAAAAAAATAGATTTCAACCACAAAAAGTCGTTAAAATAATTTGATGCGGCAGGGCAAAGTCAAAATAATTCAGGCACTTGAGTTAATGTTTTTTCTAAACGTCTCCTCTTCTGTTAGCAATTAAATTGGCAATTATGACTGTTTATATGATTGATTCCAGAATAATACCAATTCATTTCATCTCAGCTTCCTCTCATCATCATAACAACAACAGAAAAAAAAATCTCATATGCTGGCTTGCCTATCCATGAGTGAGACAACAAACTTGGAGCAGGAGGTTAAAATGTTTGCCCGACCTTTCATTATGCTGTGTCACGTTACCCTTTTTTGTCCTCAGTTTGAAACTAGTGTACAAAATACACACAAACACACACACGCACAAAATACAATCTGGTCCTTGCAACTCATAATCACGCTGAAGCCCAATGGACCCGATGGACTTGGTTTCTCGGTTTCCTCTGGTTTTTTTCGGCTATCACCACTTCAATTATGAATGAAGACGTTTGATTACACGAGGAAGAATAGAGCAGAGATTAGAGGGATCTGCTATATTGTGAGTGTGTGCACACGTCTGTATAATCAGTACCTTGATGGTGCAGGTTAAAATGTTGCCGATTACACTGGATGAGAGAGGATATGGATAGAATACAAAGAGAAAAACACTTGTTAGCCATTTTTAAATGGATATAGATTAAAACTATAAAGCGGTACAGCCATTTGTGGAGATGGAGATGAAATGTGAATATTGTATCACATGCAGAAACCTGTGAAAACCAATAATAGCCATTAAGCGATGCCAAATTATTCTCCCGATATGACTTGGACAACCTAAAATTTCCTTCCTGAATAGCACTGTATTCGAGGAAATCAAGAAGCCTAATGACACATCAAAGGATGTGTACACTCTATGTTCCTGTGACCCAGATTCGAGCGATGTAGGCTCAATTATTATGCTGTCAAAGGTGTGTGTGTGCATACATTTCTGCTCATGTGTGTTTTTTGCGTAGGTGTGCAGATATGAGCTCTCCTTTGTGTGTCCCGCTGAAGTCACTGCTTTAATTAAAGCATGAAGAGATGTAAAATGCATGGCCCCCAGGTTCACTGTGCCTTTTCTTTCATTATTAAACCATGTAAAGCCAATGACAAATGGTAAACAAAAACAATCCGTCTTTGGGCTCATTATTTTTCATTTTTCCTCTGCCGCAGACAAACTTATGGAGAGACAACTTTGTGCAGAAACTTGACATTCTGAAGAAAAGCCTTTTTAGACTTGAAGGCTCGGTCACACTCGGTTTACAGCAGATTTAGCACTGAATTAGAATAGACAAGAAAATTTGCTTTTGGACAGAAGGAACTTATAAAGATGAAATGCACATGCATTTCATGATGGTGACTAGGGATGGGTACCGGTATCCGGTGCCGTGATGGCACCGGTTCTGACATAAACGGTAGTAACCAGAACGAAAAGCAGCGCACATTTCGGTGCTTTTTTTTCCTGAGATGTCATCACTTTGGATTCTAGCCAATCCTTTTACCTTTGCAAGCGTAGTAGGCGGGCCCAGGTACGTACGTTCTTTTAGAGCAGAGCTACAGATTAAAAACGCCCAAGGCGAAGCGGTCAAAAGTCTGGCTGTATTTCACAGCAAAAAATGCAAACTCAGCAGCCTGCAACAAGTGCTTTAAGGTGATACTGTGCAAAGGAGGTAACTTCTCAAATCCGATTAAACATCTGGCGACGCATAGCGTTTTTTTAAAAGCCGAGAAATGCACAGTATTTGATAGCTTGCTGCGAGACCTCACACTGAGCACATTTACTGCGGGTGCGGTGCCTGTTATCGGACCCGGAGTTTGCAACATCCCCCAAAACCCAAAGAGGAGAGTCCTGGCCTGTAGCCCTTCCAGTGTAGCAGAAATGATGACGGATGATGATGGCAGCAGCAGCCGTTCTTCTCTGCGTGAGTATCTTAATGTTGTTGGTGTGTAATTTACGTTGAATAGGCTAACCATGTTATTACATTAATGCATGTAAGGTGAACTAGCAAACACCGTTGTAGTTACATGCGACTGTCTTCTTGTTTGATGGCAGATACTCCCTTCACCCTGGTCAAAAAGGCTAAAATGACCAAAGAAAAAGTGGGAAACAGCTAAACATGAGAGGTTTTTGGACAAATTTTGTGTTCTTAATTCTTTAAGCACCGGTTCGAGCACCATTTAAGCACCGGCACCATTTCAAAAGTACCGGTTTGGTACTGGTATCGGATAAAACCTAAACGATACCCATCCCTAATGGTGACTACTGATTCCAGTAAAAACAGTTTTTACAGTTTTTACTGTTTTTACAGTGGCAGGTCATCAAACACACATTAAGCTAGCTTTACTGGGGTTTGTTTCACAAATATTGAACCTTCATGATTTGAAATCTGTATTCTATTAATGCATTTGTTATGAAACGGCTTCTGCCAAATTTATGACTTTAAATTTAACTTCAGACCCTAACTCATGACCAGCCTACAGAACAGGAAGTCTTGGTCCTGACATCCATTATAACTGCAAGAGGCAAATTCATTAGATGCTAGTGTCTGCCACCTCTAAAGCAGGATCTGAGACAGACTGGTTATTTGACACAAAGTGGTTTTGAGCACAGATTCAATGCAAACTGTTTATGGTCTAAGAAACTAAGTCAGCCAGGAGGGTTGGTAAGTTACTAGATTTCTATGTAGGTTACTGTGGAACGATGGTACTGAATTGATTCAGAGAACAGTCTGGATTGGAAGAGTTGAAGGTGGAGCAGGTCATACCAGGGAGGGCCACTTGTTTGGTCCTTGAAGCCAGGGAATGATGTATGGTTGACAGATAGATGTGGACAAGATCCTGGGATCTTAAATGATCCTGGGATCACAACTTGACAGGGCCAGGAGAATAAGTCTGGTTGCAAGGTTGGCCTTCAGCTACACAGAAAAGTCTGGGAGATACGAGAAAGCAGACTTAAGCACTCAGAAAACATTAACAAAAGCAAATGTTTTCTGTTTTCAAACAGACAGGACGGAAGTGACGGGTAAGGTAAGCGACGGGTAAGGTAAGCGACCCATGTTGTAGGTGACGTCAGACGCCGGAGATTTGGCGGAAAAAACAAAGCGAATGGTAGCGTAGAGTTTAACAAAGTTTCCTTAAGCTTCAGTACTGCCAAATAAACTAACCAACTGTCATATAACTAACAACATCTGTCTTATCATCTCTAACACCCTGGAGGACAACGGGGAGAGTTTAGACGCTCTCCAAGAATACATCGAACGCTGCTTCCAAGATTTAGTAATGAAGAAGGCCCAGAGTGCATGTTCCCCGGCCAAAACCGAGACGCCGTCATCGAAGAGATGTCGTCCGGCAGACTCCCCCGGCACAACATCGCCTGCCGGCAAAGACATCGCAGATATCCTGGAGTCAATCGACAAGCGATTGTCCAGTTTCGATGCGAGGCTGTCCCTGGTGGAGATTCTACACCGGGAATTTAAATCTCTGAGAGAATCCCTGGAATTCAGCCAGCAGCAGGTGGAAACGCTTGCCGCTGAAAATGCCACGCTACGGGAGTCGGTCAAATCTCTCGCCGATAACGTGACCCAGCTAAACACTGAAAATAAAAAAATAAAAGAGTCCGTTATCGATCTACAAGCCCGTAGCATGAGAGACAATCTTGTTTTTTCTGGTATTCCAGAATATACCGGAGAGGACGCGGAGGCAACGGTGAAAAGCTTCATTAAAATCCACCTGAAGCTGCCGGAGGACACCGTAAAGAACATCGCCTTCGACAGAGTGCATCGCTTGGGGGGCGTGAGGTCGCGGACCGGGAGACCACGTCCTATTGTGGCCAAATTTGGTCAATTTAAACAGAAGGAACAGGTGAAGAGTCGCGGCAGGGAACTGAAAGGAACGGACTTCAGCGTGAACGACCAGTTCCCCAAAGAGATCCTGGAACGACGCAAGGTCCTGTTCCCAGTCCGACGTAGCTTCATGCAGAAAGGCTCCCGCGCTGTCATCGCCGTGGACCGGCTCTACGTGGACGGACAGCTCTACCGCGACCCCGGCACCACACCGTGGTTATATTGACTGCACTCCAGATAAGAACCCGCTACACTCTTTTCTTATTCATTCACACTTTCTCCTTTAACATGGGTTGAACCTAGTAATATCAGTATGATGTCATAGCAGATATAACACCGTCACCCTCCGTCATTACTTTAATTGGAATGTTTCCGTTTCTTTTCTTTTTTTTGTTGTCGCTCACACTTTATGTGGTTTCTTTCTTTCTCTTGTCTTTCACTGCTGTGATCACCTACTTCCCCACTCACCTACAAACAACACCCTCTATTTCTCCATATATTCGCACCACGATCACGCAAACACACACGCTCAACGGCAGCACATTTACAACAGCCTCACAGCAAGCACAGACTTACAGGACACATACGCAAGCCACGCTTGTTCATATTAGTGAATAGTCACACACATAGTCAGACTTATGGAGCCTATCACCACACTTTTTTCTCTTTCTATTTACAAACAAGTGATGTTTCCACATTTTCTCCACCCGTCTAAACGGAACACCCAGCTTACATCATTAGACATACACACACAATTATGGGCATGCTGAGGTTTGTCACATGGAATGTAAATGGGGCTGGCACCAGAGGAAAGAGGTTAAAGATATTTAACCAGCTTAAAAAACTACAGGCAGATGTTGTTTTATTACAAGAAACTCACAGACCTGTTACAGGTTTAAACGAACTTAAAACACCTGAGTTTCCTAATGTGTTTGCAGCTTGTTATAATTCTAGACAAAGAGGAGTAGCAATTTTAATAAATAAAAATGTTAATTTTACAGTACTTGATACAGTTATGGATCCAGAGGGTAGATTTCTAATTATTAAACTATCAATATTGAACAAAAAACTATGTATTGTAAGTATATATGGTCCAAATGTTGATGAACCCTCATTCTTCCACGGATTTTTTAGTGCACTCTCTGAACACCTTGATTGCACACTCATTCTTGGAGGCGACCTCAACCTTGGACTAAATGAAGAAATGGATAGGCTCAACACAACAGGAACTCAGCGCAATTGGCAATCCACAAATATAATCAAACAGTATATGAGCGACTATGGCCTTTGCGATGCATGGCGCTCCCTTCACCCCAACAGTAAGGAATATACTTTCTTCTCACATGTTCATCACTCCTACTCTCGTCTGGATTATTTTTTGGTCAGCAGCTCACTGCTGAGTGACATTTCAGACACTGAGATTCACCCTATAGCTGTCAGCGATCATGCTCCTGTATCTTTAACACTAATACACAAGAATAATACTACGCCAAGTAAAAACTGGAGATTTAACACATCACTACTTAAAGATGAAGACTTTATTAAATATTTTAAAAAGGAATGGACTTCATATTTAGACTTTAATGACACTCCCGGAACATCTGCTTCTGTTCTATGGGAAGCAGGAAAAGCTGTGATGAGAGGTAAAATAATTTCTTTCTCATCACACAAAAAGAAAGAAGAAAACAAAAATATTCAGGAATTAGAAAAAACCATCAAATCCTTAGAAGAAGCCTACGCGTTCCACCAAGATCAAGAAATAATGAACAAAATATGCAAAACAAAACTAGAATTAAATGAAATTATTAATAGAAAAACACAATTCCTTGTACAAAGACTTTGCTTGCAGAATTTTGAACACAGTAACAAACCAGGTCGATTTCTAGCAAACCAGTTAAAAATAAATAAAGAAAAAACAACTATATGTGCCACTAAAGATTTATCAGGGAACACAATATATGACCCTGGAAGAATAAACAAGATTTTTAGGGATTTCTATGAAACTTTATATTCACCACAAATAAACCCGTCTAAAAATGAAATTGATTTGTTTCTTGACAACGTAACTCTTCCAAAATTACTAGACAGTCAAGCAATGGCACTGGATTCGCCACTGACGCCAGGTGAACTCCAGGAAGCCCTGATAAGTATGCCCATTAATAAAGCTCCAGGTCCAGACGGCTTTCCTGCAGAATTCTACAAAGAATTCTGGACAATTGTGGCACCAGTATTCCATGGAATGTTGCAGGAAATCAAGAAAAATGGCAGACTACCACCAAATATGAATTCTGCTAACATTAGTCTCCTGCTAAAACCAGGAAAAGACCCTTTATTTCCCTCAAGTTATCGTCCAATATCCCTTATAAATGTAGACCTTAAAATAATCTGCAAAGCTCTCTCAAAGAGATTAGAGAAAATAACCCCCCTCTTAATTCATCCTGACCAAACTGGTTTCATAAAAGGTCGGCACTCCTCAACAAATACTCGTAGATTTCTTAATTTAATAGACTACTCATACAATAAAAACATTGAAACCATAATATTATCTCTAGATGCAGAAAAAGCATTTGACAGAGTTAACTGGAAATTTTTATTTGCAACTTTACACAAATTTGGTTTTGGAAACTCTTTCATAAATTGGATAAGAATATTATACAATTCCCCAACAGCTCGTATCAGAACAAATGACCAGACATCCTCCAGCTTTTGTCTCCTGAGGGGCACCAGACAGGGATGCCCACTCTCCCCTTCACTTTTTGCAATTTTTATCGAACCTCTAGCAGCAGCACTTAGACAGGCTACAACAATTAAGGGCATAAAATGTAATAACGTAGAACATAAAATCAGTCTCTATGCAGATGATGTGTTGCTTTTTCTGCAAAACTCACAAATCAACCTCTCTGAGGTAATTACTCTAATAAACTGGTTTTCAAGAGTTTCAGACTATTCAATTAACTGGCCAAAATCTACAGTTCTTCCCATTAACTGCTCCTTCCACAATTCATCTTCTGCCCCACTACAATCTGGAAATATTAAATATTTAGGTATTATTGTTTCTCCTAAGCTTTCAGACTTAATTAAATTAAACCACATCCCACTTCTAAAGAAAGTAGAAGGCGATCTGACTAGATGGAAATCTCTACCCATATCACTCATGGGAAGGGTCGCCACTATAAAAATGATGATCTTGCCAAAAATAAATTACTTATTTTTAATGATCCCTAACAAACCATCACAAGATTGGTTCAGATCTCTGGATTCACATATTTCTAAATTCCTTTGGAAAGATAAACCCCCGCGCATCAGCTTAAAAACGCTACAAAGAACCAAGGATAGAGGAGGACTAGATCTGCCTAATTTTCACCAATACTTCTTAGCCAACAGGCTTCAGTTCATCTCAGAATGGTTAAAATGTACCCTCTTAGATGAGCCCTGGCTAGATGTTGAACAGGCACTATGCAATGATCTAGAGATTTCAGACCTACCATTTATTAGCTCAAACATCAAAAGACATGAATGCTTTAAAAGCATCAACATCAGCTTTTCTCTGTCAGCATGGTGGGAGTTTCTAAAAATAACGGAGTCTTCATTAATCCCATGCAAACGTACACCTATCTGGAATAACCCTGACATATTACAAAACAAAAATATGATTAATTTCCCAGAATGGAGTTGTAAAGGAATTAAATACTTAGAACATATATTAGAGGGAACAGAATTTATTCCATTTGACAGACTAGTTACACAATATGGGATCAACAAGAAAAGATTTTAGAATATCAACAAATTAAATCCATAGTAAAAAAGAAATTTAACCTCAGTCAAGTTGAATTACAAACACCACCAAGTGTGGTTCAATTTCTTACTCTTAAATCCCCCAAACTATTATCTAAAATATACAGAACACTTTCTAAAATAGATGAATCAATATCCCTTCCTATTGCAAAGTGGGAAGCAGATTTATCAGTCAGCTTAGACCAAAACGTCTGGTCTCAGATTTGCTTAAAAACCTTTAAATTTATTAAAAATCCCAATCTGCAATTAATACAATACAAAATACTGCATAGAGTGCACTATACAGGTCATCGAATGTTTAAGATGGGCTTTACATCCGCCAACAACTGCTCACACTGTCAAGGCAATACACCAGACAGTTACATCCACGCTCTTTGGTTCTGTCCACCAGTGCAGAAGTTTTGGCACGAGATATGTGAGGACTTATCAAAGTGTCTGAAATGTAAAATTCCAACCTCCCCTTTAGTATGCTTGTTGGGAAATTTGGATGATGTCACTACAGAAATTAATACAGTCCACATGGTTTTTATTGCCCTATGCATCGCCAAGAAAACGGTCCTCATGAACTGGAAAAATAAAATAATCTTAATTCTAGCCAATACAGAAACTATCTAATAGATCACATTAGTCTCGATATAGCCTCTGCCACCACATTAGATCAATCCCTCTGGGCTCCTTTGATCGGCTCCATCACCTAGCGGGGGTGGGGGGTCGTGGTTTGGTCCCGCCTTGGCTATTGTGGTTGATGTGGAGGTTGGGATGGGCTTAGGGCACCTGGAGGACCCCTAGAGACGTTATCCCTGGAGGGCTTAACCCGGGGGTTGTGTTCATAACCTGGTTAGTGGCTCTGGTCGCTCTCAGAGGTTGTTCTCCTCGTGGCCGCGTGCAGCGGGGCTGGAGGATGGTCTGTGCTGGCGGACGTAGGTTACTGGCCTGGTGGCCTGGCTGCCCCTGAGTGGATCCGGGGCGGGCGTGGGGGTTTGGGGTTCGGGGGTGCTTCGCCTCCGTGCTGGGGCTCTGGCTGGGCCTTGGGGGCTTCGGTCCTCGTCGGTGTGTCGCCGAGGTTGTGGGCGGGTGGGTGCACGGGGGCTCAGCCCTGGCGCAGGGGGCTTCTTGTGCATCGGCCTAACCGGGGGGCTCTTGAACTGGCAGGGAGGTTGTTCCATCTTTGCAGGAGTCCACTCTGCAGGTGGGGGAGAGACATAGGAGAGGTGGAGAATAAACTTAACCTGGGTGTCTGTGTCTTGTGTAGTCTGGGAGATGATTGAATGTTGGGGTGGGTACAGTTTCCTCTGCGGTGGGGTAGAGTGGGCTGCCCCGGGTCCTGTGGGGCTTGGCGGTGTTGCTGCCGTAGGCCCCGGTCTGGATGGGCCTGGGCTCCCTTGCCTTGGTGGATACCAGAGGACGGGGGTGCATATTGGGGTCAGCGGGGGAGCTGGCCCTAGGGAGGGACACCCTCCCCTCCCTTCTTTTCCTCCCCATCCCCGGCTGCCTCCCTCTTCACGCTCCACCACACCCACCCACACAGGTAGGGCTTTGGGGTGCGGGTGTGTCACCAGGGTGCAGGGGAGACATTCCCCCCCCCTCTGTCCTCTTCTGGCCACCTGTGCCTCAATTTTATCTCACAACTTAGACATCCACATTACTTACACTCTCATAACACACACACATATATATATATAGGGCCTTGAGGGTGGGCACGTTAACGGCGTCCAGTAGACGGTCTGTGTATTCAAACCTGCCTCTGGCGCCGGTGCCCACCTCTCAATTTTAAATCCATGTAGACATTGAGGGTTCTCGGGAGGGGCCGTGCTAACACCTGCTGCTCTCTGGCAGCAGCACCATGCTCTCCCTTGTTTTAAATACACTTTAGAGCAACACGCAGCAACACTACACTTGAGCGGGAGGAGGGAGGTATGGGGTCTTAACACACCCCTGTTCTCTGCTAGCCATCGGGGCGGGGGGGCTGGGAAGAGATGCTGGCTGTCCGATTGGCCTCCCTGCTGCTGCGGAGCCTGGGGCGGTCTGCTTGCCTCCACCCCGGAGGGAAGGGTAACATCTCTTGGGTCTGGGTGCCGTTTCCATCTCTGGGGGTGAGGATACCTGGACCCGGGGTATAGAGTATGTTTGGGGAGTGTGATTGTGTGTACATGTCCATTTACGTTTATTCCTGCGTTGGGTGAGTGCTGAGTGTTTGTATATGTGTGCATGAGGGTGGGAATGCATGTCTGTGTCTGTGTGTGCCTGTTTGTCTGTGTCTATATGTCAGGTCGGGTCTTAGACTTCACCTCTCTGGAACTCCAAGGCCCTCCAAAGTGTGGAGGCCTATCTCCCCTCACCACACTCCCTGCCGGTGACTGATGCCCTCAGGGGTCGGTGCGTTGGTGGTTCTTGGTGTCCGGGGCTGGGCGCTCAGGTATGTACCAGCTCACTCCCGGTGACTACTTGGCGGGGCCTGGCGCCTGCTGCTCGGTCAGGCCTCTTCCGGGGCGCGGGGGGCCCTCGGGCCTCCGGCCTCTGTGCCTGCGGCTCGGTTCACTCTGGCACAGCTGGCTGCCGGCAGAGCCGGCGGGCACGCCGGTGCAGCCCCCTCTAGCTTCTGCCCGGTGGCTACTGGGTGACCCCTCATCTGGGGATCCTCAGCCCTTCCCATGAAGGTGGCACGGATGCCCCTCCGGTGGTCCTCCTTGGGCTCTTGCACTCTGGGGCCTCTGGATGTCTGGGGCCTGGATCTCCTCCATGCCTGCTTCATGCCCTGGGGGACGGGGCTATGGCTCTCTACATCCTCTAGCAGACCATTACATGGGGAAACCATTTGAATACAAGCGCGCCGATCCACACAGGTGTGCACATGGGTGTTCACTATTCGTAGACTTAAATCACACCTTTCTTGGCTGCTACTTCAAAGCACATTGTGCGCTGTCTGTCCTGCGTGCTGCACAACAACATTCAATATTTAGTATTTACTGCTGTTTACACTTAGCTAGATTAATGCGATGGTGTTGTGTATAGTATGTTGCATTGTTTTGGTTTTTTTTTTGCTTGTTTTCTATTCTTTTTCTCTCAACAGGTGATCCCGGAGATATTTTTTCTTCCCCCCTTTCTCACTGTCCCTCTCCCCTTCTGTTTTTCTTTTCCTTCCTCTTTCTTTCTCCCTTTCCTATCCCTCACTCATGTCTGTCCCGTCTGTAACAACTGAAAATAAAATAAATAATAAAAACAAAGGTCGATCAAATGGACCAATACGGCAATGCCATGATGATCCATTTGGCAAAATAAATCCATTGGGTATCCTTGTTGGTCTTCAGACAACAATTCTGACGGCTAAAGAACCAAATGGGACAGGCGAAAAAAAAAAAAAAACAAAAAAAAACAAAACAAAAAAAAAAAACAAAAGCAAAATAGCATCTCTTCACCATGATTACCACATTGAGGAGGGTGAAAAAAGAAATGGGGGCTTGAGTTGGTCCATATATATGAGGCTCAAGGGAAACAGGTGTGGTGGCTGAAAAGCAGGAAACCTAAATCTCCATCCAAGACTGGAGACAGGGCCAGCCAACCCAGCCTGGAACTCAAACAACAAACCAGTGCACGGCTATGATAGTTGCCCAATGGACTACCAGAACTAGTCACATCTGCAGCCTAGAAATATTCAAAATGTGCTCATGAAGAGGAACAAAGGGTACACTAGCAGCAGCAGTGTCACGCTACATACTGTGTTACAAAGATGCAGATAACGTGCAGTGATTCAGCAGACAAAATACAAACCTAAGTCTCCTGTCAACTGATATTTCTGCATTAATGTGTTTGCACCATGAGTTTTAGTAAACAGCATGCTGAAAGCATATTTACTAAAGGCCAGTATTATTACTTTATATTATGCAGGCAAAGTAGCAGCCTCCCTATGAAGCTAGATTGCAGTTGGGTTAATAGATGGCCCTGCAGTGCAATATGTTCTAAGTGCTCAAATTACTGCATCAAAAGTGAACTTTCTCATGTTGATTAAATGTCTAAGAATGAAGGGCAATGAGGGAAATACAATACAATATTAAAACCTTGGGCAGGTGAACACAACTGGTTCCTCACTAAGATGCAAAGTTCTGCACGAATACCTCATTCCCTGGTATTTATGTGAATGTTACTTTGACACAAACCAACAGCCTAAACACTGTCTCACACCAAACATCCCCCCACCCTCCCCTCTTCTAGTGGCGCTCCCAGATGGCTTCAGTGTTCCTGAGCACATCAATACTTGTGGAATACACAAAGAATCCAAGGTGCTAACTCAAATCAACATATGTAGATAAGTACCATTTAGTCATCTTTTTTTCTTCTTTTATGACTTTATGCAAATCCTGCATCTACTGCACTAAATCCCTGTGGCATGAGCTACAGGACACTGTCATACGCCTATGGATCAGAGCTATTTTAGTATGTGCAAGAGGGAGAAACACAGTATTATGCAGTTGGTTTTAATGCTAAGGCTGATCAGAGTAAGTCACTGACCTTTTTTGTGATAAAACTTGCAAAATGTAATGTGGACAAGGTTACCACCGGTCATGTTATTTCTGGAACATTATGAAGTTCTTGGCTGCAAAACTCAAGGAGCCTGGGAAATTTGATTTGTCGTATTCTCTAGAGAAGTTAGTGAATATAATCAAATAAGACACATTACTGAACCAAGTATATTTTTAACTCCTTCTTGGAGGTCATGTTCAGCTGGATCTTACCGCAACAATTGCGGCCGCTGCAAAAACAAAACGGTTTACAAAAAACGATGCATTTGAGTTACGTTCAGTGTAATTTTATATTACAGTAAAGACGGGGCTGTATGTTCTGTTAATGGCATCTCTGGAAGAAAGACAAGCAATGGTTGACACCTGTCACAGAGGGAAAAGAAGAGATAAAGATGTGAAGGGGAGGTGTATAAAAAACAGAAGTATTGTCAGCAGGACGGCATGATGAAAATATCTGCTTTTGGAGTAAAACACTGTGAGAATGAAGTCTGTAAAGAATAAACAGTGAGAATGAAAAAGAAGCTGGGAGTGGGGAGGGTAATTTTCAAGAGGAGCATGTTATGATATCATGTACTTTTATCCCAGTTGTTTTTATTTGCCACTGGGGTTTATTATTATATCCTCTACAAAGCAGCACTGGCACATATGGAGGCTGCCACTCAGTGCTGCAGCCAGTAGTGCTCTGCTTGTAGCTATGAATTCATTCCCTTCCACAAGTAGCTATTCATATTAAAACAAGCAAAGATATGAGAGGGAGAGGACATATTAAAGCCCGACGATGTCTCACACCCCCGCCCACATACCCGTCCATCCATCCAACCATTCATCCATCCTGTGGTTCTCCTCTCTAGCCATGTGTAGCTTTGGTTTTATTAAACAGGGAGCGGAGCCAAGCTCCAGCCAAATTTGGACGGAGACAGAGAACATCCCTGTGTGCACGGAGGCAACGAAGATGAAGTGAGAGAGGAAAAAGAAAGATATCTGTGGACGGTCCAGATGGAGACTCACTAGCCTTCTCACCTTGCGTTGGGTGTGATGCCTGTGCGTGCGTGTGTGAGCGCGTGCGTCGTCTGAGATCCATCACCCAATCTGCCAGCAGAGGCCGAGCTCAGCTTTATCTCATACTAAAAACTGGCTCGGAGCTCCTGTAATTGGCTTGAACGTTGCCGCCATCCGTCCATATAGTTCTGTCAGCGAGGGAGCTAGTCAAGCATGATCCATTGGCCTGCCGTCTGCACTCAAACCTATGTGAACCTCTTCACATTATGTCGGTGCGATTGGTCCCTCTGGGGGCAATCTTTGAGGCGCCTATAGGGAGAATTAAATCTGAGTTACCCTAAAGTCCTCAAGACTTCACTCTACATTTTCTCCTGCCATTCCTGGGTGCTATCTAGGTTTAGCAGGCCTCTTCCGGTGCCGTCGTCGCTTCCTCTGTTGCCCGGTCGCCTCCTCCTCCCCTCTTTTGCTCTTCAATCACTCATTCTTCTTCCTCCACACATCTTTCTTCCCCTCCCTTGATGTGTGCAATCCCTTAATCCTCTTCATCTCACATGCGTTTGGGTTCCTTCCTTTCTTCCTCCGCTATCATTGGCTCCTTCTCACACCTTTCCCGACTCCTCCTGCTTTTTTTTGCCTCTGTTCTCTCTTGCAACCTAGCATCCATCCCTTCTTCTGTCCAATCACTGTTATCCACCATAGTCTGTCATCACCAGTCATTATTAACCTGCCCCCCCCCCCCCCGTGTCTTTCTCATCCGCCTGTGACCTTTCTTCCCCTCTTCAGCTGTTCTCATCATGGCTGCTCTCCCCCTCCTTTTATCTGTCTGTCAAACATAATTTGTCTTCTCATTCCTTCATCGTCGCTATTCTCCGCTCTTCGCCTGATCTTTCTGTACTTATTCATATGCCATCTGAGAGCGACATAACGTGGCTTGATGTTTACTGTCTTTCAACAGGAATCACTGCTTTATTAATGTTTTTATTGGGTGTCATAAACGCCAGTGTTCCGGGATCTCTGGGACAATATTTGCTTAATTATTCGGGCTCAGATATTGCCATTTAATGAAATTTGAAACATAATAAAGAAATCACATTATGGAGGCAAGCAGATAATGTTAATATCCACTGACAATTTAACTGATTATATACTGTAAAGCCTCTCTTCTCCTGTTTGTGGAGACATCATGGAGTTTAAGAACAGTCTATTAAATGCCACTTAATTATATGATAAGACGAGTAAAGAGCACAGACACATACACACAGAGGGTGATGAAGATAGCTATGATAGACACAAATGCATTAATGAGAACGCACACACACAAATACATGCATAAATCATCATGCACACTCACACAGAGAGCTTAGTGAAGTCCCTCTGGAATCACTTTCTAAAGAGAGGCCTTCTGTGTCATATTAAAAGGAATTACAAGTAATAATAAGTTATTATAGCAGCACGACTCTGAGAATGGCAATGACCAACACTAAATGAAACCATAATAACTGTAAATATGGACATTTTAATGAATTTAAAATGGATTAAATGGCAGTTATAATCAAATGTGTACCACAGAGATGAAGTCACTGTAGCTGTCCAAGTTAGCACTGCAGGTGAACATTTTAACTAACATCCTTAATTAGTAATTATATTATTTAAAGCAGTTTACACTGGAATATGCGTAAAATTACCAAATAAAATTTTTGATTAGATCTGTTAACTTCGTAGATTGAAATGTTTTACTGAGCTGAGTTTGGATTTCTTTTTGATAGGGCTATAAACATAAAAAAATAATGTTGGCTATCAGAAAAAGTCCAGTTAAGGTGGTTTTTTTTTAGGAGCTAAATGTTCTGAATATAGTCAGGAAATTAACAAGTTAGATGGAAACGCTATGAATGTATTAAAGTGGAGATTTCCGCCTCAGAGTATGAGGACAAAACGAAAAGTTGTTTTGAGAAGATGGTGTCCATGTACACTGACTCTTCCTGTAGCTTCTCCATCAGAAGCAGCAGCTGGATCCTGTTTAAAGCACATGAGAAAAAGAAGGTGATATCATCCACTCCCAGATTTGGTCAATATGCAACCTGTTGAAGGGACTGTTTCACTTATTGGATCTCTCCACACTGCTCACCGGTTGCCTGTCTGTCTCCTTAAACACATCGATGTTCTTCACAGTAGCAGTGGGAAGATCAATCCAAATATCGATAGCATCGATACCACCACTGGAATTGGTATCGGATTGGTACTGGCACTCTAGGATTGGCACTTTGCTTCTAACCTCCTCTAAATTCAGTATGTAGCCTGCTTAAGTGTTTTAAATTATTTATTTTATTTTAGAAATTAAAACACATGAAAAATAAAAATCATAGTTGATTTAGTTCAGATTTTGTTATTAAAATGTGTTCAGAATTTGCAAATTGGTGATAGGCCCCCCTTTGTTTTACAAGAAAAATCTTCGTGCCCCCCCACCACCTAAACACACACACACACACATATTTTGTTTTCAAACTCCATTGCGGTTTATTCCACACCTCAAACAACAATGAAGCAAATACAAGGAAACTGCAATAAATTACAGGTAGTAATGAAATACACTACTAACTCTTTTATGCTACCTACACGGGTGTTTTTGAAAACGCAGCTGTTTCGTCCACACGTAAACGGCGTTTTGAATCACCAAAAATGGAGATGTTTTAAAACTCAGTTTTTGCGTTTACGTGTGGACGAGGAATACAGAGTTCGTCATGCAATGTCAAAGGTATGTGCGTTTTTCACGTCACGCTGTGCACATGTTATTGTTTACACTACATGAATTTCTACAATGGCGGATAGAGAAAAAATGCTGTTACTGTTAATCTGACTATCTTCAGGTTTTACACGCTTACATAGACACACAGTTACTGTCCCTCCATTTACAAAGGCAGAGGCGTCACGGTGTGATTATTTTACATGTAGTTGTTTTTTTTCCTGTGTAATAATATTTAACATTGCTATTGCTATACATTTCTCAAAAAATGGGTTCAAAAGCATAAACAGCTGTGGGATACTGTTTGTCCATGATTTGAACCGGGGGAACAAATCGTGGCAGGATCAGCCTGATATTATTTGTATCCCGCTGTAACTTTACTGTATAAAGAGCTAACATCTCTAAAAGGTCCGGAGTAGTTAGTTATTATACAAGTGTTTGTGAACTAAAAATCAAGAATGTGGGATACTGTTTGTCCCTGATTTGAACAGCCCAGCGCTGTTCCCGATGCAGGGAAAACTTATTCTGCAGGGGAGACCTACCTTGGTACTTGTGCAGGTGAAGCGAAAGGGAAGACATGCTTCACCATATTTTCTAGTCTTTGGCTTGGAAGGAAGTTGGTTTGGAAACATATTTGGCGATGCTTCATCTCCTGCTTTGCATTTGTGTGGGAGCCCCGTCAATAACGGGGGCAGGCCCCACACTTTGGGAATCTCTGTCCTAAATCATTGACACACTGCTCTTCCCTATATAAGCTACCTTTATAAGTTAAAACTGTTGGTATCAGCAATACTGGCCCTGTATTTACTTGGTATCGGATCAATCACGCACACTACAGTTCCAAACGTCTGTCATGCTGTTCTGCTCATGCTTGGCTGCCAGCTTCCTCCTGTTGGAGGCCTTGCATTTGAACTTCACCCTCGGGTCACACCGTACTCCTCCCTGACTCCAGACCTGAAAGCTTTCTTCTTTTTATTAAGCAGTTCTGTCAGGTCACTAATGATCCAGGGTTTGTTGTAAATGTGCTCTCCGTGTGTTTCACAAAGTTTTCTCCAGCCTGCAGACTTAAATCACCCATGCACTGCCTCCATAGCTTCATTTGTCAGTGAGATGTGATTAAAATCAATTTTAATTACTCTAAAATCACTAGAATGCTATGCTGGGTGGCCAGGTGTGTGACAGTGGAGTGAGTGACAAATCATGCTTCAGTTAAGAGACCAGCGCTTGCTTTAGTTTAAGGAAAAATCACCTCAGTATTCAGTTTTCCATGAATGGTGTTTTTTTTGCTAGATCATAATATGTGAGGATAGTAAAGTATTAGTTGAAGTATTACTTAATGTTCACGTGTACCGTGTAATATTACTCTGTTACAATAATTATTAAAATTATGTTATTAACATTTTCCTTATGTACTTTGTACAGAAATCATTAAAAGTATGCAGATGATTGATACTTGGGACAGTGATTTCTGGGGAAGGTGACTCCATGAAACACTAAGAAAATAAAGAGCTGTTCCTTCATGTAGTTTATAGTCATAGAACAGCAGTTTATTCTGGTTTGTTTAAATCATATTGTCCAAACACCTTCTCAACACCATGTTCTTTTATATTGCAGCTGAGAACGTTCCCACCAATGATAATATAGTTGCACTTACCTCATAAATGGTCTCCTCTCAGATATAGCACCTTTAAAGGTAAAATCTCTATTAATTGGACACACTCAGAAGCCTAAGCAGACAATGGTGTAATCAACAGTGAACCAGTGGGGCACCGAAACCTTTCCTGTGAGCACAGACAGGGAGAGAGCCTGGAGGAGGCGGGGGGAATGAAGGATGTTACCTGGGTGCTTGTCTGACAGTTCTTCCTCTCTGTGTCTTCACCCCTGCTGGCAGCACTCATCAACAATATTAATCAAAGTCTGATGCCTGCTCAATTAGACTGAGGCTCTGCTCAACAACAACTAAACAACACAGAGCCTCAGGTGCACACGTATGCACACATACATAAAATTACATGTATAAAGCAAATGTGCACACTCAGTAGTCACAAGATAGAACCACTTATTACCTCTCAGGCTTCATACATAGATTGTGTTTTGTTATTGTTGTTCAATTATCAGCAGCTTGAGTGGCAATAACATTCAACTTTTAAAAATTCAAAGACAGCCCAAAATCATGTAACCCAATTTGAAGTACTGCCGGTGGCACAGCGAGAGGAGAGGAACATAGATGCCAATCACAATGCAATGATGGTAGATCACACAGGGGAGAGGCTGGAGGAATCATTAAGGTTTACCTTAACTGGTAGTCAGGGTGAACTAGGAATACTGGGTTGAAGTCCCTAACCGTATTGTTGTTATCTCCTATATGTGACCACCAACCACAAACCAAAACCCTACTTTTAGATGGTCTTTCAATCCTCGGAAAGGTTCTGGACATAGAATCAGAGTGGGCTACATTCAAAGCATCCACTGTAGAAATGCTGTTGGATTTTCTATTTTTCCTCTTAAGGCAAAATTCAATAACAGACATGAAGGAGGCTGTCAGCTGAAGAAGGTCCTGGGATCTCATGAAGTAGCAGACGAATAGAGGGAGGCCAGTAGGTCGGTAGCTTTATTGTTGTGGAAGAAAGCCCCGTTAAAGTTTGCTGGAGAAGGACTGAGGAAAATGCCTGATCTGTCAGGAGGTGAAAGGAAGACTTGGCTGTGTTTAGTCAGAGAGCCGCTGACTTTGACTGGGTGCTCCAAGTTTAAGGCCACTGTTAAAAGATTTTGTTAGTTGTTGTCGCAAGTGAAGGACTTGAAGTATCTTGGCTTCTTGTTGACGTTAAGATGGAGCCCCAGATGTACAGGTGGATTTGTGAAACATCATGAGCATTTTACCACACCGCTATAATAAAGATGGTGCTGAGCTAGAAAGTAAAGGTTTCAGTTTAACAGCTGACCTCCATAATCCAAAACTCAGCTCAGTAATATCAAAATTAGAGCCAAGGTGGGCCACTAAGTCCATTTTAAACCCGGCAATACTTAATAGTAGGGATGGGTATCGTTTAGGTTTTATCCGATACCGGTGCCAAACCGGTACTTTTGAAACGGTGCCGGTGCTTAAACGGTGCTCAAACCGGTGCTTAAAGAATGGAGAACACAAAATTGGTCCAAAAACATCTTATGTTCAGCTGTTTTTTTGTAAAAAGATAACAATGTTAGCCTTTTCTGCAGCTATAGGGGATTTATGGTATCACTCTTGGCTGGAAGCAGTGCTTAATCAATGGAAAAAACACAAACTTTGTCCAAAAACCTCTCATGTTTAGCTGTTTTCCACTTTTTCTTTGGTCATTTTAGCCTTTTTGGCCAGGGTGAAGGGAGTATCTGCCATCAAACAAGAAGACAGCTGCATGTAACTATGACGGTGTTTGCTAGTTCACCTTACATGCATTAATTTAATAACGTGGTTAGCCTACTAAGCTACTCACGCAGAGAAGAACGGCTGCTGCTGCCATCATCATCCGTCATCATTTCTGCTACACTGGCAGGGCTAGGGGCCAGGACTCTCCTCTTCGGGTTTTTGGGGGATGTTGCTAACTCCGGGTCCGATAACAGGCAACCCACCCGCAGTCGATGCGCTGGTGTGAGGTCTTGCAACAAGCTATCAAATACGGCGCATTTTTCGGCTTTTAAAAAAAACGCTATCCGTTGCCAGGTGTTTCATCGGATTTGAGGTGTTACCTTCTTTGACAGTATCAGCTTAAAGCACTTGTTGCAGGCTGCTGAGTTTGCATATTTTGCTGTGAAGTACAGCCAGACTTTTGACCGCTTCGCCTTGGGCATTTTTAATCTGTAGCTCTGCTCTAAAAGAACGTACGTACATGGACCCGCCTACTATCCGGAAACGTAAAATGATTGGCTAGAATCTAAAGTGTATCATTCCATACCAGTTGGTGGCGGTAATGCACCTTTCAGTTGTTTGCCAACCGCCAATATAAATGTAAGGAAGAAGAAAGTGTACCACAGCTCAGGAAAAAAAAGCACCGAAATAAAGCACCGAAATGTGCGCTGCTTTTCGGTCTGGTTACTACCGTTTATGTCAGAACCGGTGCCATCATGGCACCGGATACCGGTACCCATCCCTACTTAATAGTCTTATGTAAAATAATAAACATAACATTGTTTTTAGATTGGAATTTGGTGAGGCCTTGATTGAAGCTCGGGTTTCAGGATAAGGCATTTCTATGACAAATTCCAACTTTAATCAAACCTACCTTAAAGTCCACCTAGCACTAAAAAAAATAGGATTATAAAAGGATTGTGGGAAAATAATATTTAGCTTGTCCTACTGCTGCATCATAATCAATCACATCTCAAATGTCATTCTTTCTTGCGATACTCTTAGAATGCACAGCATCTTGCATTTTTGTCTAACCCTAAAGATCCCAGACAGATCAAAGACCAAATGCCAATTCAGAATGTAATCTAGAGAGCAAAAAATAAGCAGCAACAATGATGCTGCCCTGAGTCATGAGACACTATATTGGTAAGTCCACTTAAAGCCCCAAGACTGGCACAAACAGGCAGGATGTTCTGTATGCTGAAGTTATTTATCCACCCTTCATCCTTCTTCCCTCTCTGCACCCCCCTCTGTTCTGGCATGTTATTAAAAACAAACAGCTCTATACTCTTAGGATTACCAATGTCCTTGCTGTAGCTCACCCACAGCTGTCAGCCTGTGTGTCACACATCTGCAGACTGAGACGCTAAATCTAATCTGGGGACAATATGAGGCTACTTAACAACTGATACATGTAACTTTGCAGCAATTTTAATCTTTAACAATAAAACCACCTGACCCAAACTGTTAAGACAATGTGCCTCTACAACTACTTCCTTGAGTCAAGATAAAATGATCTTTAAATGTATTCACAATGTCATCTGATTCTGTCATAACCAGTGTTGGGTAAGTTACTTTAAATTAGTAACTTAGTTACATTACTAGTTACTTCTATCAAAAGTAACTCAGTTACTTCAAATTACTCGTTACTTCCAAACTAACTAGTTACTAGGGAAAGTAACTTTGGTTTTACTCAGAATTCTCTTGTTAATGTGTTGCTTCCGTAACTGGATACCCAGCCAGATTGCCAGTCTTCTAGCTTGCTTACTTGCCACAAGTGCACTGTGCCACCTACCAATAGAAAGGAAAAGATAATGTGCATATTTCCACGAAAGAACTTCCACGCCTGGACCGTCGTCGACTGCCGCCATGATTCTAGCCTACGTCACAGCGTCATGTGCGCTTTTTACATCCAACACAAAAACTGCAGTTGTGGTGCTTTCGATTGTACTCAGAACTCGGAAATTCTGCCTTCTGAATAGGAAGATGTAGGTAACACCAGGCTGCAGATGAGCTGCATACATGGCTGGACTGGGACAAAAAATCATCCTGGGCATTTTGACTAGAGACCGGCCCACCACTATAGGAATAATCATAAAGCCTTTGAATGAAAACAAACACTGTTGTGACAGTGATGTACACTGTTTTGATGGTATATATGTATCAATTGTTTGTTGTAAGACTCAGATAATTATTTAATTAAAGCTAGATATTTTAAATGAGAATAAGAAAGAAAAGTATTTCTTTGTGCCCCCCTCTCCCTGTTAATGCCCTACCTGGCCCCCCTGGCAAAACTTTGCTAGACCCGCCCCTGCACAGTTAGGAGCTGTTTCTCCATCACCTGTTCAGCTCTGATGATTCAGTAAGGACATCTCCTGGTTTCATCTTCATGTTTCCTTCTCACCACATATCCAAACCGATATCATGACCAGCAGCTTTTACGGCTGAGGCTCCAGCAAACATCAGCTGATACTAGAAATTAATATTAAATAAATTCTAACAACAGCTGATCAAGCTTAAACGTGCTGCTGTTGTTTAGTGCGACATCCGCTGGTTTGCTGTTTTTGGCGCAAAGTGGGCGATAAACAAACAAGAGAGAAAAGCCGATCAGCTGATCATTGATCAGTTTCATGATTGAAGTAGAAACAGGAGAGGGAGAGAATGAGAGAAGAAGAGGCAGCTGTGCAGCTCCAGATTTGTGTCTTTTTCATTGTAGCTGAAGTACGGGACAAATCGCTTTCCTTTTCACCTCAATACAAAACCTGTAATATTTTCTCTGAATACGGGACGATTCCGTTTTTTAGGGGACGGTTGGCAACTCTAATAATTAACTTTATGAACAAAATAAAGTTCAACATCAGTAACATCATAGCACCCACCCAGCTGTATAGAAACTCCGTCATGCTAGCTAGTACGCAGTACGAAAAAGTCAGCATAACGAAAATAAACTCCACCTAAACTTGGTTTATATCTGACCCAGATAGACTGCAGGTCATAACTTCTTACCTGAAGTTCAGTTCTCCTGACACTCAGACCGGCGGCCGCCTCGGGTCTCTCCTCCTCCTCCTGCCTCCCCTTTCCCTCATCCACCTGCTGGCCTCTACCACTTGCTAATGTTACTGAATCTGTGGAAGCTCCGTGATAGCCACCACACGAAGTAACGAATAACGAGCCTATCTAAATCCCAGTAACGACTAACGCGTTCATGGTTTTGGCATAATAA
Organism: Neolamprologus multifasciatus; assembly: GCF_963576455.1. Taxonomy (NCBI): domain Eukaryota; kingdom Metazoa; phylum Chordata; class Actinopteri; order Cichliformes; family Cichlidae; genus Neolamprologus; species Neolamprologus multifasciatus. The sequence continues at coordinate 20,543,272 of NC_140455.1, forward strand.
CTAGTTACCGTGCTCGTTACCACAATAATAACGTAGTTACTGTAACGCGTTACTTAATAACGTGTTAGTCCCAACACTGGTCATAACATTATGAGCGCCTGCCTAATATTGGGTTGGTCTCCCTTTTGATGCTCTGACCCATCTAGGAATGGATGCCACTAGACTCTTGAAGGTGTGTTGTGGTATCTGGCACAAACTTGTTAGCAACAGATCATTTAAGTCCTGTATGTTGCAAGGTGGGGCCTCCACGGATCGGACTCAGATCAGACCAGGACATTCCACAGATGCTTGATTGAGATGTGGGGAATTCAGAGGCAAAGTCAACGCCTCAAACTCGTTGTTTTGCTTCTCAAAACATTCCTGAACCATTTCTACTTTGTGCCAGAGGACTTTATCCTGCTGAAAAACACCACAGCAATCAGGGAATACTGTTTCCATGAAGAGATGTGAATGATCTGCAACAATGCTTTGATAGGTCGTATGTGTCAAACTAATATCCACATGGTAGGACCCAAGATTTCCCAGGAAAACTTTACCCAAAGTGCCTGGTGCCTGGCATCTCTGGTAAGTGACACACACAGACCAGGCCATACATGTGATGTAAAAGAAAGCGTGATTCATCAGACCAGGTCACATTTTTTCATTGCTCTGTGGTCCAGTTCTGATGCTCATGTGCCCACTGTTGGCATGTCTCACGATGGACAGTGGTTAACATGGGTACCCTCACTGGTCTGTTGCTGTGTAGCCCCAAACACGATAAACTTTGATGCACTATATGCATGTTTCAATCTTAACCACCATTAACTCTTTGGGCAATTTGAGCCATGGCAGCTCGTCAGTGAGATCAGTCCACGCCAGCTTTTGCTTCCCACATGCAATCGTGAGTCTTGGTCACCCATTACTCGGTCGCTGATTCATTACTGTTCCTTCCTCAGACCACTTTGGATAGATATTGATCACTGCACACTGTGAACCCCCCAATAAAGCTGCAGTTTTGGAAACCCAGTCATCTAGCCGTCACAATTTGGCCCATGTCAAACTCGTTCAAATCCTTGCTCATTTTTCTGGCTTCTAACACATCAACTTTGAGAACAAAATGTTCACTTGCTCTCTAATATGACCCACCCACTAACAGGTGCCATAATGACGAGAAAATCAGTGTTATTCACTTCACCTGTCATCGATACCTGATGAGTGCATATATATATAATCACTATAACAGTCTTATATTAGAGTAAGGGCGCTACTGGTTTGGGTGGAACGTTAAAATATTCCAAGTGGCCAGTGTTAGTCCAAAAATTTGCATGTGCCATTATAGTCAAGCGGAGGTGTGTGTGTGTTCAGCCCTCTTTTCCCACCACACCAAATGCAAAAGACTACACAATAACCTATTTGGGTTATTGTGCAGTCTTTTGATCTACAAGCTGTTCGTCTACAAGCTGTTCGTTCTTGTTTACGTGCCCCACCTTCCCTCCCCTTTTCAATTCTTTAACTTCTTCACTTCTATTTAGTACATGGGGATCTGTCAGGCCCGGGAGCTGCCGCCAGTCCCCTTCGAGGCCTTTCCCAAACTGCAGCTCAATTCATGACCAAGCCATTCACCTTTATCTACTAAAATGTTGTCAAACCTAAAATGAGGACGTGGGCCCATCGAGTGAATTGTCTTTTATGTACATTAAATTCTCAAGAAGGCAGACGAGTGTTAATTACAACAACTAACTATTGTAAAAAAATTTTTATAAAAATAAAAAAAATGTGATGTGATGGACTGTGCCTATGGCTGACAGCTGATATATTCTTAGTCACCCAACCTTAATAGCCACGGAGGTTGAAGTTACCATCAAATGCACTCATCCATTCACTGTGATCATCAGTATGTAGATTTTGTTAAGCCACCGATTAAGTATGATCATAGGCATGCAGGTTTTGCTGCTTCAAGTCACCCACTAAACGTGACCACTGACATGCAAAATTCAGTCTAACAATATGCAAATTTGGGTTGCTAAACTATTAAAGTATGACCACTTGATGCAGTTTTTTTTTCTTCTTCTTTTCTGACATGCACATACAAGACCTTTAAAGTGTGACTGATTGGCTAATGGAAGAAGTGCCTGTGATTCTCTGGCCCCCACTTTGGGCCCTCGCTGCCTGTTCTTTATGCATAAGACCAGAGCACTCAGGATAGCTAATGCTAATTCTCTCCCTGAAGAAAGCAATTAGACCACAGCACTCATCTAATGCTCGGTGGAGGAAGTGGGAGGGAGAGCGTCAGTGGGTGGCTGAGAGACAGGGAGCGAGAGGGAGGGTAGCAGAAACTGAGCGAGGGATATGGAGGAGAGAAGGCAGCAAGCAATGCTTTTTTGGCCACTTCCAAGACCCATTCATTCCTCATCCAATTATGAGTGGTAATAATAATTTCATCAAGGTTTGCTCCTTAAAAAGCTGTTGGTCCTGCATAATGAGAGTGGTATTATTTGGCCGGGAGCACAGGGGATCGAGTGTAACTGGGAACAACAGAGGGACAGTGTGTGCATGTGTGTATAAACACAGGTGAGCAACAGCACCGAGGCACCGCTAATGTAATTGAGTTTGAGGATATATTATCAGCACTTCGAGCCAAAGCCAGGTCCACATGACATATCTTTAACTTCCATTTTGAACATCATACCTGCACTCTAGGGTAACTGATAATCTGACTCCAACACTGTGGACATCAAGTGCATGTTTGCATGCTACAGGCCATTTTCATAGCACACATTTCGACCTGCCAGTGTGGTATGGAAAGCACAGGCAGAATTAGTGATTTGTCACAAAAGTATACGAGCGTGAACAAACTCAGGAAATTAAGACACCTCTGCTTCTTCGACTCTGAAAAGTCAAAATGTCAACTGTGATAAAGGACACGGGGACATTAGTGAAACACCGATCTTAAAAGGTACAGCTTGACAAAAATTCTGACACGTTTATACCAGTAGGTGAATTTGCTTTACAGAAAAATTACAGCATTTGGCATCCCTTCACAAAACACACACACCGATTTAAACCTGACACACACATATTTGGTAATTAGACAAGATGAATCAAACTGAAAACAGTCCTTATTAGGTTTAGTGACAGCAGCAGGAGCTGTTTTTATAATGCTTTGTCCTGCTTTGTCTTAGGACATACACAGGAATAAAATTAGCTATAAACTTTATTTAATCATTTCGTGTCATTTTAATCTGTCCCGTGGAACCTATTATTGTGGTAAAGATGCTGTGACACCAATACTTTTATATGAACTTACTTTTGCTCAGTGTATTCTTAAAATGAATTAGCATGGCATTTGTTCAAGTACTCTGGTCAGAGGCATAAACTTTGATCATGTTGGCATTGTGGACTAAGCCAGAAATTAATGAATCGTTTTGTGAAACCTCCCTGTTGATCTCCTCTCTGTCTTTGCCTCAAAAGACATCATGTGCACATTTTCAGTTTTGTTAGCACACCTGTTGATCTGATTTTGCTGTGCTCCGTCCTACTTCACATTCCTCTAAAACCGGTGGGGAAAAAAAATTAATAAATAAAAAAATAAGAAGAGAATAACATTTAAACCTTATTTTAAATGCTGAAATCACTGAAATGTAAAAGCATTTTTTTTAACTTTCTATACCTGCGATGTTTATATCCAAGTGAATCTAGAGAAAATGCATGCCTCTTTCCCTGTTCCTTTATATAGGGGCTTGGTTTAACAGCCTAGAGGCATTAGCAATATGGTCGCTGAGTGGCATCACATGCTTCTAAAAGAAATTTCATTAAGGTCAGTGATCTCCGGTGTAGGCCAGGCAGGTATTCCACATCAAACTGGGAAAAACCATTTATTTTTGGATCTGGTTTTGTGCCTAGGGGCATTGTCATGTTGGGGAAAAAATAGACCCTTCCCTAAACACCGGACATGAAATTGGAGGCACACAGTTGTCTTAAACTCCTTCATTTAGATTTTCTATAAATAGATTTGAGGGAAATTAGATTAAGTTTAAGTTTAAAGTAAAGGTTTTGCTTAGTGTTTTTCACTTATTTATTTATTCCTGGTCACTGAGTATATTCTGGGGTTTTTTTATGTAAGATATTGCACAATTTACACAACACAAGCTGTAGAATGACGAATGCTGGAACATTGGTTACAATTTAACTAAGAGAAATGAAATTCACTGAGATTTTTCACCCAAACACACCGCATATCAAAGCATTTACTTAAAAATGTAAGTTCTCATGTGGCCAACAAACTGTAGCAATACAGAAAAAATAAAACAGCATTTCAATCTGCAGCGAAACCTCACAGAAAATAATGAGAGCTCCCAGCACACCAGTTTTCAACTGTTCTGTTGACATCCAAATAATACCATAGCAAGGAAACAATCGACCCATTGAAGCCTTGAGTGTCAAAGCCCACAAAAGATGCTTTTTTGTTTAAATAGTCAGAAATGTGTGATTTGCTTAATTAATTCAAACTGCATCTCCAGAGTGTTAAGTTTGCTACTTTAAAACTAATAATGAGCTTAAAACTTGTTTTAAGGTGATGTTTCTCCTTGTGTACTTCCATTTAAATTAAACATTTTTTGAGTAACAGATGAACAAATGAGATTGATAATGCAATACATTTAATCCAGCCCGAGAAAAAGTTTCCTCTATGTAAATTCAGAATTTGAGGTAAATAATAGCACAGTCCTGGAGCTGGAAGGCACACAGTGACTAGTTTCTTGACAGTTTTGACATTGTGCATGATGTGTCACAGCTGAGTTACCGAATATAAATGTTCACCCTCTTTAGACTAGGCATAGTGCTGGGAATACTTAGTTGCAAAAAAAAAAAAAAAAGAGTCATTTGGATAAGACAATGATAACATCATGTGAGCTTGAAGCAGGGTTGAGCCCGACTTGCAGTTTTATTTTCTCATATCACATCTGTCAGCGTCAAACACAAAAACACCAAGAAGGAATTCTTTTATATGTAAACTCGCTCGGCAGTAGTGCTGATTCTGAGTCAAAGTAAATTACTGTCAGTGTCCACTCGGTGTCGGTGTGATGGACAAGTTGCTGCTTGATTAGAAACATAAAACATATATAATCTTTTATACCACACCCCCCTCTCCACTCGGAGGCAACGAGCTGAATAAAGATAGCGGAGCAAGAGACGGAGAAGAGCATGCAGGATCGTTTCCTAGAAAGCTGTGCAGAGTGCTGCAGGCCATGAAGTGCGGCGACAGAAAGTCACAGCCGTGATGTTTGTTTTGAGGGGTGGTGGTGATGGTGGTGGTGAGGGATTTTTCAGTGTTGACGCCAAACCTTGATCACTGCAGGACCTGTCATTTTATTGCTTTCTGTTTACTGATGGATTGGAAGTGATGGGATACGATGGGAATGTGTGTGTGTGTGCATGTGTGTGTGTGTGTTCGACTTATGCTGTCCCCTTTGGTTTTCCCTGTGTATAACTGGGGTTTTGCTGGGTTGTGGTTGTCATATCATGTCATCTCTAGACTGACATGGCATTAGTACTGCAGGCAGTACAGAACACAAAAACAAAGAAAAGATGATGAGAGGGAGAGCCGAGTTTATATGGAGGATACAGAAAACTGTTGCTGATAAAAGTCTATATATAGTTTATCAGTAAACATTTGACAATAATCCTTTTGCCCCTTTGTGTAGTGTTTGTATATGAAACACTGACATCACCCAGTCGTTATGGACACCAAAATCTGAAGCAGTGATTTTGCTGTGTCCATGTAAGAGTTTTGGTAGTGATGTGCGGATTGATCCTGAAATATCGATTCCTCCGATACCAATCATTTATGTTCTAGAATCGATTCTCACATTAAAATATTGATATTTTAGTAATTTAGGGTAAATTTGTAGTTTATCATTAACAGGAACACAGTGGAAAGAAACTATAACATTTGGATTGTCTACATTCAAAGGAATTACTTCCTCTTCCACCTTTCATAGTCATGTGCGAAATACGGCTGTATAAATGTCTCGCAGCCCCTTGGCATGCGCACTCACAACAATGGCTGAGCGTAATTATGCGGACGTATTTTACCTTTAACTGGAATTGGCTGGGCCGCGCTATGAATTCTGCGATATGGTTTTTCAATTTTGTTGTCCGGGTGGAAAATTGGGAGAAATTCGGGAGAATGGTGGCTCCGGGAGATTTTCGGGAGGGGCACTGAAATTCGGGATTCTCCCAGAAAAATCAGCAGGGTTGACATGTATGGTTGTGGCAACATTACTAACCTAGTCAAACACCTCAAAGTAAATCATATCACAGAATATGACGAGCGTATGTTGAGACAAACTGAAGAGGAGGAGAGGGACAGGTGCTGCTAGGGCAAGACAGACGTCTCTCACGGAGTCCTTTAGTGCTGCAGGCAGGCAACGTGTTTAAATAGCGCACAACTTCAGTTTTTTTTTTATTTCTGTATGATGAACTCTGCATTACTAAGTGATAAGAACAAGTAATCTGATGTCCTGTAATCATTATGACGCTATAATTTGAGATACAATAAATAAAATAAGTTTTTGTACAAAGTATCGGTATCGGATCAGTATTGTCGATACCACCCTGAATATTACTTGGTATCGGATCGGAAAGGAAATCAGTGGTATCGCACATCACTAATTTTTGGAGTTGAAAGTGACTGAACTAAAAAGTTAGTAGCTATGTCTAGCAAGCTTGGTTTGTAAGCTGCATTGAGAAACTACTCTTACATCCTTTGAAAATAATTTTATAGTGGTGCAGTGGTTCATACTGTCATGTTAGAGCAAGAGGATCCTGGGTTTAAATCAAATGACCGGCTGGCTCCTTTCAGTGTGAATGTTCTCATGTTCACAGGCATGATGTATCTGCTTGTATGCAGATACATCTGCCTACCGTCATCTTTTTCTTTTCTTTTTGCTCTAATGGGGGCCATAGTTTATATACAGGGTGGGCCATTTATATGGATACACTGTAATAACATGGGAATGCTTGGTGATATTAAAGTCCTGTTTGTGGCACATTAGTATATGTGAGGAGGCAAACTCCTCAAGATGGTTGGTGACCATGGTGGCCATTTAGAAGTTGGCCATCTTGGATACAACTTTTGTTTTTTCAATAGGAAGAGGGCCATGTGACACATCAAACTTATTGGTAATGTCACAAGAAAAACAATGGTGTGCTTGGTTTCAACGTAACTTTATTCTTTCATGAGTTATTTACAAGTTTCTGACCACTTATAAAATGTGTTCAATGTGCTGCCCATTGTGTTGGATTGTCAATGCAGCCCTCTTCTCCCACGCTTCACACAGTGATAGCAACACGGCAGGAGAAATGCCAGCACAGGCATCCAGTATCCGTAGTTTCAGGTGCTGCACATCTCGTATCTTCACACCATAGACAATTGCCTTCAGATGACCCCAAAGATAAAAGTCTAAGGGGTCAGATCAGGAGACCTTGGGGGCCATTCAACTGGCCCACGATGACCAATCCAATTTCCAGGAAACTGTTCATCTAGGAATGTTTGGTCCTAGCACTGATAATGTGGTGGTGCACCATCTTGCTGGAAAAACTCAGGGAATGTGCCAGCTTCAATGCACAAAGAGGGAAACACATCATCGTGTAGCAATTTCAAATATCCAGTGGCCTTGAGGTTTCCATTGATGAAGAATGGACCCACTATCGTTGTCCCCCATATACCGCACCAAACCATCACTTTTGTTGTTCCAACAGTCTTGGAGGGATCCATCCAATGTGGGTTAGTGTCAGACCAATAGTGGTTGTTTTGTTTGTTAACTTCACCATTCACATAAAAGTTTGCCTCATCACTGAACAAAATCTTCTTTGTGAACTGAGGGTCCTGTTCCAATTTTTGTTTTGCCCATTCTGCAAATTCTGTGCGCCGATCTGGGTCATCCTCGTTGAGATGCTGCAGTAGCTGGAGTTTGTAAGGGTGCCATTTGTGAGTAGCTAATATCCGCCGAAGGGATGTTCGACTAATGCCACTCTCCAGTGACATGCGGCCAGTGCTACGCTGTGGGCTCTTGCTGAATGAAGCTAGGACAGCCACTGATGTTTCTTCATTAGTGACAGTTTTCTTGCGTCCACATTTCGGCAAATCCAACACTGAACCAGTTTCACGAAACTTAGCAAGCAGTTTACTAACTGTAGCATGGGAGATGGGTGGTCTCGTAGGGTGTCTTGCATTGAAATCTGCTGCAATGACCCGGTTACTGCGTTCACCAGATATCAACACAATTTTGATCTGCTCCTCACGTGTTAACCTCTTCGACATGTCAATGGCTGTGAACAAAGAGAAACTTGTAAATAACTCATGAAAGAATAAAGTTACGTTGAAACCAAGCACATCATTGTTTTTCTTGTGACATTACCAATAAGTGTGATGTGTCACATGGCCCTCTTCCTATTGAAAAAACTAAAGTTGTATCCAAGATGGCCGACTTCTAAATGGCCACCATGGTCACCAACCATCTTGAGGAGTTTGCCCCCTCACATATACTAATGTGCCACAAACAGGACTTTAATATCACCAAGCATTCCCATGTTATTACGGTGTATCCATATGAATGGCCCACCCTGTAGAATTTAAGACTGTTTTGCATTAAGACTTGAAGCTAATTATTTAAACCAGAAACACAGCTGTCATGACTGCTGTTATGGAGCTAGTGAAAAAAAGTCTGTTTATTTCCTATCATCCTACAGTTTTGGTCAGTTGACATACACTCATCATGGACATGAGTGTCATGGTAATTCTGGGCTTTTAATGATTTTAGTATTTTTTTTCAGGCTGGGATGATTGTACAGCAGTACAGCTGTCACGGTCAACTGGGCTACTGAGTGTTGATGGAGGACCCAAATAATCTTCCTGGGATCACCTTACCTGCACTATTAAGCATGCATCAAAACAATCCAAGATAGGAATTTCAAACAATTTATTCAGAAGTGTCGCTACCACAGAAGTGAGACCATCCGTCAAAGTATACAATAAGATCCAAAACTGTCACCCTCAGATGAGAGGAAACATGTTAGGATATTCAGCAACAAACCCAGGAACAATTAAGGATTTGCCTTTAGATGAAAACTGCTGGAACATCTGCGTCACTATCCACAGTGAAGAAAGCTTTAGCCATGCACTGAGAGGGTGCCGACCAAGAAAGAAGCTAAACTTTCCTTCAAGTTCAACTGGAAATTGCAGTTGTCCACGTAGCCAAATGCTCTTTTAAGAAAACTTTTGCGATCAGACAAGAAGACAGGAAGTATGTTTGGAGAAGTAAAGGTTAGGCTTTCAAAATTAAGAAAATTAGCACTGTACCACGTGTCAAGCATGGTGATGTTAGCATCGTGCTCTGGGGCTGTTTTGCTGCCAGTGATAACGGCACATGCAAAAAGTATGGATTAATGAAGAAGGAGGGCTACCTTAAAATTCTTCAACTTCACCTCAAATCAGCAGCTTAATGGTTGAAACTCAGACACAACTGGTTGTTCCAACAGGTTGATGATCCCAAGCACGTATCAAAATTCGCGCTGGAATGACTAAAGCCGGCTAGCATGTTTTTTTCAAAGCCCCGATCTTTCTCAGTGGATTAATTCTTGTTTGTTTTGTTTTTTTAAATTAATTAAAGATGTATGTTGTACAATCCATCCACCGAGGAAAAAGTTACCATGGCACACAACTGTATATAATCAAACACAATACCATTCAGAGCAAAACTGAAACTAAACCTGCATCCAGCTTTTTCAAAAACTGTGCGGATCCACCAAAATAGGAGCGTGAAAAAGTCACACTTAGCCTTAAATATCGTAACTTTAGGAATGTTTCAATATATCATCTTAATAATAATATTTAATGTTTCTGAAAACAGTAAAATGATTTCATGTATAAAGTTTTCATTAAATTAAACAGAAATCACCATGTTTTCCCAATTTTAAAGCATTATTTCAAATTTATTGTAAAATTTCTCAGATTTTTTTTAAAAAATTGTAATTTTGAGCCACAAGGCAACCAGGAATTTTTTCCTCTGTAATCATCTCATGTTAGTATCATATCAATAACACCATCAAATCACCATTTTTCATTACAAACTACAGGATCATAAAGTGCTGCAAATTGTCTCATCAGCCAGCTCAAACCTACTGGGTCACTGAGTTGATTGAGTTGCTTCGCTTTCCATTTTGCATTTCATTCTCCCTTTTCAGAACAGCCGTTATTAATAATGTTACTAAATGTGTTTCTACATTTCATAGTCACCACATGCTGAGGGTGAATGATGCAGAGTTCAGTTGGTTGGATAAGCAGTGGGAGGCCCGTGAAGTATGAGTTTGGGGATGCTGCTGGTGAATAATCTCGATTTACAATGCTTTGATATGCCAACATAAATGGAAACAAGCGTTGTAAACAACTACAGAGGTTGGACAAAATAGCAGACACAAACAGGCATTATGCCTGTTCAGCTATGAAGAAAGGCTCTTTGAACAATGTAGTAATGGCCTTCTTAAAAAAGTTTACAGCAATGTTTAAATTTGCTGTTCAGGGACATGAAACAACTTTGACTTTTCCATGGTTTTCTTATGAAGTTACCAGTATTTGGGTATAATAATATCTTCAAATATAGCTGGGTGGTAATGATATTTTACCCTGGGGTTCTTCTCATTCAACCTGACCTGATATTTCTTGTCTATTCCTGGACTGTGAAGAGAAATCATGATCCACTGACTGCCAGCAGATGACTGTCATACACACTTATTTTAGTAGCTGTCTGTTCCTGTTAGTGAGATTTGCTTTATGAAATTCATATTCTTCTTGGTAAACTTTTTTACCATCACTGAATTTGACTCAGTTGCTTAGAGTCGGTAAAGAAAGATTGTGGAAGTTATATTCAGCAGCTGGCACCGTAGTTTAACTGTCTGCTACTGAACTGTTGCTGCCTTTTGTACATGCGTATTGACAAATATGTATAAATTCTTATTTTTCTGTGGATGTGAGGTAAATTAGGTCTTATATGAGTGTGTGGTTAGAAGAAGTTGGAATGGTCTGTAATACTACAAAAATGCTATTTAAATGCCAGTCCATTTCTATTTTCCATAGAGGCTGGTAAGCTAATTCTTAACAACCAAAGGCTCTCTACCAAGGGACTGCAACCCTGTATGGAACTAGAAAATTAATATACATCAAGACATAACTGTGGCAATTTCTGGAGGAAGGTTAACAAAATGACTGCTTTACAGAACCATTGAGAAATGACAATGGGACAGTAAAGCCTCATTAAGATGAATCAATTTTATTTTCCAGTAGTTGGTCACGTTGGTCAGTTGATGACATATTTCCTTGCCAACCTTAAAGCAGGAGAAAGTTATGACGAGCCATACAAGGTTGCAAATCTCCTCCACTGCAACACAATGTCTCGTCTAAACTGCATTAGAGAAAAATGTCTATAACGTGTCACCTCTCAGAATTTTTTTAGCTCATGCAGAAAAGGTTTCCAGTTACCATGGGGTCGATGACTGGTCTAAGTCTGCATGAATGGGGCTTTAGCACCAGCTAGTACCTCCAGCTACCACTTATAACTGGTTGTTGATTCATCTCTAGGCCTGTTTGACTGAAGTGTAAGTCGCAGTCTTCCCATTTGGCATGTCAGTTCAGTTTCTATACTCTGTGTTGGTGCTTCCTGTTTCAACCTCCCACACCACACTGGCTTTCATCTGTAGGCTCCAGGGGAAAGGTTTATTCAGAATGTGGGTAAAATATTTGTGGGACCATAGAAAACACACTTTTGTTCCCATAATAAGTGACTCATTTCAGATGTGTTTTGTCTGACTGGACAGTCACAATGTCTGTAATTGCCGGTCCTTGCCTGTGTCTACTCAGATGTCAGTCTTACTTGTAAGATGTAGATGTAAATTGAACTGCTGTTTCTGCTTCATACAGACAAAAACAAGCTTACACAGGCAAAGTGGGTGGCTTTTATTATAAAGACAGCACTCCATTAATCACATCATTAATTTCAAATGTTTTATGCAGTCCACAGTTAATCAAAATATATCGAATGGCCTGTTACTAACAAAGCTCTATTTCTATTTTATGCCGATGACAGTCAGTCAGGAGCACTGGGACATTTCTCTGTGTTCTTAGGGTGGTTTGGGTCTTGAAAACTAAACTTAGGAAGCCACAGACCCAACAGGATGCTTCACAACAAATCTCGTGCCAGTCAAAGTCAGTAAAACGCAACCATACAGACACATATCCCACTTACATTATTAAAGCCTTTGTTGATTTTCAGCCTATTCCGGTGAGGTGACTGCCTATTCTTAATTTGATCATTCTGACCAAATTGATAACTACTCTCAGACTGCAGGCATACTTGTGGCTCCTTGAGTTTCCAAAAGTAGATTAAGGAATACCTGTGGAACCAGCTCGACTGACGTTAAACTTTCCTTCCTTTCTCCTATAGTTATGGTGGGATCAGGTGACCCTGAAGTACCCCTTAGTTATGCTGCTATAAGCTGCTACAGACTCAAACTGCTCCGGGACTTCCGATGCTTGTGATACACTGAGTGTTTCTTCCCCACTCCCTTCTTTTCACTCCCCAGGTGGTTATATACCACTGTGGCATGTCATTAAAATGCGTCGTCTTTCTCCCATAGCGTGAATTCTCCCTATGGTCTTGTTTCTCTTTTCGGCTTCCCCTCTCCCCCCAACTGGTTGCAGCAGATGGCTGCCCCTTTCTGAGGCTGGTTTGCCTCATGTTAAAAGTGAGTTTTTCCTTCCCACCATCACCTTCTGATTGCTGTTTGGGAATCATGTGATTGTTGGGGTTTTCCTCTAATATTTCAGGGTCTTTACCCTGCAGTAGCACCGTGAGGTGACTGTTGTTTTGATTTGAGGCTATAAAAATGAACTTAAATTGAACTGAAAATTTCCCTCAACTGGATTACGCACTGAAAGGAAAACACTCTGGTTTGAATTGGCCTCAGTACAGATACCTGTGATTATTTACCAGTTGTGACTGAGACTTTACACTAACCCAAGCCTGTTTTAAAGGTCAGATGCCCCTGCACCGGGGTGTATGCTGTGGAAAACATTGCATAAGACACGTTCTGCACCTACATTTCTATCAAATTAATCAAAAAATGAAACAGAAACATCAGGCAGGTGGGAAATGCAAAGAAAGAGATCTCTCCTCTTCTCTGTCACTGAGCGAAACAGAACGGTAATTTGTTTGCGCAGCAGAGCCTTCATGCTGCCATCAGAACCGACTGGCCTTGACTCAAACCAAACACATCAGGCCACCCCCCCTCCTCCCTCGCCGTCTCCCTTGCCCTGTCTGCCGAACAAAACAAAATGCTCTTATCGAGCAGAGAGGAGGAGGCAGATATTAGCGCTCTCTGATGAATCTGCTGGCCTCGGCCTGGGCTTGCATTTTCCCCTGGCTGATTCAATTACAACATTGAAGCACTGTGCATCGCTACAGGTGTCGTATGGAAATTCAAAAGTTATATTATTTGCTTGAGGCGATCACCACGTATAGGAGATGGCACACGCAAACAAACACATACGCGCAAACACACACATTGTGTCATGTATGACAGCAGCGTGCAGCGGTTGTGTAATTAGACACCAAGTGAATTCTAGCGCAGTAACAAACAGACAGAGAAAGGAGAGGGTCACCTACCTGTGAGGCAGGTCAAACACTACTGCAGCACTGTACATTAATGCCACCCTCTACATCTCTTGCTCCGTCTCCCTAAAACATGCATAACTAGTGTTCAGCTCTATAAATAACACAGTGCTGTCAAAGTGTCAGGTGGATTAGGGCACGCTGAGTGTATGAGATGGCCTTAGGGCAGCCCGAGGGACCAGGAGACACAAGACCTGGAGCGATGAGCTATGGATTACAATCAAATCAATTTTGCTAAAGACTTCATTTAGGTGTTGTTTTAAAAACACACACACCTGAATACCTGTTAACTGGAGGAATTGTGATTTCACAATCAGGAGAATTTGTCTTCTCAAAAGAAAGATGTGACTGTCGGTTTCCAAACAACAAGAAAATATAAAAGAAAGTGTCTTCAAGCTGTGTATTAGAAGTGAGAAACTGTCAGAGTGAAAAGGCATATTATCAAAAAGACCTTAGAAGCATCAATTTTGCGAGTCTCAACACAGAGATCTTTGGCAGCAAGACAGTGACGATTATGTCAACTGAAACGTGTCAGTCTCGCTCTCCTTTTTTTTGCAGCTATTTTATTTCTGGCACAAGTGTTACAGTCATTTCCTCACTTCAAAAATATCTCATTTATCTCTTTGTGAAATTGTGTGAAAAATGTCCCTGTTTTTCTTCACAACCAACTTTTATATCCTTTTTTTCCTTAACAGCAATCATCCTCACTCACTCTGCATATTAATGGTGGAAGATGATCAAGCTGAGGCTTATAGCCAAATTCCTTCGAAGAAATGCTTTCAATTCCGAATCATCGAGCTTCTGAGGGAAGATTACGAGCGGCGTCCTGTGCGCACGGATACAGAGTGGAACACGAGAACCCACACGGATGTAGACAGCAAGCACACACTTGTGCAGTGCTTGGACTTGACATTGGGAATCGATGCAGTCTGATCAATACTCTTGGATTCTCTGACTTCACACATGCTAGCTGCTGTTAAGACAATGCCAGTGGCTCTCACGTTGGAAGTTTTTCTTTTTTTGTGTGTGAATTTGGAAAGCTCTCAAACAATTTTCGAATTTGAAAGAGGAGTGTAGGCGAGTCCATATTTGAGTCCTACCTGAGCACTCACCAGAGTTTCTTGTTACTCATGTTTTCCCCGCAGAGGTTTCCTTTTATTCTTTTTTCTGTGTTGTGCTGCCTCTTTTCTTCTTCATGCTTTCCGTCACTGTGTAAGCTTTTCATAGTGACTGCCCCAGGCTGCATTTATCAAAGCAGTCAAGGCACCACAGCCAATTGATTCCCTAATCGAATATCATTATTACCAGCAATTAGCTTGCACTATGACTTCAGTTAAATTTGCTAATTAACAAATGCAGGCTTCTGTGAGTGCCTGGAAAACAAAAGATGTCTTGGTGAAATGTGCAGAGTCGGAGCCCTGCACCAGTGCGTAGCATCCCGTGTCTTTGCACGGCGAGATATTTAGGAGCTCCCATTAATCACTTCGCTGTTGTTGTGTTCAACGATCACCGTGGCAACAGGGGCCCACCTGTTTGTATTTGACACTCGCTCAGCAGATGGCCCACCCAAGGCGTGGTGCGGGCTAATTACTGTTGATTCATACACAAAATTCAACATGCTTTTTTTTTTTTAAAACATACACATGCTGTCTTTATTGGTGAAAGACAAGGCGGGAGTCACCTGCACCATTTCAAAGGCTCTTTTGCTAATTACTACAATCTGTCATTTATTTAAAAAATGTTATGTAAGTCGATGCTACGTTTATGTTACATGACAAAATTTATCACCTAACACCAGATTTTTCTGTTACAAGTCTTTTTATGTCAGGAAAAAAGTGGCTCGCTGTTGTATTTTATGTGTAAGTTCATCTCTATACTGTAATAAAAATCATGCTTCGCCTTAGTTTAAGCCAGTCCTACCATTTCATGTGATCTCAAAGACACACCACATTACCTGACACTTCAGCTGATAGCGCTTTTAAGCATCTACTTTGCAAATGTTACACAGTGAAAATATTTTTTGTTTTTGAAGAACTCTATGCAGTTGTTTGAAAACTAGACCCACCCTTACTCCTTTCACAGGTATCAAGACGTTATCCTTATTTGTCAGGTGCTGCTAATCAGACGTACTTCATTCACTATCATTAGCAAATGTGACCATCTCCATAAAAGCAGAAGCAGTTTGCTGGTCTGCAACATAAAGCTATTGTTAACATTTATGACAGTAGAATTAGAAAAAGATTGTGACTTGTTTGGAAGGGTTGCCAGAATAAAGCCTCTTCTCTCCAATAAGAACATGGCAGCGGTTTACAAAGTGACACTTTACCAAACTTAAAAAATAATGAACTTCTGTAAAAATGTCCTTTGGACAGATGAACCTAAAGTGCAGGTGTTTGGCCATAATGCACAGCACCACTTTTAGTCTAAAGCACCTCGTACCAGTCCCAGGGGTGATTGTTTGGGGATCTTTTGCAGCTACAGGACCTGCTCACCTTGCACTCATTGCATTGGACAAACTCGTCACAAAGTCCTCAAGAGTCTAATGTAAGGTCTAATTGTTCAGCAGCTTAAACTAGGTTGAAATACCATCATGCAATGATCCCAAGGAAAGAGGCTATTGGTAAATGATCTAGTTCTTATGTAGCACTTCATACAACATGCTTCATTCAGCCATTTATACAAGCAAAGAGCAGATTGGGGTTCTGTATCTTGCACAAGAAAACTTGGGCACCACCAATTTCCTGAGTAGTAAATGACCTGCTCTACTTCCTGCTCTAAAGCTACTAACAGCATGTTGTTGCAATGGTCCAATCAAAGCCCTCAACCTGACTGAAATCCTGTGGAAGGACCTAAAGGCAGATTAAGCAAATGCATAAATTTAGGGTGCATAAACAAATGCCACCAAAGTCCACTAAACGTGTGGACCAAAATTCCTCCACATCAATGTCAGAGACTGACAAAGTCACACAGAAAATTGTATACCTCAAGATAATACTAATTTTCTTTTGCACATGACTGGATATGTGGGGATAGCAAGAGCCCACACCATGATCCCGAATACAAACGGAAATGAGCATTGAAGGATGACCTCACTATGGAGTAAAGGAAGCAACTCTTTCCATTAGTGACGATCCTCTGATCAATTGATTTGTTACAGACGGTTGGTCTCTGTAAATGAGTTGCAAACTGTAGAAATAATAGATTGTTTATTAGGTATTGAGGTCATAGGGAATGTAGTTTATTAGTGGGTGTCATAGTAGGATTTTGTTGTGGAAAGAATGTAGGACTACACAATAAAAAAATAGTCCTGGAAGGGGGGAACAAAGAACTGGAGTGCAGGGCAGTGGGACATCTAACCCCCACCCCCAGGACAGTAGCAAGAGTTACTGAGGGTGAGGGGCAGACAACGGTGAATGGACATTTCCTTAAAAGGAGATGGGGGTCAGGGTGTCAGCATACCTGGCCAATGTACCAGTGTTTTTCCCACTGTGGGGGGTTTACTGTAGGAGGAGGAGACTAGAGACTATCCGGTCGTTAAGTGATGACGTGACGAATCCTACTTCCGGGCCTAAAGTAGTCTACGTTTAATATGGCTTTTTTGTTGTTAACATGTTTAATGTTTTGTATTTTCTTCTATTTAATCTCAAAAAGCTCCTAAAACAGTCAGTGATCACTGTTGACCTCCCTCGGCTTTTATTACCGCTAATCATTTATTTAAGCTCAGTTTTTAAAACCTTAGGATGTAACTACAGCCCAGCCCATGCAGCGGTATATGAATGACTAACCTCGTATTGTGGATGGATTATCTCAGTTCTTCTCCTGGCTGAAGTTTGGTCCTTTTACAGCATTCTGCCATGCGATTACATTTGTTCCTGACCACTGAGAACACTCACGTTAACTTTTATTGAGTGGAAAAAAAAGTTAGCTTGTTTATATTATGCTAACATAGCTGTATCGCTAGCGGTCACGTAGCACATCATTATATACCAGCTAGCCAAACTTCAGTAACCCTACAAACGTCACTGCTGTTTAGTTTTCTGTCTTCATTTATGTTGGAAGTGATAACAGAGCTGTACGTTTTAATTTGTTTCCAAAACCCTGCAGTCAGGATTCTATATTGTATTTAGATAGAAGCTAGCGAGCTAACTTCCTGCTAACTTCTAACTCTGTTAAATGTCATAAATTCCGTTTTCATGGATGCCTGGATGTTAAACTCAATTGTTACACCTGGTAGAGCAGAACGCTGATCATTTTATTAAAGATGAAAGACTTTAGACAGTTTTTCAACTCTCAGTAATGCCATAATGATCGTTTGATATATGGACCTGCAGCGGAGTTTAGGCCCAGAAACGGGTAGTGACGTCAGACTTAATGACCGGATAGGGCTTTGGAGCGTGATGTCACGGGGGTGGGTGTGGAAAGGATTTTGGCCCGATCCGCCATTTTGGGGGTCTAAACAAAGCGCAAGTGTAGCAGGTTGAAAAAGCTACATGTTTATTTTTGTAAGAAAACCAATTACCCCTTTATTTTTTGTTTATTATTGTGACTTATTTTGACATTGTTATGTGTTGCCAGACCATGGTTATATTTCATTATGCCAGTAGATGGTGCTCTTGCACTGCTGTGGAACTACCAGAGAGACTCTAGCCTATAGGCTCTGCGCATGCGCAGCTCAGAAATAAATGAGCTCCGGCCTGAGCAAGACGCTAACTTCGGTGTCCTCTCTATTAATCCACAGGTACTGACAAACAAACTTTTATGTTACCGAACTGGTTCTAAATGTCATGTAAGTTGAGTAACAACTGTTCGGCTATATTTTGAGATGATTGTGATGATGTTGTTTTGTGGTATTTTGTTGTAATGAGTATTAGTGTATCATCGGCATAATGCTATAATGCTACGTAGCACTATAAGTATATGCTATGACAGTGGCAACCTGTGACTTCAGAAAATGTGTTGTAGTGTTTGTTTTAGTGTTAGCCAAGCAGTACTGAGTACATGTATTAAGGGGAAAGCTTTTTGTTGGTGAAATAACGTTTGCCGTCGTCTGCCGCCATGTTGTGTTGCGTTCAGGGGACGCCATGTTCAAAAGTAATAGCGTATATGGCGCGAATGTGGGGAAAGGTTGTGTGAATGTGAGATGGGTTATTTTGGTATGTTGTTATGCTTTAGCCGCGAGTGTTTTGTTTAAGTTGTGAGTATGTAAAGTCATTTTGAATTAGTTTGTATTCATTTTGCTTTTGAGAGAATGCTTTTTGTAACTTTATTTTTGTTTATGAACTCTGTTATTTTATGGGAAGAATGCATGGTCTAGTGTGATTTGTATTGTGTATATGTGAGAAATAAATGAGCTCCGGCCTGAGCAAGACGCTAACTTCGGTGTCCTCTCTATTAATCCACAGTTTGCTCATATTTGGCTACGCAGTGCTCTCTGGCCTGTGTGCCGCTTGCTGCTGGTCCAGATTCCCCTAGGTCTGGTGCCGGTAACACAAGCGAAAAAGGAGCGAAGGCACACACAACAGCCATGGTTTGTATTTGCTGTGTGGTCGTCTGTAATGTTCGATCGCACGACCGGCAAGAGAATAAGCTTGAAAAGGGTTTGTATTTTTATTCTTTCCCAACCTGGAAGCAACATGAGGCAGCTCGTGTATCGATATTGCCAAACGAAGGTGTCTATCCTGGATAGCAGCTGTGAGACGAGCTGATATCCAGTTCTTGTCAGGTGTTGCTGTGTGCAGGCAGGAATAGGACCCAAAGTGCAGACTCACAGCAGGCAAAAGTGTATTTCAAAACTCAGCTTTTTATTGCTGGATGGCCAAACGTACCAAAAATAAAAAAAAACTTACATGAGCAGGCAGACGGAACACACAGCATAAATGAGGGTAGATCACAACAAGGACGGAAGAAAACACAGGGCTTAAATACACAGAGGGAGCAATCAGGGAATGAGTAACAGGAGGGAAACACAGCTGGGGCAAATCAGGCCTAACGAAACAGGGGAAGCAAAACCAGATACATTAACATAAGACATGGACCTTCAAAATAAAACAGGAAACATGACACAGACTCACACACACGCACTGCAACAGAGGGAACAGAGACGTGGGACCAGGGCAGACACAGACACTGACTGGACACGGGGATATAGCAGACCGGGGAGACAGCAACTAAGGATTACACAGAGACAAACCATATGACATAACTCTAACAAAGAAACCAAAGAATAGAAATGATAAATAATATATAAACTCAAAACCCTGGGTCAACAACCCAGGCATCCTAACAGTTCTCTTCCATCTCCAAATATCTGTTGGTGCTTCAGACATTTTCATTCCGGTAAGTTCTAAATATGTTCATATCACTCTTTATAGCCTATTAGTTTTATTTTCGGTGCACTCTGAGGTCATAGCAAATTAGAACAAACATCCTACTGAGTGATTTTGCAGAAATACCTTCTATTTATAGAGTTGCTAATAATTTGGCATTATTGCAGCAAACCAGCCTATGAAATGGATGAAACATCGTGACTGGGTTCCAGCGCTACACAAGGGACCTGCTTCAAACAAACCACCATGCCAATCAGATTACTTCTTCCATGTGAGGGTGAAGAGGTGACCCGGATAAGATGGTGAAGGTTTGCTGCGTTTGGTGAACAGTGTGATAATAAAACCAGGGAAAAATGAAACTTGCTCCTGTTAAATATTCTTAAGTCTTTTGCTGTATAAATAGCGGTATTTTTTTCAAAAGATACAGTAAATAAAGTTGTACAAAAGGGCATAGGAAATCCCTTACACAAAAGTAATGTTAGTAGTGGGTGATATCATGTAAACACTGTCATGATTTTATGCAAACATTTTGTCATTTGTAAACTATAAATGATGGATTCTACACTGTAACTGATGTGATGTTGTATAAAGTGGTTTTAATTAAAAAAAAAGAGGCAAAAATTTGTTTGTTTCTTTATTCAACTTTTGAACAGTGGGACTCAGTCAGTACATATTCAGTAAAGGCAAATTATTTACACGGCAGTGCACTACAGGCATAAATCTAGACCCCTAGATAAAACATTATGGCATTATAGCAGTGACAACTCCTCCACAGTAGCAGGTGGGACTTTGACGGTTTGATGGTCTGTTTATGTTTTGATCAAGAGCCCTTTTTTTGGGCAGCTGAAGAGGAGAAGTCTATCTTATGGCCAACCACTGACTGTATCTTGGTCATATTACCCAGCAAAACCCAGTATGCAGGTTCATCTGTAACAGTCCTTGTGCCACAGATCAACACTGTTGCTTCTACATTAAACAGAAGAGCAGCGACATGGCTGCAGGTCTCCGCGACTCCGGCCTTACAGGTGCAGTGGGCGGCTTCAACCTTCCCTGTGATGCTCACAGTGACCCATGGCTGCAATGCTGGTTCATTCAGTCTTTGAGAGTGCAGGACCTGAAACACAAAGTTAATTTAAAGACAAGAACTATGAGCCAAGGCCGACATAAATGTGTTTTATCTACTTTATCATAAATGTAACAAAGTGTTTAGAAAGTTGGCACATACATGTAATTTTTCATTTCTTTATGTGTCCATCTATAGAACGTTGCATGTTATATTCTAAAACTCCCTGTTCTCTCTCAGAAACCTGCCTGCAGAAAATGAACCTAAAGTATGTAATACAAGGATGTCATCACTTTAGAGATGGAGAAAGCATAAAGTGACAATTATGAATCACTTGATATGATAAGGAGATTCTCCAGGTCATTAATCAATGTTTAAAATTAAAATAAAATCTATTTTTAGTGACACAAGATACAAATATGGAAGCAAGATGTATAATTAGAATTATTTATAATAAATATGAATAAATCATTGCAATTTCTTTAACCATAAAGAATAACTAAATCCTTCAGGACAATGTCACATCAATGCACTGAACTCACTATGTTATTCACCTAACAGCCTCCACATGTTCTCACTGTAGTTTTCCCTCATGAATGAATTTATGCTGCACTGATGTGAATGTTTGCAGGGAAATCAAACGCATTTCACTCGCAGTACTCGAGCTGACTTACCTTTGTTTGAATGACGACTTGTACACGCTGACTCCACAGATAAGGTACGAAAATATGTCAGGCTACGTCAATAGCGGTTGGTCTTCAGGGTTTCTACTCCACGGCCGTATTTCATACGGGTCCACATTTCCAATGCACGCTATTTTCTGCAAGTACCGCTGCTTCGCCTCTATACAGTCCATTCTCTTTTGAGCTGCTTTTAAGCATCTTGTAATCATCGTTCCAAAACAGTGTGTTTGTTTTGATTTGTAGACCCCGAAAATGGTGCCGCGCTCCCACAATGCATTGCGGCGTGACGCCAACTCCAAAGCCCTATAACTGTAGCTGCTGTGTAAAACTCTTCAGATCAACTTTAGAATAGGACTGCACAGGATGTAGTGTTGATCTCCAGATGCGCATTTGTATTGGGATTGGGAAATAAAGTGGTACCTTGATACTTGGAAACATCTCAGCGTGATCTCTACCAGGACCAAAAGAATCGCAGAGACCGGCGTTGTCTCAACAAAACCCAGACATGTTCTCTACATAAGGTTAAAAGATAACCAGTTAGCTCCATAATGTGATATGTATCCTACAAATCTGGGCAATACCCTCTTCATAAAAAGAGCCTATTACATACAACACCTTAATAGCAAAAAATCTGCATTTACATAGATGAATTATTGGGTCGCTGGGTTAATGAAACACAAAATGAAGCTCATCCTCTTGTGATCACCTTTGATTTGGATGTAATTTGTAAGATTTGTCTTACTGCATCATCTGTAGTAGCCATAGATGTAGTACTGATGAATTCTCACTGATTTTTTTGGTCTAAATTGCAGTCTAATTGCTTTCTTTGACCCTTGTGCTGAATACTCCAAATACGCTGAGCTTAATATTGATTTTCTTTTTAGGATGTCACACCCACTGCACCCTAACAGGCCCAGCCTTGAACAGATGCACACAAAACAGCCAAGAACAAGTGAACACACACACACGAACACACACTAAAAGAATAGAAGGATAGCAGTGACCTCAGTAATTCGTGTCAAGTCAAATGTCAGCGGAGGGGGGCCAGGGTGTGGGAGTTGGCGGGGGCTTTTAGCTCCACGACGGAGGTCTGGGATGGAGGTTGGAGAGCGGTCACGGTCAGCGGGTGTCTGCTGAGGTCTTTGTTAAAGCCCATTCTCTCTGACTGCAGGGGGAAGCGGAGAAAGTTGGAGCCGGTCGGGGAGACGGAGAGGAAATCAATGGAGCTGCTGGAGACCATCCTCTCGCTCGGCACGACGCTTACACTCACGCAGCTCGCATGGCTTTCTCCTGCTCTCTATACCTCAGCTTGACCCCCTCTTTCCCTTTTATTTCCCCTCTCTTTCTGACATTATTCCTCATTTTTTTGTGGTCCTGAGCCAATGTCTGGCCTCCCCCCCCATCTTCTTCCCTTCCACAGTTGATAGTATTGCAAGCAATAATGCAAAACTGAATTGGATGATTTCCTGCTTGTATCCTGAAATCTGGAGCTCAACTTAAATGTACAGTTTATAAAGAAGCTCCATATCATGAGTAACTGCAGAGCTCCATGCTGCAATAATGCACACACACAGGCTCACACAGTGCCTGTTCTTGCATTGTGTGCTTCCACAATAGCCCACAGCTATCCTCCATTGTTTTAGACATTTAATTGGAAACACAAAAGCAGCCCACACTCTTGTTAATAGACACAGTGCTTCCAGCCCCCAGAGATCTCACCAAGATACATTTACAGAATCCCCCACAGGGAAATGGAAGAAACAGGGCCATTCAGCCTCCATCTGTTTCCCTTGTAAGGCCTATAAGCTCGGGGACATAACACTTTTCTCCCCGATAAACAAGGTGTGGACCACTAAGCACTGCTCCCTACTAAAGACTTCTGAATGCAACTGACCACAGCTTATCTGACTGAATATCAATAACAACACTACATGCTCTGCTTCCTCTAATTTCACCCTATAAATCTGCCTGGACTGCTGAGGTTAAAGTGGGAAAACAAAAGAGAAGAAAAGAAAAACGCCTCAAGGTTTGATACAATATCTTCGCCCCTTTTGTATCATAACTTGTCGAGAATAATGCATGAAGGTGCAAAGTGCACTCAATATCAGTGTCTCGGGCAGAGCAAACCTCTCTATCTCCACTTGATGTAATAACTGTTCACGGTGTCAGAAAAAGCAGGGGAACCTGGAATCAATGTGTTATTTAAAGCAATAGAACCCAGATCATTTGCTGTAATGTTTCACACGTTTCTGCAAGCTGAGTAGCAGCTTTGCAGTTCCACTAAACTGCAGATCCATACATTAAAATTATATGTCCTAGAATTGTATTTTTTTTGATCAGTCACTGATTTAAATCCATTCTTGTTCTCATTATCTCATATTAACAATGCAATCCATAGTTTGCACTTGGGTCCATAAATTTTCAATTTATCTTTAAGACTTTTCATTTTTGAATCTTTTTTATGCATTTGGAATAGTGCAGCAACAAATTCTTATAAATTCTTATAATAAATTATAAATTATTTTAATTATCAGTTAGGGCTGGCCTTGGATCTTGAACCCACATTTTGTACTGGTGTAAGTTATGATAAGATAAACTAGTCAAAGTAGACAATGGCAGTGTTAGAAGTCAATTTCAGAAGTTAAGACAAATAGAAAAAAATATATTTTTGCATTATCTTTGCCTACATTATTACTCACCATACCAAGGGTATTATAGCTGGCTAAAACTAAAATAAAAAATAAAATTAGATGTGAAAGAAAATTTAGTTCACAGAAATGAAAATGGAAAAGTGGAAAATTATCAAATAAAATCATAGAGGTAATATGCTTAGTGTTAGTATCTGTTAAAATGTTAAATGGCCTGTATTTGTATAGCACTTTACTTAGTCCCTATGGACCCCTAAGCGCTTCATACTAGATTCAGTCATTCACACACAGGTGATGGCAAGCTACATTGTAGCCACAGCAGCCCTGGGGTGCACTGACAGTTATTCAGTTCAAAAAGTAAAAACTAATTAGAAAATATAAAAGCTATACTAACTGGTTCAAACTAAGACTGTTTCCAGTAGATTAGGAGTTCCAGCACAGTTACAGTAACAGTGTGTGATATTACAAATAGTGATCCAATTAACAGGCCTTTAGAATCAATTTTACACTAAAGTACCCACACAGAGTCCCATGTAAACAACACGTCAAACACACGTAATGATACAGAACGTGCAGCAAAAACCAGGAAGGTGTCTTACTTAAGATGAAGTACACTACATGAAAAAAAATCTCTATTAGTCACCATGATGACTGAAGCCATGAAAAAAACACAGATTTGTGCTATTTTATGAGTCTGTGGCATAGCGTTTATATGTAATCTTGAATTAAATGAAGATCAGACCAAATTATATGGTAATCAATGCAGAAATCGTTATACTAGACTTCAAAGTTTTTCCTGAATTGTTAGAACATAAAACAGTATATGCTTACAGTTGTACTTGAATGCAACCATAAGTACATACAGCCATATAAAGACAGCTATGAAAGCGGTATTTCTTTAGAGTAATGATGTATTCCCTGATGGTGAGGCAATCACAGTGGTGTGCTGATAAAGAACACAACTGCTTTAAGTGGAGTTATAGGGATTAGCTCATTAGGCTAAATCAGCTAATTACATGGAGATTTTGTTACCGTTCCTCCAGCTAATTAATTGGAATGACTACCACCACTGTGTTCAGGAAATGAGTCTACTCAGAGCAGATGAGGCAAAATAGAAAACACTACATCAGGCACTTTTGGATGCACCTGAGAGGTAGAAGCAACTAAGTGCAAGTTTGTATCCACTTTCTCTTTCCATTATAGCACCGTAGGCAAGAAAAAGACCAACCTCCTAATTTTCACTTGCAGAGAAAAGCATGACAAAGAAGAGAGTTTGGGAACGTAACATTTTTATTCTCCGGTGTTTAATTTAGCAACACACTGTACAGTAACAAGTGAGAAAGTAAGAAAGACTCCAACTCTCATGAACTGCATTGTATATTTACAGTAGCATTTGTTGTTTTAATAACCTTAGATGGGGTTCAAACTTTTTAAAAAATGGTAATCGCAAAAATGCTTGTGGTTCACAATAGAAAATAAGTAAAAGTTATTAAAAAATAAATAATAAATAATTATCAGTTTGTGTCACAAATTGCAGTTCGCCTGGACTGTGAGCTGAAGAGAACCCAAAGTGGAGGATGCCAGAGGCACAGTTTACAGCAACACATTTCAATAGCTTTCAGTGCTGACAATCATTACAAAGGGCCAGACACAAAGGGAAGCCAGGAAGATCACAGAGCGAGACAGGCAGACAAATCAGAAGACACGACAGAGACAAAGAGAGTGACAGGACTATTTATACACAAAGACGGGATGGGATTTGGGACTGGAAATAGGAGCATAACAAGACAGAGTTACAGTTATTATGCATAAAGTTAGTAAAAAAAAAACCTAGAGAAAGTATTTTTTTACCCTGCTCATGACATTGCTTTTGTTGTAACGTGCTGAAATGCACTGTCATATAAATACCAGCTAGCAATAGAAATCATAGGCTGTAGTCCCAGACTCTGACAGAAATCCCCACCCTCCTGAGGACACGTGCAAAGGTCTTTTAGCGTTTAACCACAAACACAAAGCCACCAACACAAAGCAAAGTTTGACAACCTGCACAAAGTGACTCCAAAGCACTCGACACTGATTCTACAGTAGAAACATTTGCAAGTAGACATGGAGGGCACAATACTGTAATCATGACTCCTAATACTGTACATGCCTCTGTTACCTGTAGAAAATCAGGGTCTGACTGGTCAGCTTTAACTCTGCTTCATCACTCGGGGTTCTTCTCCAGCTCTGTGTTAGCATGCTGGCCACGCAGATGTTTTCAAGGAGCTGATCGTGTGTAGCAGTACAAAGACAGTTGTTTCTGCCACTTGGCTCTTTAACAAAGTGGGAAACGACACAAACTTTTTGCCCTTTTGTTCACTAAAAATAAAAGAAATGTCCTCCACCCTGCACACAAACTGAAATCAGTTGCAAGTGCGCTGAATTAAAAAGGCATGTTTGATGTTTTTCTTTATTCTTTCTATATGCACATCTTGCAGAAAGTTGAAGAAACGTTGTAACACAAATAATGGCATAACTGCAACTGTATGTGATGACTACATTTAGTAGAGCTGTGTGATAACTCCCTTCCTAAAAACCCAGTCATTTTGGACAGATCCCCATGTGGAGCACTGGAAAGTTTATTTTTAAGTTGCTAAATGATTAACAGGTTATCACAGGAGGTATGGCACTGTGGGCGCACACATACTGACGGTCACTTTGGCTTACTGGTCTTTGGGTTCACAAAGATACCTGCAGAGAAAGACTGATTAGTCCAGGGCAACATGTTACCTGGCTTAAATAGTCTGCTTCTAAAGGCACTGATGAGTCGCATGTGAGCTGATTAACTGAATTCAGGTGAGTGAAAAATGGTAAACAACAAACGCTCACAAAACCAGATACATACACACTGCCTGAGAGAGAGAACCAAACCAAGAGCACAGGGGAGAAGATGCAGTACAGTAACATTTTAAACTCAGTACTTTTGAAGGCAGTCTAAACCAGGGATGTTGGTTAATTGGCTTTTTTTAAGGTGAACTCTATTTTTTCGCACTGTTTGCCCTCTTCCACATTGTCCATAGCTGTCCAGTGGGCCAGATTGAAATCTTTGGTGGGCACATTCAGGCCCCCCAGGCCTTATGTTTGCTTTTGACACACCTGGTTGGGGGAAGTGAAACAAAAAACAAGACACAAGAACCAAATAAGTATCAAAATACAAGAGGAAATGAACAAAATGGCTACAAATACAAACGCATGAAACAAAACAGCAGAAAACATAAAGAACAAAACTCATCCTCAGATGACCAGACTCTGTAATATAACAAGGAAACAAAGTAATAATGAAATAGTAAAGAAACAATAACAGTAATGCAAAACTTCACTGGAACAGAAATGAATCTAAACTTAACAAAAAACAGCATTAAATCTGGAGACCTTTACCATATCAAATCTGAAGCATATGCATTGTTTAACTTTAAACTGAATATGTTTTTTGTTTTTTTTTTACATTAAACGAATCTTCATCAACCTGCTCAGTGTTTATTTTCATCAGTCATCTTCACTCTGTTCAGTATCCTTTCACCCTAACCAATCACAGCAGATGACTGCTTCCCCCAAGTCTAGCTCTGCCACGGTTTCCTTTCTGTTAAATATTTTACTAACACCAAGCTGAAAGAAGATTCTTGTTTTCCGCTCCATAATACTGCAAGTACTTGACTTTATAATGTAAAGGTATATTATGTTGTGACTGTGAGTTTATATCCTGCAGCTATTAAAACCCAAATAAACTGAATTAACAGACAGAGAAGTAACGAAGCAAATATCACCTCTTGAAACGTGCAAACCAGGTAATGTTTTGTAATTTTGCTTAAAAAATGCCTTCAGTGGTTATTCAAATAGCACCATTTAATAAATGTTTTAGTCATATTTAATAACTCTGGGTCTCCTTTCTATTATAGATACCAGATATAGATAGATAAACCTCAAGTGGCAGCGAATGATAACGAGCTGAATTTTTAAAAGCTTGAAGGACTTCATTAAATCACCGAGTGACATTAAAGTTTCTACTTTGACAAAGTGCTTATTTGCTGCTGCTTTAGAGGTCATTTTAACTTTTTGCTCTAATGTTTCACTGTGTCGCCTTCTTCCCCCCGGAGACCATTTCCAATGAATGATGAGCGACCGACTACTGCAAATGAATTTTGGCACACTGAGCTAACCGACATCATCTCGCTTAGAGGATGCACCTGCGCTTAAGCCAATTATGCTCATTCACTTCAAAAACAAATGACTCATTATGGGAACACTGCATCCAGTAAGGCCAGGAAAAACAATAAATGAAAAGTGTTTACTGTTTATCTGGGTGTGCAGCTGAAAACAGGCAGGACAAAAAGTGTAGTTTATAAAAACCATTTAGGAAAGATTTTAGACTCGAAACGAGAAAAACAACAGCGAGAGAAAGAGCGCGGCTGCATTTCTTTGATGCTGTGTTCATTACAGCCTCTTCCTGACCTGTTGAATAGGTGCCTCTGTGAGCCAGGTGTAACCACACAGCTCCCACTCTCACAGCATGGAAAGCGTCTAACCTTGAAGGCACTCAAGCTGTAAATTGACAGTCAAAACACTGCTGGCTTTTAAGCAGGATCTCGCCGACTCTAGTCTGGTCATTCGTTTAAACTTCTGTGAGACCAAAAAAACATAAAGAAAAAGAAAATGAGGAAGTAGCGAGTGAACTCAAAAACTAGCCCTCAACAAATTAATGAAAGAAGTTGAAAGCTTAACCAGGAGCAGTGAGGCAAAGGGAGCGCTGGACACCACAAAGAAACACAAGTTACACCAGTAAGACGCAGATAGGATGAGGAAGATTGGAGCAGACTGTGCACTAAGTAGTAACACAATGTTTAGATGTTTATATTGGCATGGAAATTATTTTATAGCTTCCAACAAAGTGAAGCCAATGAGGAAATCTATTCCGTCAACCTGCATTCTTTCTAATGGCCAGCAGGGGGCGAGTTCTGCAGTTGCGTAAAGACTCAGCGATATATGTGAAACAGCCCTTAGATCCCTTCCCCCCAGTAAATGTTTTCCAGTTGAGTCAATGGGCTCAATCACTGGTTTAAAGTCTTACTGAATGTAGCGTGATGTTTATTTTTGATAAATTATTGTCCTCTTCAGTGTCAAGAGGGAAGATAATGGGTAGGCCTGCCTTGTGATTACCAGTCTGCAGGGTCCTTCGATTTCACATTTTGATCCACATGACTCTCAGGGCGTCTCAATTCTAAAAGCTAAAATTTGTAAACCAGAGTATGTCTGTCATTGTCAGACATGCCAGCCAGTGCAACAACCTGGGGACCAATCAACATCTTCTTTACATTACACTCAGTGTTTCAATTAACAATATTTTAGTAATGTAGACACATTATAAGAGCTCCAATAAATCTTCAAGTCCTGGTTCTATCCTCTGAACCAAAACCTAACTTTCTTTCTTTCTTTTTGTCTATGCAGTTGCTGTGGTGATGTCTACATTTTCTTTATTAACTGAATTTTAGCCAACAATTTGTGTTCCACTGAGGAAAATAGAAACC
The DNA here is from genome assembly GCF_963576455.1 of Neolamprologus multifasciatus. NCBI lineage: Eukaryota > Metazoa > Chordata > Actinopteri > Cichliformes > Cichlidae > Neolamprologus > Neolamprologus multifasciatus. The sequence continues at coordinate 20,573,259 of NC_140455.1, forward strand.
TTTTCTGAAAAACCTTTGGTGGGTATTGGGCATGTGGGGATATATATTACTGGTGCTTTCTGACCTCCCTGTCACTTGCCTGCAAACCTCATGATGTCAACTATGCAACACTTTGTGTTGCAGCCAGTGTCTCATAGGGTAGTTAGCCAGCACAGCTGCACTTTCAGTTATGTTTTGCAACGAAAGCAAAAATAATTCTATATGTTGGTAATATGCACTCATACTTTTGTGTATGTGTTTTTGTGTATCTAGAAGTTGACCCATCGGAAATGGGAATTCTATGAATGAATGTGTTTGTCTGGCAGGGTGACCCCATCCAGTCGGTCCGTGAGGACCTGTGGACTCTTGTTTGCTCCATGCTTATAGACATTACAACTGTCTTCATGTCTAAATCTCTTTTGGGCTTGTGGTAGCCTAGTGGAAGAAGTCACTGTGAGTCTAGAGCTTAAGCGTAGATAAATATGTCCGTCCCTCAACCTCTGACTGTGTTGTTGACCAGGGTGATACTACTGATATCACTGATTACTATTATATGTTATTATTTTTGCACTTACAGTCTGTGCATGTGTCTATGAGAGACGGGGAGTGTTGAGAAGCTGTGTTTGCTCTAGTACAAAGTGACAGGTATCCTGTCACAGAGTAGTTACACCTGTGATCACAGTGGCTACTGTATGTCACTATTTCATACATGCCAAGACCTTTGAACATGGATGCAGGGATAGCTAAAGGTGTACTGGCTTGTGAATACAGTTTTTGGTTGAACTCTCACTATTTTAGGAAAGATTATTACGCCCAGCTCAGCCTTTTTGACGCATGTTGACCTCTCCATCTTTTTTTGTTTTGCCATCTTGTGTTCTGCCTTTGTGCGTTCCTTAAGGACGGCTTGGCTGCTGCTTGCCGAGAGTGCAGAAGTGCAGTGTGTTCCTTTATCTGAGGAGAGTTACAAAGAAAAATCTCTGTGGAATAATAAACGTATGACCTGAATGATCATATCAGCTTTAACTTGTGTGTGCTCATCTGTCTTGGCCTTGATATCAAGTATTTCTATAAAAAATACATCTATATTTTATAGGTTTTGTCCGTAAATAAAAGAAATAGAAGATTATTTCTGCACCAGGCTGCATTTCACCCACATTTCTGTAGCGCTAGTCAACCACAAAAATGTTTGTGAATTTGACTCACGATGGATGTTCCAGTACATAGACCGGAGGCTCCAAGGGGTCAGGTGCAAACACAGCAAACATTACTTTACTTGTGTGATCTCGTGCACATTAACATGATCACCAAAATGCCATCAGTTAGGTCAAAATATGAGTGGACAGACAGATGCTGTAGATGGACAGTGTGATTCATACAGCACACAGGCAGAGCGAGAGGGTTAACTCCAACTCTCACAGACCCAATCGCAGGTGCGGGTGGGTGGATGAAGAGCAAAGAATGAGGGAGAGTAGGGAAGGGAGAAAAAATTTTCAAATGTCTGGGTTTTCACACCGTTAATTTAGCCGTGCAGAGCCACATCGCACCATTCTCTCACTCTTCCTCGCTCCTGTCGGAAACATGCTAATTAAGGAAGCCGACTGACGTGAGCGAGGTTTAAAGGGTAATTAGCATAAAAATCCTACATGCTGTATTTTTACTTTCTCTAATCAACACCCTCACACGTACACGTTTTTCAGATGTGAGAAAGAGTGGTTTGACGCAATTAAAATGAAAATTAGCATCCATAAGGAGGGAGGAAGAGGGAGACGAGAAAAAAAAATGTTCTTCCCTTGCATTATGTTGTTTGTCTCGCCACTGCACTTTCTTAAGACTCACAAGAAAGAGAAACAGCAAATAATGTAATTGCTTTTACAAACGACAGACATGTTCGTCCACAGGAATGCGGCGTTCGCCGTGCGAGCTGCTGTCTCAGCCGTCGACTGACAGTCGTATCTTTGCGTCTCATCGATTCGCGGCACTCGTCACGGTGAAAAATACTCTCGCTCCTAATGCAGTCTCTTGTGTGGTTTAAACAAAAACGCAATCTTCTCCAGCTAGATTGTACAAACACTGGCTAACACTTTATTTAAAGTGGTGCTTAGAAGGCACTGAAACACTGTAAGTGCATTATAAACACATTGTAAGTGCTTGATAATTATTATGGTCTGTGTTAACAACACATGTAAAAACACCACGGGTCTGGAAAGTATCTACATAATGGCACGGTATTAAAGTGAATGCAGTTCTCTGATGTTTTCGAAACCATTATGTTGGTCTTTAGTTTTAGGGCGTCTAATCTCCTTGCATTTCTTCACACTGAAGCTCATATTCAGCACAATGCAGGTCTGAAAGAGAAGGCTTAGTCATTTCCCCTGTTTTCCTGCTTGGATTCGTTCTGTGTTGACCTATGCAATTCAGTTAAAAGGTATTACTGCTTTTACCCCCAGTTTGCTTTGAGAAAAAAAACTATAAGCTCTGCTGAAAAGTCCAAAAAGGTCTCTGCAGGGTCAAGAAAAGACAAGCTATGTTGAGGGTGAAAACAGTTATTCTGCACCATTTCTGCAACTCCCGGCTTCATGGTGTAGTGTGCAGAATGTAATTTTTATCAGAGCTGTTGCTTTGGCTGCTGCTCTTCTTCGGGTCAGAACAATATCTTGCACTTCAGCTTTTGAGAAGCATGAGCAACAACACGTGAGGCACACATGTATTCAGAGACGAATGTTATTGCTTCAAAGTAAAAAGAAATATAGTTTGATCCCACACACATTCCAGCATTGCTTTAGTTATTTTTTGTTACATAATGCTTAAAAGAAAAAAATAAATCCCCAGCATATACTTTAGATGTTTAATGACAAATAATAATAATAATCAAGTAAAAATATTTCTCAAAAAAATTAAAACTGAATGCATGAAATTAATAAAGAAGGTTTCATTACTTCTAAGTCCATATATTTTAAAAAGCAAAGTAAAATTAATGTCAGCTTTGGGAAGCATTCCAGACCAGCTATCAAGTAATTTTAGAAAGTTCATTTTCTCTATTAAGAATTCTAAATGATTGTAATATCTTAACTATGCTTTGTTTCTCCTCACAGAATAACATTTTTGTTTACCTTTGCATTCCAATCATCCTACAAAGAACGAAGCAGAGGAGCATTTTAATCTTGGAGTGCCTTCTTTGAGCACCATATTGCCCCACACCTGGATGGCCCAAGGGGGAAAGGAGAACCCGTCAGCTCAGGGAGAAAAAGGACGGGCATGGATGAGGGTTAAGGAGGAGGTGGAGGATCGAGGGGATGTCCTGTGAAGCCCTGAGGGATCCATATGCTCTGATGGCTCAAGCTAGTGACACCAATTGTTGCATTTGGCTAAGAAGTAGACTAAACTGGGTCAGTTTGCTATAGTCAAGAACTCAAAAGTTTCTGCAAGACTTCTAGTCTCAAGATGGAAAGGCCTTTAAAATCCCATGATTCCTGTTCACTTGCCATTGGAACCAGTTCTACAGCAAATATATAATCATGATTGCACATATGACATGACTAGCTGATGATACCCAGCGGATCATGTTTAGCAAAGAGCTGTATAGTTTATACAGCTGCCTAAGCATATATCCAATATATCAGTGTAGAAGTTAAGAAAGTTAAATAGCAAAACGTCTGTCAGCTGTTTGTTTCCTTAAAAATTTCCCACTCTATATAATCTCTCCATCTCATCTCTCCACAGTATTGAACAAAAAAAAAAGGCACTTTCTGCCATTTAGGTGGAAGCAGAGCCTGTTAGCGGACATGTCCTCCATCTCAAGCGTGGGTCCAGACCTCTGAATCACCACCCACGCAGGCTTGATCAGTAATAACCCTTTGGTCCTCTGTTGCTGGTTGTCTTTCTCCAAAGATGCCAACAACAAGAAACAACCTTTTCTTTAAAAAAAAAAAAAATAGTTGAAATGCTCTAAAAACTAATCCTGCAGATAATTTAAACTGGAAACTAGAACAAACAGAAATATATTAAATACTGACAAAGAGCTTTTGTTTGGTTTTGTATTTTGACAAATGCATGCTCATTTCTGTAGGAGAAAAACAAATGGCAAACGTAGATGGAACAGAGGTGTAGAGCTTTACTTTATCTTGCAAGAGGAGTAACAGCATGCACAGAGTTTATGAAGAAACCCGAATTGTGGAAATCTGCCCGTCACTTTTTATACACTTAGTCCCAGCAAAATGATTCACAGACCACGCTCCCTTCTAGATTTTTTCATATCATAGTTCATTTTTTGACACTGTAGCTCCTAGACTATGTTCTACTTCATAGTTCATAGTTCATAGTTCGACTTGTGATCCTGTTATTCACGTTTGCAACACATCGGTTCACTGTTAATAAAGAGTTGCTCTTTGTTAATAAAGTTTTGTCTTCACGTTCAAACCTCACCTCCGTGCTGTGTCTGGTTCTGGCTAACCCTGCCATAACAGTACTATGTTTAGCTGGTTCATTATCTATGGTATGGCACTGAAAATCAACTATTGCATAACTCAATCCAAACAATACCTGCAGTGTGGAACTGAGGAGACATGTTTCCCATTCTTGTCTTGGTTTCTGTTGCCCAACAGTTCATGGCCATTTTTTTTCCTATGTGGTTGACAGGTCTGGACTTCAGCTAGACCACTTTAGCATCTGGACTCAGGAGCATTTGCTGTTTCAAAACCAGACGTGCAAGTTACTGATGCCATCAATAGTAATACACCACAGTATCATAACAAATGGCATCTGCTGATAACAAGCAGGACTGTCCTTCTCCTCTGTACTATTGAGAATACGGCATCCATGATTGTAGGGGATAGGTAGAGCAGGTCATTCACTAACTGGAAGGTTGGTGGTTCCATCCCTTCCTGCTTTGGTCTGCATGTATAAGTATCCTTGGACAAGATACAGTTTATTTTGTTAGGTAGGTAGATAGGAAGCAAAAAGGGTAAAAAAAAGTGTTTAGAATGAGTGAATGAGACATGTTGTATAAAGTAGTGGAGTAGAAGCGCTCTATAGAAGAGTCAGGCCATTTACCATTGAATTTAGAACAAAGGACAGTTTGAACTTCACCTCAGTCGGTCTTACACAAGCCAGGGCTCAGAGAAGGTTCCAGCACATATGGGACTTTCTATAATGTAAACTTTTAGCCTCATGGGCGCACCAACAATATTTGGTGCCATGGTAACAGTCCTGCTATTGCTTCTACATTAGTAGACTGTTAATAACTGCTGTGATTATGCTGTACAAGCTACATTTGCATGTATTGCATTCAGTGCGTGTTTTAAGTTTGCATAAACATACAAAAAGTTAATCAAGCAAGTTACTCACCATATCAAATGTTAATACACTTGTAAATGGGCTTTCTTGGCTTCATTTGCTGGAACTCTAAAACTAATATTTTTGAAGTTTTCTGTCTCTATTCTGAAATAAATGAGAAAGTAAGACCTGTGATACCAAGCAAAACTCTATCAGTTCCAACAAATGCAATGTTTTGTTACCATTTGATTCACTACGGCCACCACGAGGGGCTGACTGCACTCGTCTGACTATGAATCACTGAAGATCACAGATGGGCCCAGGCTCCAACAATATGAGATGAATTCTTTCAGAGTGATTTCATTGTCACGAACAAAAATATTATTTCCATTGACTTTCAATGCTGGTTTGCTTTGGTGGATCCTGTCCCTGTTTTGGAGTTGTCTCCACCAGATAGAAGCAACACTGCCTCTTGTATAGCTGCTACGTAGGCTGCTGGTCGTTGTCTAGGAAGTAAAGTGCTGATGATGTTGATGATGACATGACAACTCGAAGCACAGTGGCAGCAGTTGCCAAGACAATTATCACCTTCTGTGTCGGCGTCGGAGGTGTTAGACCCACCCAGCCCATCCCCATGGTGATGTCACTGTTACCACGGAGACTCCATACAACCCCGACAGGGGAGTGTGTGGGCTACTCGTAGTGTTACCATCCCCCTTATCTCCCATGTTCCTTTTCCAAATGCCACCACCCTCTCCCCCACTGTCCTCAGCCCATCTTATCACCCTGTGCCATCTCCCTCAGAGCTGACTGCCATCTGTGCTCTGAGAAACACTCCCCATTTGTTAAGTTTCTTTTCCTTCTATATTTCTCCATCTTCTGACCTCCAGGATGTTGCCGTAGGGGTTCTCAAGCTCTTTCATGACACCCTCAAATAAGCCTGCATTAGTCCACAGATCCCCCTACATTTGATGAGATTTCATCCAAAGCAGCCATATGGGAGGATATTTGTTGATTTAGTATTAGGTTTCAAACTACACTGCACTGTATACCGAGGGACGAAAACTGCGATTTCTCACTCGTATGCATTCTTTAACTGGGGTCAGTTCCACTCAATTAAATTATAGTGAATATTGTTTCTTTAGGGCCTCCCAGGAACCATTTCAAGTACCCTGGGGATCCCAAAATGCCACTTAGAAACCAACTGCAGCTGTGTACCGAGAGCAAGAGACAAGAGAGTTGCAACCTAAAACTAATGTTCTTTTCCTCCAAAGGGCTAAATGTAATAATAAGTCCTCCGGCACTTCTCTGCAGCTGTCAGAAAGATCAAGTTATAGCCCCATATGAGCAGGCACAGTACTTAGTGTGTGTTTTTGTGGAGGAGTTTGTTTCTCTCTGCATTTCTGCAAAGTATACTTAACTTGCTGAACTGCCATCTGCATATGTCTCTATATTAAATTTGGCAGCTTCAATGAGCCAAGCGTATGAGTTAAAATAATATCCGGTTACATATAATCAGTTTTTTTTTCTTACCTTATTATTACTGTTACCTTTATCACATTTTATTTTATCTCTAACCAATGTTTATCCTAGCTCCTTATCATCTTTTCTTTTGTAAACTTATCTTTATCTTATTTCATCTTTACAGTTACATCTTTATTCACACACTACATTATGGAATGGTACCATGGGACAAAAAAGGGTTTCAGTAACAAGAGATCTGTGATTTTAAACAACCTACTTTCAGTAAAACCTAATTTTATATAATTAAACAAGAGTCTTTGCTTTACCAACAGTTTTGTTAGGCTGCACTTAAGCATATCAGGGTATAGCACTAGCTACAGCTTGATATTAATTGGGAGCTTTTCAACCATTCTCCGGTGACTGTAGTAGGGCGTGTTCCCTACATTTATGCTGTTTGCAGGCATATAGTTAATAGTTTTAAGGGATGTAGCTTTTCAGCTTGGGCAAATGAAACCAATGATGAAATGGCTGGAAACAGAATTAATTCAAAGTCGAGCACATTCTAGTTGGACAGTTGGAAAATCAAAGAAAAACTGGATTTGTTTTGCTACTTAGGTATAGCCATTCATGCATAACTAGCAATAGAGTGGCAACAAAAACATCTTTAGAGCATGATGGTACCACCACCGTGTTTGACAGTTGGTACAGTGTTCTTATCATTGTGGTGATTTCTCTCGTCTGACCTCAAAACCTTTCCCCAGAAGGCATTTGGCTTATGCACATGGACAGCTTCAAACTTCAGTTCAGCTTGAAGGTGCTGATTTTGGAGCAATGATGATGTAAAACTTTCTTCACTGTGGACAGTGACATCAGTGTTCTAGCAATTCAGTCAGGTTAATTCAATTTTATTCATGTAGCACCAAATCACAACAAGAGTTGCCTCAAGGTGCTTTATATTATAAGGTAAAGACCCTACAGTAATACACTGAGCAGTTTACAGTTCTTGTTTGTTCCTGAATATCCTAACCAATTTTCTCTCACCCATGGGTGACAGTTTGGGTCAAATTGGCGACCTATTGGAATAACTTGTACTCTACTTATATACAATTGTTTGACATTTTCAGGGCCAATTAGGCTGATTGAACTAAAAAGCAAGACTCAGGACTCAGGATATGACTAAAAGTTTAAAAGATTTAGTGTAAGCACAAAAAGGAAACGATGGGTCAGGCAAAAATATTTTTGTTATTGAAGTCACATGTTCTAGACAAACAGGCAGTTCTACAGTGGGAACCCAAGAGGAGTCCCTTCCCTGAAAGACAAACACAAACAGACAGAGGAGAGATAGAGAAAGACAATGGCGAGACACCACAGGAGGACTGAAGGACCATGAACAAACTAATCTTGAACTTGATCTTGGAATCAGCAGTTGTTTAGAGATGGCTACAAGAGAGCTTTCCAACTTGTGTGACTATAAAATCCTCTTTCTTAGAAGTTAGTTCCTTACACTTTCCCATTTTTCTGAGTGTTGATCAACCCAATTCTTGCTGTCAAACAAATCATTTTTATGCTGGCAAAGAGAAACTACCAGTTGTAGTCGGTCACAATCACTAATGAGGAGTTAATAGGCCTTGGCCTTGTCAGGTTAAAGGACAATGTAGAAACTTATTCATAAGTAGAACCACTTATTAAAAGATTTTAGTGAGTTTACCGATATTTTTCAATCTGTATATATATTTAACCAAATTAGAGAAAATCCAGAATAAGTTCAAACTTGCGTTTCCAGTTCTTGTTTTGCTGGTGTTGTTATTGTATTTCTGTTTGAGCTAGGCCCTTCAAAATTTTTAGGGTGAACTGTAGCTCCATGAATGTAGACTCTGCGGAGTGTAGTAAAGTTCACATAGAATAATGGATGCTTGAGTTTCCAAACAATTGGTCCTAAAAATGCATTTTCACCTTTTTCAAGGTATTTCTAAGATATAAATTTCATTCAATAATCATCTCAGTGATGTTCAGTCACGTCATTCGGCTGATATAACAACATTTATTTGAAGAAATCACAGCACAGTACAAAAGAAAGTCAGTGCATGAGTTCGATTACCTAGATAGCTTCTGTCAAAGTTAATAAAACATGTTCTGCTGACTCATTTCTTTAATAGGAGAGTGTGATTAAAAGTCACTTGAATTCCTCATCCTCCTTAACGACACATCTACATCCAGTGTTGATATCAGGAACTTCAATCTTTTCAGTTATTTGTTGTAATCATATCCAGCACATATCCTCTCCTGAGGGTGCATAAATTGAATTAAAAATGTCTTGCTCTGCTTCTGAAACAATCTTTGGGTACCGTAGATAAATATGAGTATTTCAAAAAAATCATATTGGGAAAATGAGAGAACACCATCACAAACTCTGAATATAATATTAACAGAAGAAAAAAAATAAAATAAAAAAATAAAATAAAATAAAATAAGTAAAACAGGCAATGTGGATTTGGTATATGGTGTCATACCTGGGGAATATCCCACTGCAGCTGAATGAAAATGTATGTCATTCAAACTTTACCATCTGTGAAACCATTCACCTGATTTGGACTGTTTCAAAATATCTGATGTTTCTTTGCATATCAGAGAATCCTAACTGCAAAACTGTGGTTTCAAAAGGCCTCCAAAATCAGCTGGAGGAGATCACACATTCACATTTTTTTAGGGAACTCAAACATCCATCATTCTATGTTAACTTCAGTTACACTCCCGAGAGTGGAACTTATCTCTCAATTGTGCCTACAGTATGTGTATATGCACACTAGCACATTCCAAGACCACAAAATAGATGCACTGCAAAGGTTGCACACTGAATATTACAGGATGTACCAGGCCAAGCATACATCAGGATCACTTCCTCTTACTGCCACTCTGTTCCTTAAGGACAGGCAGCCTCATTCAAGTGCTGTCACTTCTATTCCATCTATTCCTCTGATCCTTTCTGTAACGGCTAGTTAAATAGCCAGTAATGCCTTTTAGCCTGTTAGATGTTAGTGAGCCCAGACAGACTGGGATGGACATATGGAGGGAGTCTGGCAACTGACTCGCAGCCCTGATGCCAACTCTTCAAAAACATTCATACACTCTCATGAGCACACAGACACACAGACACACACACACGCACACACGTACATCCCCACCTACACAAATACACAAATCGTGTCTCTTTCGTATCTGTTGTCCAGAGCACTGAACCGGCCCCAACTTCCCGCTGTCTGATTATCTCAGAACCTGCTCCACATGAGCATTGTGCAAATTCTGGAACCTCCTCCATTTCCCATCATTCCTCTCCACCAAAGGCAGGCATCCAGGACGAAGGCTGGACAGCACATGCCCACTCAAAGAGAGGGAGGATTGGGACACTAGATGAAGGCAGAAGCGCTGAGCACGAAGCTTTGTTCAAAAAACAGTCCACTGTGGTTACCCCCCCCCCTCGTCCTCCCCGCCCATGTCGGTCTCTATGTCTTCTGCCTTGCATGGGTGAGTGTCAGCTCATTGTGTGTGAATGTGTGTGCGTGATTTCTGGTGCCTGTGCTGACAGCTGGCCTAAAATCATTTCCAAGAGTCACAGGTTGAAGTCTGTGTGAAACAGAGAAGCATTGTTGAAGGCCAGACTGACAGTGAAACCACTCACTGTCTCTTTTCTCCAAGCATACCAATACAAAACAAATCCAGATTTCCCATATTGTTGTTGTAACAATGACACCATCATACCGTTATAGTGTCGTTATTAAAAGGTGGTGTTGTTAAAGCTTTTTCTCTGAATGCTTGTCCTGAAATCCGGAAAACTCTCAGTACAGCTCCATCTGAGGTTTTAGGCTGAAGCATTTCAACAATAGTAATTCCTGACCTTGCAAATATTCAGAAATATCTCCATTTACCTTTAGAAAAATCTTACACGTCGAGCGCTGCCAGCCTCAACTCAACAGCATACCTCTCAATGAATATGACAGGATCTAAGATAGACAAAAAATAGATTCCTGTACAGTTCCTGCTAAAGCTATTCTGCAAATGGTGGAATTATTGGCGCTATATACGCTGGTGGAAATGCAAATCATTTGTACCATGTTTGTCTTCTGCAGTAAAGCTTTATCTGCAACCAATGAGGCAACAGAATTTATGGGGAAGGCAATGTGAAAAGCCGCCACGCTGAGGCTGTGTTGAAATATGGTGCACCTACGCAATCTTTGAGCGATATATCACATAAATCACATCATTATGTTAGTTAAGCTTGCAAGTTCCAACTTGTGCAGATGGAAATGTTTTAATATAATTTAAAAATGAGTAGGGTTGGATTAATGGGAGGACAAAATAACCAATTCAAAGACTCTCAGGGCTTTTACAAATTTTTCAAGCTTTAAGGGTCACATATAAAATCATTTTGTAAATCCAATCACCAAGAGAACATCTGCTTCGGTGTTCCTGACCTTCAGACATTCAGAATTTATAAAATAAATTGCACCCAGAAAGTCGCCATAATAATGATCGTCGGTTAACTTAATGCTATTTAAGTGGACCGATTAGAGTTTTGTTCGGGCACTTACACTAAGTGGTCCAGCTTTTTAACTAATCGTCAATATAAATACCTAATCAGCCAATCAAATAGCAGCAACTAAATGTTTTTAGGCAAGTAGACGTAATCAAGAAAACCTGCTGAATTTTAAACCAAGCATCAGGATTGAGAAAGGTAATATGAATGTGGTACGGTTGTTGGTGACAACTAGGTTAGTTAAAGTATTCCAGAAACTGCTAATCTACTGGGATTGTCTGCCACAACCATCTCTAGGGTTTAAAAAGTAAAGATATCCATAGAGTATCAGTTCTCTGAATCCTGTTGGGGAGGATGGGAAGACTCAGTTTTTTCCCCCTGAAATCCGAAGAAAAATCTGCATCACCACCAAGGCACTGCTGAGAGTTGAACCCAGGATTTCCTGTTTACTAGATAGGCACTTTAACCAACTAAGCCACCGCGCCCTTTGTTTTGTGTGATGTCAGTGATATTCCAGATTCAGTCATTTCACAGGTACGGCTGTGACCAGCAGGTTTTCAAGGCCGTGCCCCGCAGTACCTCTCTCAGCTTCTTCACCCCTACAAACCTTGTTGGTCTCTCAGGTCACCTGACCACCTGCTCATGGAAGAACTGAGATCCAGGAGGAAGCTCAGATCGGACAGGGCCTTCTCTGTCATTGCTCCTAAATTATGGAATAATTGCCCTTGCATGTTTGAAAGTCCCCTTCACTGTCCACTTTTAAAACATATCTTCAAATCCATTTTTATTCCCAGTGAGACTTTGTTTTTCTTTTGGTTCTTCTTTTAGTTATTTGACCTTTTTAATCAATTTTATTTATATTGTACATATTTTTATTATTTAGCTCCAATGCACAGCACTTTGTGTCAGCTGTGGTTGTCTTAAAGTGCTTCATAAATAAAGATGGTATGGCATCACAGCAGCTCCATCCACCTGCTGTTCAAAGAAAAAGGTTGGCTTAAAGAAAGACAGAGCCTCCATCTAAATAAATGGCAAAAGAGTCAAATCTGCAATTTCAACTGCAGGTTTGTAACACTTTTTTACATTTTTACTACAGTAATAGATATGCATGGCAAAGGACAGTTGAATTTGTCCTACGCCTCATCTGAGCACTCAGTTTAGCAGACAATTGGCTCTTTCTGGGACGACATCTATCTATTACACCTCTTGTGGATTTCAATGGATAGAAAAGATTCTATATTATTGTTATACAGTAATAGATAAGCAGAAATCCAAAGATTTATATAATAAATTAGATGAAAACCTGAATTTATTTAAAAACAAACTCCTGCCAGTAATCATATATAACTTGTGTTTGCAAACGTGAGTATTAAATGGTTTGGTTCCTTAGCTGTACACAATTGTAAAGCTTCTTTCTGCACTTAATCTGGACTGTTGAAAATATATGACGTCACAGCTTTTTGTTTTTTTGTTAATCCTTCTTCACCCTCAGAATTTGTGCGCATACCTTCACCTGTTAACAACCGTTTTAAAGACAGCAGGTGTACTAAAGCATTCCAAGGCAGTACTCCATCTTGAATGGACTCTAATCTCTTCATTGTGTCCCATCGCCAGCCTGTCCAACTGTTGTCTAATCCTTCTCTCTCCTGGAGAACGGCAGCAGATGGGTCTGTTCCTTTGTGAATAATGAATGGTCCGGGATATTGCGCGAAGCTGGAAAAACATGTTTTATACACTTATTTTCCCTAGTGATTATAATTTTATGTAACTTCACCTGCGGATAACCTGTCATCCACCTGTCATGGTGAGCGAATGAAAACCATGTTGGTCGTATTATGTGAGTGAGAGGTGGGAGGCAAAGAGGAGTGGACATTCTGACCTCTCCTAGGGCTCCGTGAAGGTTAGAGAACAGCAGGGGACTGCACAACGGCACACATAAACATGAGTTCACAGAAAAAATGCGTGTATGCACTCACACAGTATCATATTAAGCATTCATTGGCTTGGCCTGGACATTTCTCTAGGTATTTCTCTTCTCATGAAATCACAACATTAATAAAATCCACTGAGTTCAGATTATGTCCCATGATAGCTTGGCTGAAATGATGAAAGAGAGGATTTATTTACAGTGGGAATATCATCACTATGCATAAGTCATCAAGATCAAAGCAGACCATAGCGTGAGCACACTGAATATCCGTTTAAAGCCATATAAGGCAGCTCTGTTGGGCCCCGGCAGCAATGTGATGTAATACTTTTCATTTTTCAAAGCCTGTGGACTTCACTGCCCAGAAATTATGCAACATGACACTGAGCTGTTGGCTGACGCAGCTCCTTCTCTCCAATCTTAAGGTGATAGAGATGTTGGATTGTGAATACTCAAGATGTAAAAAAGCAGCCAATAATATCATATTTTTCTATCAAAATGAAAAAACAGCTATTTTTCAGTGATAAATAATAATACTAGTGTATGTATGTACAGTAGAGTTATACAGTTGTGACTTCTGAGTACCTTATTTGTTAATTTAAAAAAAAATCATGTCTTGGCTGGAGTGCCTTCATATTAAGAGCTTTCAGTTCTGGTGCTTCCATCTATGCAAACCACCCTCTCACTACAGTTTTGTACGAAGTTGAGAACCTGCAACAACATACCCAGTGCTCTGTAATTCTGAAGCACCCGCTTCAAGTCTAGAAAACACACGTAATGTTTGGGAAAACTACCACAAGCCCTTGAGTGGATAAAGAGCTGGTTCATTGTTCCAAGACCAGGTCAAAAACTGCACTTTTTTTCCTCAATCTGAGGGTCCACTAAGAGGTGGACTCTCCTCTTCATCATTTTAGCATAGACCAATGCTCCCTCTAAGCTGCGCACATGCGCTGGTCTCTGCATGCTGGCACGGTCTCTGCACAGAAAATCTGCATTGCGCACAGAAAAAAAATCTAACCTGAATTGAAATTAAAACTTTAACAATTCTGTTTTGCAGTGTTAGTCAGTAAGTGACTGGCTGCTCCCGTATGGGATTAGAACGATGCCACCTTATCCCATAGTCCAGCCAATGATGCGATTCACATTCGTATATACACAGCTAATCAACGTGGTTGACAGGCTATGACAGCGTCCTTATGTGCCGACACCGGTGTTTTAGCTAGCAAAGCGGTGTGGCTGATGTGGAGTGAAGCCACGTCAATGACAACGTGTACAACCATTGGAGATGTGAGCAGGACAGACGGAACAATTGACGGAAAAGTGTGGACTTTATAGCAGTTTTTAAATTGTGTTGATAGGCCATGTAAAACCAGAGTTATGATAAAAATATGCAATGTTAGGTTTTCTTCCTGAATACTGTCGTTATTAATGATAGGTTTGTAGCTTGAACCTATTCGCTGGAACGTTGAAGACAATATAATTACACAGCAAAGCAAGACACGAAGTAGGCAAAGTTCTTCATGTTTCTCGTGCACGGGAGAGAACCGGACAAACGCCGTTCCTTCGCTTGACCCCAGTTGCTCTCGTCCGCACCCCCGTAACACTGCTCTTTTATTGAGGTTACATGAATATGCATAGGTTCATTAACATACGACGTCTACATACAAACAAAGAGTACCTTGCCTGTGTGTGTGTGTGTGTGTGTGTGTGTGTGTGTGTGTGTGTGTGTGTGTGTGTGTGTGTGTGTGTGTGTGTGGTCAGAGTGTGACCCCATAAATGACTTCCCTAAACCTACTGGTCTGGAAACAGTTTATATTTACTGCGGGAAGAAACGGTAAAAACTGCGTTTTATAAGGAAAGCGCTTGAAAGCACTCTTCTCCTGTGAGCAAAAACAAAACCAAAAACCCCCAGCCTTTCCTATTGGTGGAAAAATGTACCATGTCGACCAATCAAAAAATGATATGGCAACATGGCATTTAGTTGTTTAGGAAGGGGGGATGTTTTAGGAGTGACGGCGGTGTTTTGAGATGTGAGACATTTGCGACGTTTAGCACAAATCTTGTGTAGTTAGTGTGTAGTGTAGTCAATAATTTTGTTGTGTGTCGGAACAATGAGGCGACTACTGAATGTTACAGGTGTTACAGGAGTGATACATCTCTTGTTGTCAGGCCTGCAGGTGTCAGACTGTTCTCCTTTATCTCATAGTGGACAGAAATTATTTTTGGAGTGGCACAAATAATTTGTGTGGCATCAAATTTGACGTAGAACAGCTGATTGTTCTGTAAATAGTTTGAAATGTTTATTTAAAAAAACGCCTTAGCTGCATTTTCAGGTAAACAGCTGCAAAAAACTTTGTTGTTTGCTAACTCAGTTACTTTTTTGAGGAGTAACTATATAATTATTTGCCCAACATTGGTCATTATATACTGTATTTTGCAGACAGAGAGTTACAGGACTCTCTCCCAGACCACAGACTCATAATAATACAAGTCGGAGCTTTAAAAAAACGGTGGAGTAAAAAAAAAGAAAGTTGTGTTTTCAAAATTGGAGTTCAAGTTATTTTTACTTCCAATAGTGTTAACATACTACACAGGTCATGAACAAGATTTTTTTTTAAATTTTCATTGTAAGTGGGCTAAAGCAGTTAATTAAAAGTAGTCTAACATAGATGTAAATGCTGTAATTTGATTATTTTAATAAACCATGTAAGTTGGATGGATTCGTTGCTCACAGTGGTCCAAGGGGCCGCTCAAGGAGTTTGTGTGTTCGCTCAGACACATGGAAAATTAGAGGGAACATTGGCATAGACCCTCCCAGGGAGTGCAATCCCGCTGAAGTCTCTAGTTCCCTTATTTAAAAGGAGAGTCACTACTCTAGTACATGGTTTTATCCAAAGGAGCGGTGACACGACTACTTTGCATTTAACCTAAAACTTTGTTAGTAAAGCATCCAATGTGCTAACTGATTTTTGCTTCTTTTTTTTTTTATCTGTGCTGGTCCTTGGGAAAAAAAATACAACAAAAGCAAAACATGCCTGATTCTAAACTACAAACTATCCAACCAAGAACTTGAAGAATTTAAGAATGAAGAACTTCAAGAATTTGAAGTCAAACTCAGCCACAAAGAATTTTCATTACTATGCGCCGACTACACACCCATCTGGTCTCCAGCTATCTCTGTCCGTGGGCTCCTTGCCTCTGATCCGTGTGCATGCACGGGAACCCAAAGTCATGGCACCAAACAACAATTACTGCAGATGGAAATAACAAGATTCTTCTGAACACAGCAGTCGTGACTGAAACCCAGTTGATGACAGTACAGCGTAGAACACAGTCACCAGAATTTATCAGTTGTTTATCCTGTAAGTCAGTAAAGCATTTTCACAGCATCTGGCTTGTGTCAGACACTGCTGCATCATACACAGTAACAAGAGGCATTTAGGCTTGTTAGTGTACCAAACATCCAAAAGCAAGTTAACAAGTTGCATTTCGGCTCTGTCAAAGATATTTTCCTACCGGTGACCATAAATGACATCTACAATATAAACAAACACGCTCAGATGTCATGCACTTTTATGTAGAAGTTTCAAACCAAAAGGTTTGGTCCGATATGATCACATATTTCCTCCCTGTTAGAATCCTTCCTCGGTGCAGCTTTCATGTAAAGCTTGTTAGCCTGCGGTGTTGGTTTTTACTCATCCTTTCCTCTCAGCTCACTCAGTAGTCTTGCGCGGAAGAGTGTTGTAATTCTAATGAGATTACAGCTTTATCGAAGCACACATAAGGTGACAGACTCTTTATTATCCACTCAGAATAGACCTAATTTAATGACATTGATTTGGAGTCTGTTAGAAGCTCAGAGCCTAGCAACTAGGTACAGCAAACGTGGGCGGGTGATCTGTGTGTAGGTGGATATGTGATACTGACAAGTGTCTACTATACTGAATATTTTATTATTAAAAGATTAATTAGTTATGCTAGTGGACAGCGCTTCTGAATTTTTGCATGATGAAAAGTTTGAGAGCACACGCAGATGTTCTTTGTCGTTAATGAAGTTTAATGAATTGCATTAAGATTGTGATTGACCATATCAAGGGTTAAATGTATCATATTAATAGCAGAACTAGAGTCTTTTAATTGAATTTGTTTTAATGTTGTTCATTATAAGGAAAATAATTTTTTTACTGTGCGTTAAATAATAAATTAAAAAGGAACAAAGGCAAAAAAAATCTTTGTTAATCTGAATTATTGATGTGTTTACTCACAGTTGTACTGATTTGTGTTGATGTTTACATTTACAAGCATTAGTCCGTGTGTTTTTTTTTTTCTCTTATGTTGTAAAATATGTTCTGGCCATGTTGGGCAGGTAGGCGTGTTATCACCCTTTCAAGGCTCGGTTGGGGGGACAGATATATCTGGGCTCAATTAGTTGCACTGTCACGGCAGGTTGGTGTGCTGGTAGCTTGATGGTCCTGGCTACGGGCAGCTCAGCTGTAAATCAGAGTGTTTGTAATAGGCACCGCAGTAGTCTCCAGAGCCAAGTGTGTGTTTGTGTCTGCAAATGTTCCCATGTGTGAGTGTGTGTGTGTGTTTGTGTGTGCGTGCAACCGCACATGAGGCATGCCAGAGCACAGGACAATGGCTTTCCAGCATTTTATCAGCCGTTTGGTAATGATGGCGCGCGGTGGAATCGACGCAAGCCTTTAATGGCGGCTGGTAATTTGTGTTAATGCTTTCAGCCCGGGCCCTCTGAGACTTTCAACAAGGAATTTTATGCCTCCAAATGTGGGAAAGGTCACCGCCTGCTTTATTCCATCGACCAGACGGGATCAATGCAGCTAATGTTCTCGCAGTAACTTTGTTGTTTTGCCTGGT
Organism: Neolamprologus multifasciatus; assembly: GCF_963576455.1. NCBI lineage: Eukaryota > Metazoa > Chordata > Actinopteri > Cichliformes > Cichlidae > Neolamprologus > Neolamprologus multifasciatus. The sequence continues at coordinate 20,591,306 of NC_140455.1, forward strand.
TAGAAAATCAAGACCATATTTATGATGGTCATTTTTTCCTTTCCTCTTGGCTGGCCAGCGGTCGACATGAGGTGCTTAGATGAAAGCTGCAAACATACCAATCTTTATTCATGTTCCATCATTTAAAACCCTAGCTTTGTCCCTTTGTGACAATTTCAAAGCCCTGGCCCCTAAAATATTTAGGTACGGGCTAACCAAAGAGCAACAATTTGGTTCAACTCAGGGGTATTATCTCCAGCAAGCAGCTGGTAATCAAAGAGATGCCTTCTGCAAACGAGACAAGTGCGAGAGACACAGAGCAGGGAAATAATTAGATGACTGAGATCCACATCAATAAAATGAAAGGGATATTGTATACACCAACTGGGAAGAGCACATTCAAGAAAACAGGAAAAGACCTGCTCATTTAGGAAAGCTCAGGCATCCAATCAAAGCAGAGCAGTATTAGGTGAACTGTAATTGGCTACAGATCAAATACTGCAGACGGCAAAAGAAACCGGTTTAAAAGTTATTCAGGCTACTGGGGCTATTTTTTTTTTGTATTTATTCAGCCAGAAAAAATGACTTTTGTGTATTCGTGTCACACTTTCAGTGCATGATGGCATATAAGATGTTCCTTTTCTTCCAGCAGCCGTCGTGTGGAGCCCTTGGCTTTCTGGCCCATGCATTGATGTATGGCTGTATCTGTGTACTCACAATTATGTGCGCTGGTGAGGCTGACAGTATGCCCAGGCAGTAGGGTGTGATGGATGGAGGTTGAGGGAGAAATCTCCAGGGTGCACAGCTGATATAAAAATCAGCACAATGGCGGTGGTGTAAAGGGGTGACTGACCCTGTCACCTCCTAGACTTCCCCCCTCCTTCATGTATACCTTACTGTCTTTGTCTCATCCCCTCTAAATCTTGCTTCCATTATTCATTTGCTATTTGTCAACACATCTCAAGCCACCTTCACCTGCACGTGCGCATTCAAGCTGATATAGGGTTTTAAATGCTCTCTGAAAAAGAATTCTACAAACAGCCCTAAACTCAAAATATATTCAGTTTTTCTATGACTCATTCCAGAATTAGAGGAAAAATTATGCTTCAAGCATTGTGAAAATGGACCATTTAGTTTTCTGCCATTTTCCGTTATATGTTTTTTTTAAATAAAGAAATAAGAAACCATCAAAAAATTACATTTGTGGAGCTCAGGCATCAAAGGCACACTTTTTACAAGATATTTTAATCGCCATGTGCTGCAAATCGCACAGCCTTGCTACCAATACTCTGGAACCTTTAAAGGAATATTTTTAAAATACTGTTTCACAAATTCTCAGCCATTTAGTAAAAGATAGTCTCCTTCATACTCAAAACTCATTCAGTTTCAGATTACCATTAACTTATATTAATTTAAACAACGTTAGAAATCTTTTTCCGTTTCAGCAGATATTTTTAAACCTTTGCTCAAATATGCTATTCATATAATAATTCAGACTATTTGAAAGGCAGTAGATGAAACTCTTTGATGGCAAGAAAAATATTGATGATTATTTTATTTAAAATAATATGGTAACAGGGTTGCAAGTAATTGTGTATACCAGTGCTAGCATTAATCTTGTCTCAGCAACAGATTCTACCTGTGGAATGTAATAAACTGTGAAAGTCAAGGATAAATGTAGTTACATGGGGACTTAAACTTTGAAATTCCTTTGTCTTATTTTGGTAATATGAGCAACAGGGATGCATTGGTTAGAATGGCACACTTGTTTGTTAAAATATGATGATGTTAAATAAGCGGGTTTAACGATTAAAAAAGGTATGTATCAACAAGGTCAGAATAAAAAAAGTGGGGTTCTGAAGAGGTTTTGAAGAGCTATTTTTCAAATTAAATCATATTTTGGATTTACTTTTTCATCAACCAGATTCACATTTTGTAAAATTTACACAGCAAGTGTTTGTTTGAAATCCATGGATGGAACTAAAATGGTCCAGACTATGAGCAAAACAAAACAAATCATTTAAAATTGTGTTGAGTTTTCATTAGAAAACAATAACAATTGGAATAAAACAAGGTTTTTTTCTTTTCTCTTCTTCTTCTTTTTTTTTTTTTGGAGAGGTGGAACCAGGATTTTGCAGAAAGACAGTAAACTCTGGGGTTGACAGCGGTCACAGGGATCACCAATAGCTTCCCCAATACCCACACTGGGAAATGATAATCAAATCATGGAAATGCAGAATTCACTGGCCTGTTTTATTTTTAATTTCAAGTGTGTACCTAACACTCCACTTAAAATACAATTTGGTCCATATAAAACCCTCAATAGGTCCACTAAGATATTTACAGACATTTATAGCAGTCAGGGAAAATTCATGCATTTTGGCTACAGCTCTGTAAGAAGATTACCATACAACCAGAACAACATATTAATAATTGTTTAATGGTGAGCAGATTTCACAGGCATCTCCACCTACTTGGTATGTATATGTAGCCAATTCAGTTTATTTCAGCATTAGACAGTCATACAGCCAAGCCTGGTTGGCTGGTTGGCTGTCTGCATAGTCATGTACAGTTATCTTGATGACAGCTACAACTGAACGGGCCAATGGAGATGTGTGGGCTGGGTTAGAATTTGCAGAGGGCCAGAGAGGTGGTTTTGGCATCGATTTTGCCACACATGCTAATATATTAATTCAGCAATATTCTGCTATATTCTACATGTTGACATCTGCACATGGACTGTGTGCACAGGCAAAATCTTATTCACACTTCTGCATCCTTTGAAATGAACACAGGCATGGGAAGCAGTGCCACTGAATCATCATAATCGCAAAACAAGAGAAGACAGATCTGAGGGCGCCTGTTGGGTTCATTTGAAATCACTAATGTAACTCAACCCAGCTTCATGTTTCACTGTGTGTGTTTTTGTTAGTAAAACACTGTCTGCACCATCTGCTTCCCTTTCTGGTCAACCATCCTGCAGATATTTGGTTTTATCTTTGCATCCCCTTGGTAACCACTGATTTAGGCAATTTGTTTGTTGCAGAAGAATTTCTTTGACACTAATCAACTGTAATAAACTAAACACCTTTCAAAAGTCCAGTCGAACAGCAAAGATGCAGAATTACAGAAAATAAAACTAAATGAACTTTGATTTTCATGAAATTATGTCATGGTTGTGATGAGGAACATGACATGGAAGACTAGATAAACAGCACATGCAGTCCAGGTTTACATAAACAGCGTAACTCTGAGAAAGGTCCAACCTTTCACCAAGACACCTTTCAGCAAAGAAAATACCCAGTAGTTGACATGGTTACCATTTTTGTGCTTTTAGCATCTTCACTTCATTTCATTGCACTCATTATATTCCCATGTGTTAAATGAGTCCTTGAATATGTATAAAAATGCCTACCAGTATCTCAAGAAACCACTCTGACACAGAGCCACTTAGCTTGAAAGAAGAACAAATGACATGTGACACACAGCGAACCACACCAGTAAATATCTTTGATGCCACAGGCTGGATCTTTCTTTCCCCTGTTTGGCTAACAAACTGAGTCAAACGCCACCACGGGCTAATTTCTTTGTGATATCTGATTTGAAAAGGTGTTTTACAAAAATATAAGCCATATGTGTTGAAAGCAGAAAGTTAGTATATACCGAGGAGAATTCAACGTAAAGACAGAACCGAAAGAAGGATCCTGAACACGACACCTTCAAGTCACTACGTCCCCGCAGCTCTCAAAACCAAACAGCAGCCTCAGAGAAAATACATAATTTCTTCCTTGTTGGAAAAAAAAAATCACATTACAATTCAAATGTGTTCATTTAAAGAGGCCTTTTTAAAAACATCTCCAAGGCATAGCGCGCCACGCAGTTCTTCGCTGTGGCAGGAAATAATAAATTATAAAAGGGGCCTTACTTCATTAGAGGGTGACATTATTTTGAGAACAGATATTGCGCTATGAGACAGAGTGTACAATAACACAATAACAACCATCAGCCTCCGCCGCCACCACTGCTGCCACCGCCGCCTCCCACCTCAGCCTCTTGCTGTTGACAACCCAGGATTGAATATCTTGTGGAGTGCACCGGAGTGAGCACTGTACACAATACTGTATTGCATTTGCAATAACACAAAAAGATATTTCCCAATGTAGGCCATAATTATTTCTCCCTGCGTAATTTAATCCACCGAGTGCATATTCAATTCCGATCCGGGTTTCTTGGTGTGCTGTGAGGTGTTCAGCGCGATTGTCTCTGAAATTGGATTATGATAACCTGTCACCGCTTTAATTCCATAAGATATTAGAGGTAGTGGTGGTGGAGCTGGGGAGTGGAGTGTATCAAAAAGGATGGCGACAACGATTGTGCTGGGGGCTGCGGTGTTGAGAGAGATGTGTTTAATGCATGTTTCATTCTGTGTTTCCTCAGGGGGGTGAGGGGAATAATGTGTGTCTAGTCTGACCTCTCGACACACTTTATTTCCTGATCTCTGCCGCAGCCTTTAAATATCCATTAACAGACACAATGAAGGGAGTCCAGGAGGGTGGAGGTGGGGTAGCGGTGGGGCAGGGAGGGTGGAGGGCTCTAGAATACTCATTTCTGCTTGTTATGGACTGCCAACAGGTCTTCCTGCATTTCTCCTTGCTGTCTTGCTAATGGATGGGGTCAAATGGGTTTCTCCTTCTGTCTCCTGCTACAGTTTTAATCATCTTCAGCAGACCTGGAAAGCGTTTTTGATCCACATTATTTGCAGAAGAGTTGAAGGGTCAGTTTACCTGAATTGATAAAGGGACATGGTCAGGGCAACTGGTGTCAAGCTATGCACACAGTTTTTGAACAATGTGTCAAGACACTGAAATATGAGCTTTGAATCAATGAGAGAAGCTACTGAACAGCAAATCTCAAATCACTCTTTTGAAATTAACTTTATCTATTTTTTTTACTTAAAAAAATGAGAAGAAAATGCACTCAGAGAGTGAAGTTCTTCTACAAGGCCAAAGTCTGCCTCTCAATTTTGAACAAAGTGGTCTGGACTTCCTTTCATCAAATGGAAAGAACTGAATAAAAACTTTTCCACTTCAGGAGAAATTCAACAGCAACATCTCTTTCCTCACAGGATGACAGTTTTCATGCAAACTATGTTTTGAGTCAGAACCTTTGATGGCATCTGTGCTATTCTTCTCTTAGACTGATTGTCTAAAAATGATGTCAAAGCAACTGAACCAAATTTGATTTAGAGGCGGAGAACAGTAAAAGGATAAATCCTTTGTATTCTGGTATGGGTATGGATCTGTTGTTTAAAAGTGCAAAATACATTACTATCCGAGGGTCCTCCTAGTTTACCAAACAAAAAAATCATCTATGGAACTGATCTGAGAAGTTTCTGTCATATTTCAGGCCTGCATATAGGACAAAATACCATCCAAAGTTAGTAAAGGGGAACCCCGCTTATGAATTTACCCTTGGAAAACTCACGTCTTTATATATCTATCTGAGGTGTCGTCGTTGTAGGTTTGGTAGATGTGGTCAAATGTCGTCTTTTTGGGTAAAAGAGTTAACTCGTGTTTCAGCAGATTGGATCTTAGGAGGTTAAAGGCTAGATCAGTGCCTTATAGTCTCTTTCTGCGTTACTCTTGACAGTCCTATCTTGCTTTCGTCCAGCTGAAGAATGCTGCTGTTGCTCTGGGTTGTGTGGTCTGTAGCACTGTTTGAGTTGTGGGTACTGGGCTAAGAACATAAATTACCAAGGACACCAGGACCCAGGGTTTTGCAGATGAACATTGATTGTAACCAGATGGTCAATGTTCTCACTTCACCTCTCAAAGGTTTTAACGATGTGACTACCTTTGCCTTCAACCAACTGATTATGTGATGCATCGGTTACCAAAGCATGTGTTTTAGGAGAGAGACAGAAAGAAATAACATCATCTTCTTATCTGACTCCAGTAAACCGCTAGAAGTAGCTATAGACAGGTCATGGTAAGTTACTTTGATCCACTGTGGCTGGAAAGACATATCTCTCTTTGGTCATTGTGCCTGCTGTGCCTTCTCAACTGGACATAAACATAAGTCTGACTTGTATTTTCCTCATCAGACTGCTAAACCAGCGGGCACTTGTGTCTTGTCCTCACCAACATTTTGTAAGATGCAGAGATGCATGGTAGAAAGTCAGACTTGAATTATGAATATTAGTGAGCAAAGCCCCAGGTCAACAACCTTGGATCTTTTTTCTTACACTTATCTCAAAAAAGCAAAAGACAACCGCTCAATCCTCAAATGGACTTCCTACAAAGATTTTAAAGGCACTTCTCAGTCATGTCCACTGATTTTTGCTTTTATGTTTGTTTTTTGCAAAGGGATGCATGTAAAGACTGTTTTAATGAATGCAAGTTACAGTGCATTACTACAGGTACTCATATTTATTGTGAGAATCTGGCTGCACTTCTGCTTTTAACAGTAGAGAGCAGGTCAGTGACAAAATAGGCCAAGTAGACCTTGACGGTTTCACCAGAAGTACATTTAGTGCTCTTGAAGATTATGAATTCAGACAGGTGTTACATAAGACACTTATGTGACAACCAACCCATAGCCAGTCTAACATGATGGCAGCCACCACAGCTGCTAGTGAATTAAAACCCACATAAGGAACTGCACAAGAACCATGACTGGTGGAAACATTGCTACTCCCATTCATTCTCTCAAGGGCAAGCTGCCTCTGGGGAAAGCACTGATGTGGAAACAGAAGTCACTACTGCACTAAATATCACTGTTGTCACTGGCTCACCTGTCCACACTTTTTGACAATCACAGTTTCATTGCATTAGTCATTTTAATGTAACCATCCTATGAAACACTTTAAAAACTTAAAGCAACAAGCAGGAAGATTTTACTACTGTAATGAAATGATTATCTGTTATATTATTTAAGTTCAAAATATGGTATCGGGTTATCACATAGAATGGGAAACACATGGGTATTTTATATGTTGGATTGCGCTCCCATCAGTCGTGTTCATCGCTTGTTTTGGAAACATGGAGATTGGCAGACTGAATTGTGGGACCACATTTTCTTCTTTAGTTAAATTCCAAAAAATGTCCAATATACATGTCGCTTTCCCACAGTTTTGAATTAGGAGCAGAGGGACAAATGCACGGAAGTTAATTTAAATAATAATATTGTTGATGGCTTTCTCCTTTGGAAATTTTAATAGTCACTACTTTGTGACTCATAAGTAATATATAGTCAATTGCCTTCTGTAAATCTTTCATTCAGACTTGACCATCTTGGACTGACAGTAGCATCAGCATATCTCCAGCACAGAAAAAAAAGACTGCTGCTGTTGGCTACAGACAACATTGAATTTGGAGTCCTCCTGCTGACTGCAGGACAAGATGTTCCTCCAAAAAAGCAGCTGAATGACATCAAGGACTGCTGCAAAACCAACAAGACCAGCAAGCCAACTTTAACCAAAAAAAAAGAAAAGGAACAAAACGAGCTGTTCATAGACTTTTTGAAATAAGAGCAAGGGGACTGTGTGCTAACTACAAATGTCTGCAGTGTTGGGACTAACGCGTTATTAAGTAACGCGTTACAGTAACTACGTTATTATTGTGGTAACGAGCACGGTAACTAGTTATTATGCCAAAATCAGGAACGCGTTAGTCGTTACTGGGATTTAGATAGGGTCGTTACTCGTTACTTCGTGTGGTGGCTATCGCGGAGCTTCCACAGATTCAGTAACATTAGCAAGTGGTGGAGGCAGCAGGTGGATGAGGGAAAGGGGACGCAGAAGGAAAAGAGAGCCGAGGCAGCCGCCGGTCCAAGTGTGAACTGAACTTCAGGTAAGAAGTTATGGCCTGCAGTCTATCTGAGTCAGATATAAACCAAGTTTAGGTGGAGTTTATTTTCGTTATTCTGACTTTTTTCGTACTGCGTACTAGCTAGCATGACGGAGTTTCTATACAGCTGGGTGGGTGCTATGAAGTTAATGATGTTGAACTTTATTTTGTTCATAAGTTATTAGAGTTGCCAACCGTCCCGTCTGGTATTCAGAGAAAATATTACGCGTTTCTTATTGAGGTGAAAAGGAACAGTTTGTCCCGTAATTCAGCTACAATGAAAAAGGCACAAAGCTGGAGTTATTCTGTGTCTTTGCTGCACAGCTGCCTCTTCTTCTTTCATTCTCCCCCCTCCCTCTCCCGTTTCTACTTCAATCATTAAACTGATCAATGATCAGCTGATCGGCTCTCTTGTTCGTTTATCGCCCACTTTGCGCCAGAAAGAAGAAACCAGCCGATGTCGCGTTAAACAACAGCGGCACGTTTAAGCTTGATCAGCTGTTGTTAGAATTTATTTAATATTAATTTCTAGTATCAGCTGATGTTTGCTGGAGCCACAGCTGCAAAAAAGCTGCTGGTCATGATGTCGGTTTGGTTATCTGGTGAGAGGGAAACATGAAGATGAAACCAGGAGACGTCCTTACTGAATCATCAGAGCTCAACAGGTGATGGAGAAACAGGTTTACCTTTTAGGTGACATGAATGAGTTGAAGGGAAGTTATGAACTGTTTCTGAGAGACAGATAACCCCAGGATCCTTTTTTATGTAGCTGACAGCTGGTAACTGTGCAGGTGAATTAGCAAAGTTTTGCCAGGGGGGGCCAGGTAGGGCATTAACAGGGAGAGGTGGGCACAAAGAAATACTTTTCTTTCTTATTCTCATTTAAAATGTCTCGCTTTTAAAAAATAATTATCTGAATCTTACAACAAACGATTGATAGATTGATACATATATACCATCAAAACAGTGAACATCACTGTCACAACAGCGTTTGTTTTCATTCAAAGGCTTTATGATTTTTCCTATAATGGTGGGCCAGTCTCTAGTCAAAACGCCCGGGCCAATTTTTTGTCCCAGTCCAGCCCTGTATGCAGCCCATCTTCAGTCTGGTGTTACCTACATCTTCCTATTCAGAAGGCAGAATTTCAGAGTTCTGAGTACAATCGAAAGCACCACGACTGCAGTTTTTGTGTTGGATGTAAAAAGCGCACATGACGCTGTGACGTAGGCTAGAATCATGGCAGCGGTCAATGACGGTCCAGGTGTGGGATTTCTCTCGTGGAAATATGCACATTATCTTTTCCTTTCTATTGGTAGGTGGCACAGTGCACTTGTGGCAAGTAAACAAGCTAGAAGACTGGCAAAGTTATGGAAGCAACACATTAACAAGAGAATTCTGAGTAAAACCAAAGTTACTTTCCCTAGTAACTAGTTACTTTGAAAGTAACGAGTAACTTGAAGTAACTGAGTTACTTTTGATAGAAGTAACTAGTAATGTAACTAAGTTACTATTTTAAAGTAACTTACCCAACACTGAATGTCTGTGACTTAAAAATGTTCAAGAGAGTCCCCTAATATATAAATTATACGTTTTGGAACAAAAAAATGAATAAAAAAGGAACAGCAGTTGTAGGCTTATCATTGGTAAACTTCTGTGGGGCAAAGCTGGAGTGTCCTGTTCAGGGCATGTGCCAGGGCGAGGTGGTAAGACAAATCAGCTCTACCCCAGGGTAACAAAAGTGCTTCATTCATACACTCAATGGATTGAAAGGAATAATGAGGGCCAGTTTGGCACCAGCTGGGCAGGTTCAGGTTTTTCTTACCTTTTTTTTCTCTCTTATTCTCCTCCGTTGTCTCTCACTCTCAGGTAAAGTTGTGGGCTGGAGCTTTCTTGGGTCGACTTCCTTTTGAGGGCTTTCTCTCCTGCACCAGTTGTTGTGATCTAATTATGACGCTGAAGAGTTAGTGGAGCTAAAACTCTTATGTTAGATTGTTGTCATTAATTTGATGGTAATTAGGCCATATTTATTGTCAGCCTGCTTTCATAGGTTTGGTCTAGTAATTGTATTCTCTCATTTACTCTATTACCTGAAGTCTGTGTGATCATTCCTAGATCCATGACCCAAGTTATCTCAAAGAGTTAAAGGACACTGCCTGTAAACCTTACCTGAGTCAAACAGCCAAACTAAAGGACTTATCTGCAACTTTCAGTACCTGCCTGCCCACTTTCCTTAGATTCTCTCTGTGCTCCGCTGGAAACTCACCTGCACACCAACAGCTCGTCTTGCAACTAAGACCTCAATCTCCTACTGTGAAATTTGCTAAATCTTTTCAGACTCATCATTTCCTGTCATTTCCAAGGGGGACTCCAACTGTCAGTAGTGACAATACTTTCCCAAACCACTTACCTGTTCTCCACAATTACACTCAACCTTTTCAATAAACCCTTTAACAGTTGTCTGAGTCTGCTCCTTGGATCCAATTTGTAGTTAAACATGACACCAGGAGTGTTGCAGGAGTTACTGGAACAGTGCTGAGAACAGCAGTGGACTGCCTTTGGGACTATAGTTCCACATTCTGAATCCCAAAACCTTTCATGTGATTAAATATGCTGGAAGGCAGCAGGGGTTCTGTATCAGGGTTTTCTAGGCTCTACCTAGATTAACTGCCTTCCCAGTCTAACAAGACCCATCTGCCTTGTGGAGAAACATCCTATGTTAAAACAGATAAGGAAAAGACACAGTTTAAGGTTCTGGTCATTTCACTCAATTAGGGAGCCTTCCTAAGCAAAAATAATTATTGAAGCAAAATCCTGGCCTTTTTAAAATCAGAAGAATGATGTCATCAGTGAAAATCAATGTATTCGCATAATCTCAAAGACCGTACTCAAACGACAAGATAAATCAGTTCTTCTCGTGACTTCTCCATTCATTGTTTGCAGCAGAGTGACAAAATATGCAAAGTCTTTGCAACAGCATACTGTGGTGTTTACGTTAAAAACGTCTTTAACTTTTGTCATACAGCAGGCAGCAAACCTATGTACTACAGGAGATCCCTAAATGTATACCTAGAATATATTTTTGCATGAAGAATGAGTAGGCATCTCCCCAGACTCGCCCTAAGCTATGCAACAGCATGCAATTCACATCAAAAGGTGCCAGTGGATGTCACTGGCTATTTTTTATTTTTTTTTGCCTTCTAACAAAACTGAGCTACTGTCTTGCTCCCAGTGGTGTAGTTTAGAAGAAGAGGCCCCATGCGTGGAGGAGAGTGTCTCAGTGCAAGTCTGCTTCACTTGCCTGACTCTTTATACTGAGAGAAGAGAGACGGATCATGACAGACACTATGATCCACGTCAGTTAGCATCCGACTGAGCCGCTACAAAGAAACGTGTGCTAGATGTCTCATGTTTGGTTCCGGATTGTCACAGAGATGTGAGGATTCCATTGACAAGCCCCTATCTGAAGGCCAGTTTTTTCTGTTCTTTGAACAGTAGGTCACAGATGACAATGACCACAAATACAGCACAGTTGTCGAATTTTGCATAATTATTTTGTAAAAGCCTGCAGCTCTGCCTTATCTGCATATAACTCCTCTGCTTGTGATATGATCTAATCTAGTCATCAGTTTAAGTGCCAGATTTGAATCAAACCCATTAATTTAGGCACTGTTTGATTTGACTAACTGCTTCTTTAAATCTGCATCAGCGCTAATGATAAATTTGTGCTCAATTTGTTAGGCGACTATGTTGAGTTGTGTTAAGAGGCCTGTAGGTCTAATGGTCTGTGCTTACCTATGCTTTAATGTGTTCTGAGTAATCCCACTTCCATCACAGCCCTCTAATCAAAGACAGAGTTAAATGGATGGATGATAAATAGACTTTTTACTTCTCTCATTACACGCTGACTAAAGTGGACCTAATGGCTAATCACTGTAAAAACAGCCATATTTCCATCTAAAATCAACATTTTTAAAGCTCTTATTCCACTTGATCCTTTTTCTTTAGGTTGTGGCTGTCATTCTTTTCTTCAAAAGCAAAAACAGGCTTGTTTCAAATTATTGCTAAGCCATACAGAGGTCGAAAAGCCACAGGCCTTTATAATGCCAACAGTCAGAGAAGATTAAAAACCCTCTCTGTGGCTTCCCTTTTTTCATCATGGCAGATACATCACAAAGGTGGGGGTGGGGGCAAGGAAATGGCGCTTGTTTCTTTTTCTTCAGAGAGCCGATTTAGCAGTTGGCACCACTTTCACTCTGCTGAGTCCTCCTCCTCACAAGGCATTTTCTCTCTATTTGATGTCTGTGTCAGTTTCTTTCTGTCTCTCTGTCTTTCTCTAATTTAATAATCTGCTTTGAACTTTATCGTGCAAAGGCCTCACTTTGTTGGCCGAGCAGGCAGGCAAAGCAACATGCAGCGAGTAGGGTTGTCTTCTGGGGTGGGGTGGGGGGGGATGACAAACGCATCTCGCCTTGTCCTTTATTTGCTGTGAAAAAGGCAAGTGTGTGTGTGTCTGTGTGGAGACTTGAAGCTCAGGCTCATGTGGTTTAAACCATCTGCAGCTGGTGCCAAGCATAAAGCACCAGCGGTCTTAAGATTGATCATGTCGTCCTTGCTCTATGTTACATATCAACTGAGCAGAACTCAAATGAATTCAAAACAGGAGGCTTTTCAGACGCTTTTTCTCAAAACTTCAGAGTAAGTACTATTATTTATCTTTTTTTTTCAATTTTTTTCTTCATAAATTATACAATCTTTAGATGTTAGTAAATTTGGATGTTGATTGCAGACAGTGTTTTGGATCTGGTTGCCAGATTAACCATACAAAAACAAAAATGTGGATTCTTTGAACAGTGTTTGGTGAGTTGCTGCAATGTATAATAGTTTATTTCTTTATAAATGTGTACTTTCAGAGTCTATTGTCACCTTTGTGCTTGCATTTCATGACAGGATCTTATAAATATTTGCTTAAAGAGATGCATCATTGTTTACCCTAATGAATAGTGTATTAACAGTGGGTTAGATCGCATTGCAACAAGGGTCAGGTCAATGCTAAGGGGTTAAAGGTAGAGTCAGGGTTAGGGTTAGGTTCACATCCAATCCTTTATGTGGAATTTTAACCTATTTTGGATACAAATGTTTGATTTCACCTGCAGAATATGCAACGTGTATCTATACATGCAAACTAACTGTTCTAAGAATTATGTCTAGAGTCTCACATTGTTTCTCACATTGTTGTGAAGGAATTTTGGCTCACTCTCCTTTACATTGTTGCCTCAGTTAACTGAGGTTTTACACAGGACTTCATGGGTGACAATGACTGTAAGGTACCCAGGTCGTGGGGCTGCAAAGGAGCCCAAATCATCAGCTCTCGACCACTGTGCTTGATCATTGGTAGGAGGTGTTTGTGCTCATATGCTGTGTTTGATTTTACCCAAACATGTCACTCTGCATTATGACCAAACACACTTTGGTCTCCTCTCATCAGGACTAGTGCAGGGGTCATATTACACATTCCTTGTTACTTATTCTTAAAAGTAATGCAGTATGTTACTTAACCCTTTAAGACCTACCATAGAACCAAGTCCGCCAGAGCTTATATTATATTTTTACATGCTGTAGTGCCATTTTTGGGAGCATTTCAAGTTGCTATACATCAATACAACCATTACAGCCTAGATTTTAATAATAAGTCTGCATTAAGTGCATAGTAATTACATAAATTGCAAAAAAGTGCAATAAACTACAAAAGAATTGAAAATCGTTTTTGTTTTTTTAACATATATTTCTAGTTAGAGAAATTTAAGAGGCTTATCCCTCAAAACTGCAAATACAAAAAAGTTGCACAAAATAGTTTCCCACTACAGGAAATTTATTTTGAGTGCCTTCATAGTTTTATTTTTGAAATACACCAATTTTTATACACTGCAGGAAAAACGAAAATAAATATTATAGTGCAAATTTGCAAAAAAGCAGCATATGCATCAAAATAAACTATTTCCAGCAGTGCAATATGAGTCCTAAGCATCCCAGAAACGACACAGAAAGTCATAAAGTCAAAGATAACTTTTAAAAACACCAGTATAGGCTCATTGAGGCCCGGACGGTAAAAAACTACATTTCTGCGAAAATGACGTCACTTCCGGTTTCGGGCATGTCATGGCGGACATGCGATAGTTCGCTAGGTCTATTCCAACATAGGAAGTGTTATGAACAGCTGATCGGATCGGCAAGCGTGTTTCTGGAATATTATGTTTTTGTTGCTGCAAGCGCTTTTTATGCAGTTTTTGCAAAGATATATGTGGAAGGAAACTGTGACTTAGGACAAGCTGATGGCATAAGATGTAAGTACAACTCCTCAGGTTTCATATGCAAAAAAAATTATTGCGCTAGCTCACGTGGTTGCAGAGCTACCGGAATTTAAAAATAGTTATGCAAAACAGAGCTTGCCCGCTCAGACCGGTTTTAAAGGGTTAATTATTCACCAGGAAAAGTCTTTTGTTACACTATTTGTGTCATGGTCCCTGTGCCTCCCCGGCCAGCCCAGTGTGGCCACAAGTGTTGTTGTTTTTCTCTCGCTCTCTCTCTCCTACCTGTCTGCCTGGGCGGAGCTCTGATTGGGCTCCTGCCCATGGCCCACGCACCTGCAGCTGATCTCTAGCGATTGCAGTTCTCTGGCTCTTCTTAAGGCTGGGGCTCTGAGCTATTCGTTGCTGGAATATTGAGTAACTCTCGTTAGTATTGACTGGCTTCTTTGCGATTCTACTGTTCCCGTGTTTGCCTTCGACTTACCCTCGTCTGTGTAAATAGGTTTACCTGGATCAGCCCTTCTGTGACCCCTGGACCCCGTGAGTGAGAGTGAGCTGCTTGTGTGGAGACTGTTTGGACGAGGAGCAGAGCGAGTGCGAAGAAGTGTGTCTCCCCAGCCTGTTGATCCCCGGGACCCTGGTGTTTTCCCCCACCCCTTCATGTGTATATAGCGCACCAGTGTGATTAATAAAGTGTCGTTGAACCGTGCTACCTCCGTCTGCGCCTGAGTCCGTTCCACTCCCGTGACAATTTGTTACATTATTTTCTCATTACGCCCTGAAACTAACTAAAATTGTCTCAAAATTACAAATTGATTGTTTGATTGATTGATTGATTGATTGATTGGAGCCTTTATTTGTCACTTGCAGTTCCCTGCAGCAAAATTGGACCTTTTTCGGCCATACATACAATACACAAACATCACAATGAGGAGACAGGCAGCATAAAGAAAACAATGAAATGAATAACACGCAAGGGCAGTCGAGGAGGAAAAAGAAACTCTGCCATTAAATGAACATATAAATGTTCGGCTACAGTCCCGCATACCAACACATATCCTAATAAGGACACGTGTACACTCTTTCTTTTTAGTATTTGCAAGTGAACACAAAACTGACAACACAAAGCAAAGTTGAAAACAAGCCAAAGACACTTAACAGTGTTCGTTTAGAAACATGAACAGGTAGAAACGGAGCCTTCGGCCTGACTGCTTATCACTGCTTTTGCCCTCTGTTGAAGTTCAGGCTCTAGCTGTTGGGGTAGGGTCAGTCAAAGTTCTTAGCTAGCTTTGTGTTAGCATGCTGTTTGTGTAGATTCTTGCAAAGAGCTGAAGCTGTGTTAGCAGCATAATGCAGCTGTTGCTGTCTTTGTCTCTGTTTGCATTTCACCATCACTCTCTTTTCCATTGTGCAGATAAGAGCCTTTGTAATACAGGTAAGGACATAAATGTAATTGGAATGATATTCCTGAATATAGGATAATGTAATGTTACTCAAACACTGGTCACGACATTGTTCCAATGCTGTGCTGTTCTTTTTCAGAGAGAAAAGGCTTTCAACGTGCAACACGTCCATGCAAGCCATATTTGTTTACTCTTTTTAAATTGTGCTGTCACAAACTTTAACATTTAGCATGCTTCCTGAAGCCCGTAGAGTCTGAGATGTAGCTCTTGGGTTTTTTTTTTTTACAATTTTTTCGAGCATTGCACAGTCTGACCTCAAGGTGCACTTAGTTGCTGCTTACCCTTTTAAGTCCTTCAAAAGCAGTAAGGGTGTATTTCATTTTTCACACATTTTTTCATAGGACTGCATTGAGTCCTGTGAAAAGTTCTTTTTTTGTATATTCAATTTTATTTTCTTTCTTATGAGTACATGTTTTAGCTTCTACAAGGGAAAAGTACCAGTAGAGTTGGACACAAATGTTCTATTATTCATTTTTTGGGTAGGCATTTGTTTTTACTGTTTTTTATTGATGGGATTTGGATATGTTTCTTTAAAACGTCGGTACACTTATTTAACAGATTCAGCTGTTTTGATATGCACAGTGTCGTTCCTTTTAGTATTTTTGGTGTGTGAGACCAAATTATAAAGATATTCTGTCAACTCTAATTTTCTGTCTGAGTGATCATTACATGTAAATACATCCCAAATCACAGCACATCTGTTGTCTTTAATTTGTGGTTTATGGTATATGACAAAGATAAAATTAGGACCCTTAAAATAAGCTGAGTAAAAATAAAAGACGGTTCCATTCAGGGTCCTAATTAATTCACATTACCCTGATTTTTTTTTTTTTCATGTATTTTCTGTTACTTACTTCTGATACTGCAGTTTTAATACCCCCCCCCCCCCCCAAATAAATAAATAAATAAATGATAGGCAGTTCCACAGGCAGAGTTTAGATAGAGCCCAAACTGCTAACACTAGCAGCATTAGCATCCTGGCTTCCGTAAAGGCCTCTTAAGGTAATATAGCTCAACAGTCACCCTGCTTGACTTTTCAGTAGCTCATCACTCGGAAATTACAGTGCAACACACTTGATAATGTATATACTAGTATTATCATCACTGTTATTATAGAATAAAATAGTATATCATCTTTTGTCACATAAGAGTAAATATGACTGCCAGTAACAGTGCGTGTTAGCCTTCAAGTGTAGAAGAATATGATTTTTTATAAGCTTTTACGAGTTGTTAAATTTAAAGTATCAGTGCAGCTGTCGTGTTGAAGTGGATAATATTTGGTTCAAGAATGAATAGTTTCGAAATGTAACTAGCTTTCATTTGAATTGATTTTAATCCTAAACTGAATATCAGCAGAACATAACATCCAAGTATTTACACTTAATATTCACTGGGGAGAAATAGGTACACACAAATAGGCACACATATGGTGTTTCCCATCATAATATACCATTTTCATGATGATGATGATATGTTGCACCTCTCTTCAATAACATGTAATTTGTATTACAATATGCCATATGGATGAAAATTAGAGCCTATATTTTTACGTCTTACATGTTCTTTTCAAGAAAAAAAAGGCAATAGTGGTGGCAGTTTTGAGTTTTTCTAAAGATAGAAACGTTCTATTCTTAGGAAATTATTCAACCGCAAAGCTGAATTCAAAAAAGGTTTGGCTTTGGTAAGTGAATTTCATTAGATGCTGCTAAACGCTTGTAGACTGTCAGTGGTATGTCAGTAAAAAGTGTTTGGCATGTTTTAAACAGCAGTCTGATAAAAAATTTCCTGGGCACAGGGGAGCCTTTTATGAATAGTCAATCAGCCAATCTGTGCTGAGGTGTGTGATCGCTTTGGCCCCATCATGACCTTTTCTGAAAACAGCATGTGTATACATGCAAACGCTGCGTCTACCACTGAGAGTAGAGTTTGCCGAAAGGGGCAAAGATGAAAAGAGCTTGATCACAGGGAAGAGGTTTGAAAGGCGAATGAAGAAAGTTTGAGTGAAGCAAAACACAGACTTCCCTTTATGAAGCGTTATGAAGATTAAAAGGCAGAGTGACAAGGGAGCAGGTGTGCAATAAAAGAAGCTGGGAGGATGTTACGTCCCGATCTAAGGGTACAGTAGCACAACATAAGGGTTAAAAAAGGGTGTACCCTCCCCGGTTCCCAAAGCCAGACCCAATAGCCAGTCTACCGTTAAAGGTGAGATTTATTGCTACACCAATAAGACCAAAACTGAAAGCATAAACTCCAGGATGAATAAAGCCCACAATAAAAAAACAAAATAAGCTATTCCAAAGAAGTGCTACCTAAACCCTACATGAAAACAAAACCAAACAAAAGACACACATTACCCTTAAGTCCCTAATTTAACAAGAGAAAACATACAAAATAAAAAGGCAGTTCTCCCCCTCTGCGTCAGGGCTATTTACAATATTATAAACAAAACCTAATTGTTTTCAGAACACACCAAGCACATGCACTGCAAGTCCTGCCATTTGCTGCAACGGGAACAGTTGCTGCAGACAGTGTTTTTGAACCGGCCAGTTGATAGTAGGGGCCAATCAGCAGCTGCCAGGTCAAAACCAGCCCAAACCAGATCACCCAATCAGAAGGAGAGCCTCCAGGGACTCTTAAGGGCACAGAACACACATATACAACACAGTCCAGACATACTGACATACACTGATTCAAAATATAGCTTTGCATTGTAGTCAAAAACAAGGCGGTGGTGATTGGGCTGTTTTAAAGTGGTTGCGTTAAAAGGCATTGAATTAGGAATCAACCTAGTCAATCACAGTGGCACAGGCAATTTCTTTGCTTGCATTGAACTGATCATAGGAAATTGTGCCAAGGGAAATACTCGCAGGGGTAGAAGTAGCATTGGGTTGCAGGAAGGATCTAACTCCATAACACTTATGAGATGCATAAGCTCAACCTCTTTGGTTTTAGTTTCAAGTTCCACCTCTTTTAGGTGAAGAGCCAGCTTGAGATCCTCCGTAACCATTCCAGCCAGTAACAGACTGGCTAGGTCAATGTTTGTGATCTGAATGGCAGAAGGAGCTTCCACCCCTGGTGTCATCCGTCCACTGAAAACTTGTGGGATGGTTGTGACAGCTTTTGCTTCCACTTCTATCATTAAATCTCCAAAAGCACCAAACATTTGAGGTTTTGTCTTTCCAATTATGCCCCTTTCCATTAGCTGCTCTGACAGACATTGCTTAATATTTGGCTTGCATGCATTCAATGATACATCAACATGTAAAAAATTGGTAAAATTTATGTAATGTAAAATCATGTAAAATCATCAACAACAAATCTGCCTTTGTGCATCAGGAACGTTTTTTCAATGTTATACTGTTGTGCAAAATCATCTAGATCAGATATCATTGTGGCTAGGCTACCTACCTCACTACAAGAAAACCGCCAACCAAAGGCTGTAGACTACCTACAAAATACAAAAGACCAAAAAAAGAAGCAGATGAAAAAAAAGCGGATGAGCCCCCACTTTATCTTACAGCATGGCTCAAAAGACACAAGATAAATATGGAGACTAACACCAGACTTTCAAAACAAAGAGGTTTTATTTTACATTTCATAACAAATTAGCTAAAACAGTTGGTACCGCTAAGGTGCATTAAGACAAAAACTGGTGTGCCCCTCCAAAGTCAACCACAAGCATGCGTTTATCCACACCTCACCAAGTGGGGTCAATTCAGCCCAGGTAACACCTCCAGGCTCCTGTACCGCCACTGCAAAGCGAATAGGGGTTGCAGAGGGGTGTATCAGCAGACACAAAAGTCTCAGACATAAGGTTCAGTGAGTAAACAGTTCTGAAAGTAGCAACAGATTCAAATGGATGACTGCAAAATTACCATCTTACAACAATTCACTTGACTGCATGCTACCTGCATGTTTGATCATGAATTTTCTTCAGGGCTTTTGCTGTGTAACTAATTTTTATAAAGGATCTCTGTGGGATATTTTGCTTATTGACTTTTTGTAATACAGATTTTAAATTATTTAAAAAATCATCCTGAGATATCCATAATAACATGTTATTATTTGTTTAGCACTCATGGCTGATAAGCAACTGCAATCAGAGCCTTGTTTCATATGTTTGTGTTGTCAAAACAGTAATATAAGAGAAATTTCCTGCCCTGCAGTATTACATTACAATTCTTTATTGTCTGTTGTAACAATGGTGGTAGATGGCTGTCTGGCCTTGAGCATGGTTCTGCAGGAGGTTTTTCCTTCCTACTGTCGCCAATTTCTTGCTCAAATGGGGTTCTTTGGTTGCTGGGATTTTCATTTATCCCAATTCACAATTAAGCACTATTTTGGTACTTTACAGTATATACTTTTTCCAAACATAGCTCACATATTCTCAATACCTGTTCCATTATCAGATAGACAAAGTGAATCAACATATTCCACTGTCATAGACATGGACATTTTTCTTATAAAACTCGCTTCAAAATAAATGCTTAAAAGATAAAGCCATAAACCAATCAGCACTATCTTGATATGTGCACTGAACTGAGGGAAAACACTTTATGGCAGCAAACAAGCAACTAAAACAATACACGATAAAGGTGGAGCCAATCAGTAACATTACAACATTAACTAACATGTTACCCATAGCATGCTGCTAAAGCCGTTACCAAATATTTACAAAAATCAAATTCATTAGACTACCATTGCTTGTGTTCTTTTACTTTCCGACCTTAGTAACTAATCTAAGCAATATATCAGTTGTGACTGCTTTTATTTTCTATTTCTGGCATAATACTAACCTGCAAGCAAGAAAGAAATGATTAGGCAGGGAGACGTGGGTTGTCATTGCAGAATTCTCTGCCATCACGAGAAAACAGCACCTAGCATGCTTCAAACTACTAACAATAGGCCAAAGCATGGTCTCACACTTCCACCTACTGGTAGCTGATGGAGCATCAGCTACAAATATCCTGGACTACTTACCAGGTCTATAGTTAAAACTAGTTAATTTAGGGCATTTTCAAAGGAAAATCTGACTTACATTTAAAGTAAAATAGCTTAAATATAAATTAATTTACATACGTATGATCACACATTAGTGGGTGTCACACATAGATAACTATAACTACAATTAAATGTGCTGGGGGCAGTAGGCACCTTGAAGACAAATGTTCTGTGTTTACAGTTTATGTCATACTTTTTTATTGTTTCATTACAGCTCAGAGAGTAAGTGTTGAGTGTTTGCTGTCGGCATCTTCCATGCACACAACGGGTGACCACATCAATCTGCTAGCAACCAAAGCAATGGTATTTTTCATGGAGCACCTTCTTTCTAACTAATGTCACCTAGTGATGGACAGCACCCTCCAGTAACCACTCACCCACTGGTCAGAGATACACATTTTTCTATAGTAACCAGTGGTTACTGGATAGGGGCTTGCTGAACAGTTTCAAGGTCTGTCTGAATGGAGCTTTAGCAAATCGATTTCACAGTGACCTCCAGCAACTGCTCTCAGCCAGTTGGGGAGCAGTCATTTTTTCCTGTGTGACTCAGTACTGCTGCAGAAAGTATTTGTTAAGGTTGGGTTCTCATATCTAAAATCAAGAAATGACTTCTTCATGGATCAAGTGTCCTAATCATTTGACTCATTATTTTTTCCCAATGTCTTTTGTCAGTGGACACACAGCCATATATCGGCTATTCCTGTGATGGTGCTGCAACGTGGTGGGAAGACTAAAAATATATTTAAAAATATCAAACTCTTTTCTGGAACAAATGTCAAGCATTTGAAGTACTTTCTTCAGTAATAAATACAATATAATAAATATATCATCAAGTTAGGTTTGCTGTTAGCCAAGTGTAGGTGGTTTGCTAGTTATAGTTTTTAAAAGCATTAACTAATGATCAGACAATGTCACTGGTCAGTTGCAATGTTGATCTTGCACCAACAATATTCTGATGATGCAGGAACAACAGGAGGATATCAGATGGTGCAACACAGAGATGTCACAAGAAAAGTGATTTGATTTGGGAAAATACAAATTCAATCTAAGAGACATCCAGGAAACATTTTGGTTGGTTGCTTAAATCATCTGAACTGATGATTCAGTAAGGAGGAACATTTAGATACATTGGAGTCATAATTACATGAATCTTACCAGATGTCACTGTATAAATGTTTCTGATGAGATGTATCTACCTCTAAAAAAATCAGTATAATGCAGATGTCTAACCCAAAGATACAAGTGACTGATTCACTGCTGGCATCTCCTCCCTTTTATAGATTGCAGTGTTGTAACCAGGGGCAAGTTCATAGAAAGTACAGTGACAAGTTTTTTGATCTGAGCTCAGAAAATGTGCCGCTTTTGCATTTTTAATTGGCCTCTGATGTTTCTTCATTTGCTCTGTTGAACTCTTCTAAAATATCTGCATAGTGTGATGACCTTGCATTACCTTCTGGTGGGCTCACCGAGCCATGATTAAACTTGGGCTTTACCAACTAGAAAAGATAGTTAGATGTTAGACATACCTCAATAATTTAGATATATTAATTCAAAAGCAAAATTGTGAGTGACTTTTTTCAAAGATTAGCATGAAAATAGTTGAAATGTTTCCTCTGGTAAATAAACAAAAATTATAACTGTATTTTTATTAAACTTTCTTGTGACACAAACTTGATTTACGTCTGCATAAGTGCACAATTCTTAATGTACTATTTGTTAAACTCAATAGGACCTGGAGAAGCAGCCTTTCTGCCATTTTACTTTAGTGGTCAGTTGTGTGGAAAGCTTGTCTCTCAACAACAATGGTAAATAACAGCATGCAATAATTAGCAATAGGAATACAAAAGCTAAGTGTAGATCGGAACAGCGTTAAAGTGTGAAAGCAGATCAGCAGGATTAGGGGCAGGGGAGCTAATCAAAATGCAACTCGGTTAAGTAAGGTTCACACTTTTTAAAAACAACAGCTATGTACACACAAGCAGTGTCTCTTTGTGCATTCATCCCTCCTGTTCATATTGGCCATTAAAAGATCCCTGCAGACCGAGGATTGTTATTGTGGAAGATTTGTCTAACTCAGACTACTGCGGCCTCCTATCATCTTCAGATAATTATGGGACTATATTTTTAAACCGAATAAGGACAGAGAATTTTATTCACTCACAGAAAAAAAATTTTTTTGTGGTGACCAGTATGAGCAAGAGGCATGATTAAAGCAAGCATATGGACGTAGTCTTAAAAAAAATGACAAGATATCGTTACACCACTGAACAAGATGTAAAACAGCCTAATTCCACATAGGTTCCACTACATATGGGCTCCCAATATTATACTTCACAACATACATATTTACAAAACTATATTTAATGCAAGTTAATCAGAAATCAAAGTTTTGATGCAAAACGTAGCACACTGGATACACCAGTGGCTTGAAGAGTTTGCAGCACACTTTACACCCAGCAGTCATCTAGTAAGCAGAACTGATCTGAGCAGGCACAGCGATTCAACACCCAGGGAGAGTGATGCCTTGAGGTAAATGAAAGGTGATGTGAGTGTGTATAGATTGTTTTGTCAGAGCGAGATTCTGCAGATTCTCTGTAACGGGTGCCACGTTCGCTCTCCTTACCCATTCAGGATGATATGTCGGAGACCTGACTGTGAAATAAATTCAACAGCAAGATTAACAGAGATATAACGGCAGGTGGGGAAGAAGACACAAATACAAAGAGGAGGAAAAAGTGGGTGGGTGAACACCTGAGCAAGCTGCCAACAGTGACAGTGTGAGAGATTTGATTCCTACTGTAGCAAATCTTTCATACTGTAAGGAATTTTGAACTGAAAGAAATGAAGGGGGGGGGGGGGGGGGGGGGAGAAAATGTGGAAGTAAAATAGGTGGAATCTAATGCCAAAGCTGAGCACATCTACAACTGAAAGCAGTCTCTTAATACTGAAAACTAAAAGCAAGATGAAGCGCAGGAGTAGCACAGTCAACAACCTTTTTTCACTGATTACTGCTTACTGAAAACTGCCAGTGCAAATTTTCCAGGATACAATTAAATCTAAAATTCCCAAATTGACAACCCAACACATAACAGAGCAATTTACAACATCTGAAAATTCAAACCTCTTGGTTAACAATTAATACTAATAATTACATGATCCACCCTTTCTTTTCTTAAAAGGGTTGGCGTAATAAGCATATGCTTCAGCCAATACCTTTTGATTAGCCTTGTCTCGTGCTTTCTTGTTTTGTGGTCATCTTTATCCTGTATTCACTAAGATATTTGAATACTAATCATGTGGCACTGCTTTCAACAGCAGATGAAAGACAATAGTTTTCAATGAAATCCCACAGGCATCATATTAAATAACCATTTCATGTAAAATCAGTCAAGTTTTTAAAAACACACCATTTCTCTATGGTATTTCAAGAGTTACCTTCAAGTCAGTTTTAGTCAGATTTTACTTCTTTTTTTGTGTTTATTGATAATATTATTGTCACTTTTATTTATTTTGGTATTTGTTTTTATTTTATTTTAATTAATATGCATTTTTGTATTTCTTTTAGGTCCAAAGTTTGTTTATTAACTCAAGATTTTACGTTCTCAAAGATCAGAATCAGGAGGTTTCTATTTCCCCCTTGTCTTCCATGACCTCCCGGGAGTGGCTTAGTGCCCCGCCAGAGGGGCCCGCCCCATAGTTTGAGAACTACTTTGTTACAGCAACATGGTTACGTAGCTGATTGGACCAAATCAAGGAAAGAAAACACATTTTTAGAGAAGCAAAGCATTTTAGCTAGGATAGTCAGACGCTGGCACATGATAAGAAAATTGTGACAAAGAGCAGTCGGACACACAACATCAGTGATTGGGATATTGTTTGATTTCTAAAGCTGGATAGACAACAGAGTGATTGCAGCTGCAAGATATGCAGAGGGGACCTGTACAGATGAAGACAGGAATATAATAACCCTTTCAGCCGTTTGCAGTCTTGGAAAGCCAAAACAGACAAAATTTGAAAACGTATAAATATAGGGGAAAAGTTAGAACTTTTATTGTGATGATGTCCAAGCTATTCAAATTTAGGATAAGAACCACAGCTACAGTGTTTTGAAAATCTGCATTTTAGCCTTTTGGATTTTAAGAAAGAGTGACAGACAGGTCTCTGCTATGTGTGGTTATAGTTCATTCGCTTTCTCTGTCCAAAGCAGATAAGTAGGAATGTAACTTTTACTCGCTTTACAATGACATTGTCTAGCTTTTTCCCTGACACGACGATTTCTCTTAAAGATGCGAAAGTCGACACTGCCAACCACCTGTTTGATTCAGTTTATTCATAACATCGCTTTGGGTAATTCAGTCACATGATGGGGGAAGAACAGTGCAGTGAATTGTGGGACTGTGATGACCATGGCACGGACTCGGTGGGTTATTTCAAGCTCTGCCTTTAACCTTTCCATGCAGGTGCTGAGATTTCTGACCTTTACACCGTGCAGTTCCCTGCTGCCTTTGAGTGCTTTTGATAGTTATGGAGTGGAGCTCTCAGCATGTGTATGTTCAATGTGTATGCACTTTTATTGTGTATAAGTGTGTGCTTGTATGTTTCAAGTGTATGACCTTGTGTGTGTGTGTGTGTTGATTCTGTGGGTCCTACAAAGCCATCCGGGCCTTGTGCAGGAAACTCGATTTGACACGAGCATAGTGAAGATTACCTGTGTCCAGACAGTTACTGCCTTACAGACAATAAGAACTGCCATCACTCACTTTTTAAGGTCAATGTGCTGAAACAAGGGGCTTCACTAGGCCGGAAATAACCTTACAAATGACCCACCGGGTAGAAAAAGGAAGAGAAAAGGGAGATAAAGGTAAGGAGAGACACAGACGGAGAAATAGTGGGTGGCAAAGCCCAACACAGCAGGTGTCTGTCAACATACCAACCAGCTTTACCTCCACCAGCTTCAGCCAACGTGTTCGTCTTTTAGTGCATATCACAGTCATAGCTTTGGTTTAAAATAATCTGTCCTGATTATTTTCCATTAACTTAACAATTACCACTGATCAGCTACAACCTCAGACTCATTGAAAGACTAAGTAGATCAAATATCAGCTACTTCTGATTTCCTCGTCTCTCCTTTATCATTATTTTTATTATTACTTAGTGGTCTGCTTCAGTGATAGCTCAAGTGAGTAAACTCTTTCTTCTCAGTTATGTGTGGCCTGAGCTGTTCCTCTATTTGTTCTGGGTTTTGTGTGTGTGTGTGTTGAGCTAGACTGATGAGTTATACACAAAGAATCTCATCAGTGTGACGAATGTGCACACTTATAATTTCATCGCATATTTTATCCCTGTTATGTAGAGGCTGCAAGGCCTTTTTCATCTGATTGCTTCATTTAGTTGCTTTTGTCCCATCTGAAACAAAACTAAACCCAAATATGTGGTGTTGTCTTCTTTCTCAAACCAAACAAGTGTCGTGGGCAGGTGGAGTATTGTGAGAACCGTGGTCTCTATCTGAGAGAGATTTCTGTTAGTTGTTAGAGAAGAGAGAAGATTCCTACTTATAGTTTTATAGGGATTAAGAAGGGGCTGCTGGTGGGCAGGCAGAATGTCTCAGGGATGCGAGAGGGTTGGTGGAGAATGTGTGGACAGGTGAAAAAGGTGAATCTGTGTTCTGCTGTCTTCAACAGGTTAGTCAAACTATAAAGTTCAGGGATGTTTCACAGGCGGTCTCTTTAGAACTCCTCAATGAAACATGGGTCAGGAAACAGAAGTCTCAACCTTCAAACACGTTTCTGGAGGACAGATGAAAGTACAGTTACTGCAAGCACTAGTGAGTTATACCAACCAGGCAGACTTAGTTAGCACTACAGTGCTGATGACAACCTGGCAGACATGGCACCAGCTGATCCTTCCAATCCAATTTTATTTATAAAGCCCTACGGTGGCCCTGAGAGGCCAAAAGCGCTGCAAAAAGAAAAACACTTGCAAAAACAAAAAGCGCTGCAAAAAGAAAAACACTTTCTCATTCACCACACATTTCCCGCTATCATGGTTGCATGATAGCGGGAAATGTGTGGTTGACAGAAATGAAGGAGGACATATTTTGTTCGTTTGTTTGTTTCTACACGAGCTTTGTGTGATTTAATAAGTATCTGAGGCTGAGACCACAGGACTGTAAAACATGATTGTTGGGCTTCATATCTGTACTGAACAGTAAGATTAGCTAGTAAATAACAATTAGCTAATGTTGTTCATGAGACTAAAGTCAGTGTAAATATGAGATGGCCAATATTATAGTTATTATATTAATCATTATCAGTTATTACAGCAGTGAGTTTGAACTCTCAAATCAAATCACTTCTATTGTCACATCACATGTGCAGGTACACTGGTACAGCACATGTGAGTGAACTCTGTGTCAAACACTGAGCTTCAGTAAAGATTCAAGTTGCATTTATTTATATTTCCTATCACCTTAAATCTTCCCTTAAAGACACTCAAGTATCTGTGACAGTGTATATATAGATGTATTATATATAAGAGACGAATATTGTTCTTTTAATATGTTGGCAGTATTACTAAATTTGGCTCAATGCTTACATATATGTGTGGAAGAAGCAAATGTACGAGCTGTGATAACTGTTTCTGATAGAATGAAGAGTAGACTGATATATTGAATATTCCTTTATTGGGTGAGAAAATCAGACCATGTCATAACTGCTTTCAGTCATACAGAATAGATATCAGAGCCTTAAAAAGGCTGACTTCTGCTAAATGGGTCAAACTGGGCAGAAAGTCTACAAACACATAACATCCTTATAGAATATGATGTAACACTATAGATCAACTTACCTCAGAATATATAAAGCATATAAACAATTACAGCGATATGATGCAACAAACACAGCAGTGCTACTGATCCCAAATACTCAGAGCTTCATAGAACTGAAACAAACAATTATTTTTAGCTCCATTCAGCTGCTGATACATACTTTAGGTTTCTGAATATTAAACTTGTTGCTGCCTTTCATAGTGTGTAAATTGAAGGCCCTGAGTACTTTCTCCCACACTGAAAACACTGGATGATAACATTATTTGAACATTACCTAATAAGACTGATTCAGGACAGACAGTTAGTTATGTTAAACTTTCCTAGCAGTCCTTCACAAACAGGGAACAGTCTGTCTATTCTCTCCATCTGTCAGCTGCTGCTGGCTCTTCCTCCTCCTCTTCCTCACACACTGCTGAGTTTCTCCTGGTGGATCATTGGGGGTGCAAAGCCTCACAGATGATGTGCAGCAGTGGGTCCCTCAGTCTGTCCTCACTCTGGACACTTGCAGTCGTCACACATGGAAATCAAATGTGTGATAAGCTGCAGGATTCAAACACAAGTGTAACTTATAAACACATGTTCATACTTTTATTCCACAATCAGAGAGAAAGAAACAGAGACAGAGTGCAGGACAGACAGACAGGTGACAGTCTCAGGTGTACACACTGCTACAAACAGGAGGATTTAGTGTTATTACGAGTGCTGAACAAGAAGAGTTCCCAGCTGGTACAGTGGACACATGTGTGACTGCTGTGATTAAAGCATCTTTCTTTCAGCTTAATGAGTGTAGGAACCATAATTAAATGTATTGAATTTTTTGATGATCACTGGGTTTTCATATGTTTGGTTGCTATGGTGATGTGTAATGGGAGTCACGTGGGTGCTAGCGGCGACATTAAGAGGGCGTTGTCAGTCTGTCATTCACTGGTTTTGATTTTGACAGAGAGGAGGGCTGGGTAGCCGTAGTTTTTGTTGACCGCTGCACAACATGTTTCGTCTTGTTACATTAGAGCCTGTGACGTTGTAAGAGTCCAAATCTTGAGATGACATTACTCTGTAAACACTTTAATAAACAAGCAAACAATTCCACCTCTCGCATTATTGCTAAAGTTGGCAGCGCGTCAGGCAAATAGGCGGGCTCCATCCCCGGGCTCTAGCGACTGTGGAAGTCGCTACAATGAGTGAACCGTCAGCTCGTTCAAACACACGTTAAAGTCCGTTTGGCTCAACACCACCGAACAGAGGCAGCAATATGACATAATTAACATTAACAGTGCAGTGAATCCTGCTTGTGCCGTGATATTCAGGACTGCAAACCGAGCAGCATCACTGACTTTCAGCCTGTTGTGTTTGTGGATATATGACTGACTTTAATTATCCACAAAATCATCACATTCTCTGTAAGATTAAGGTCGACTATCTAACGGAGTATAAAGTAAAGACTTTAAAACAAAGTAAACGCTGAAAGTACAAACATCGCTAATGTCACATAACTTTGCCGGCATGTGGCCAACAGTAATGTTTTAATGTTCCTCGTTATTAAACATTTGCACATAAATAAGTGACATAATATTCAGAACTTACTTTTGGAAGTTTACTCTTTGGCCGCTCTGCTTCCACTTCGTTGAAGTGTCTCCCAGTCCCAGTGCACTTGTTAGCATGTTTTGGTCAACTGGTCCGTCCGGTTATTGTCTCCCCAGAAACATTTCCGTTGTGTTTTTTCCTATTTCCGTTGTGTTGTGTGTGCTTTTGCAGCGCTTTTCTTTTTGCAGCGCTTTTTGTTTTTGCAAGTGTTTTTCTTTTTGCAGCGCTTTTTGTTTTTGCAAGTGTTTTTCTTTTTGCAAGTGTTTTTCTTTTTGCAGCGCTTTTTGTTTTTGCAAGTGTTTTTCTTTTTGCAGCGCTTTTTGTTTTTGCAAGTGTTTTTCTTTTTGCAGCGCTTTTTGTTTTTGCAAGTTTTTTTCTTTTTGCAGCGCTTTTGGCCTCTCAGGGCCACCGTATAAAGCACTTTAAAATACCCAGCACAGGAACAAAGTGCTGTACAGAAAATAAGTTAAAACAATAGAATAACAGAAAACAGAAAAAATAAATAAATAAAACACATAATACAACCCTATATTAAAACAAAAACAAGATAAAACAGCATCGAATCACCTAAAAACAACTGAAATAAAAATAAAAACCAACATCTCACGTGGTGTCAAAGGCCAGGGTAAAGAGTTGGGTTTTCAAGAGTGACTTAAAAACAGGTAAAGAACTGGCCTGTCTAATCTCTAAAGGAAGCTCGTTCCACAGTTTTGGAGCTGCTACAGCAAAAGCACGATCTCCAATTACCCAGTCCTGGGTACATTCACGAGCAGCTGATCAGCTGACCTGAGAGAGCGGGTGGGTGTATAAGGCTGTAGCAGCTCAGAGAGATAAGATGGGGCTAGGTCATAGAGAGCTTTAAGAGCAAATAAAAGAATTTTAAAATGAATCCTAAAAGAAATGGGCAGCCAGTGAAATGAAGCTAAAACAGGGGAAATGTTCTCAAACCTTCGAGTGCCAGTTAAAAGACGAGCTGCGGCATTTTGCACCCTCTGTAGATGACTAATGTATGATGCGCAATATAAAGTGCATTACAGTAATCCAGCTGAGTGCTAACAAAGGCGTGGATCACTGTCTCAAAGTGCTGCCGTGAAAGAATTGGCTTTATTTTTGCCAGCTGCCTGAGGTAAAGAAGCTAGATTTTACCACTGCCTTAATTTGATTATTAAACTTCAGATCACAGTCCACTTTGACCCCCAGGTTTGTGATCCTTAAAGGCACCGTGTGTAAAATCTCACCGATGTTGTTATATCGTAGCATGCAGTCAACTGAATTTAGTGTTCTTACCGCTGTCAATGCAAGGGCATCATCATTTACCCTGGAGGAGGCTGTAAAACTTTGTGAAAGGAGTCTGACACAAACTAATTTAATAAAGCAACAATGTATTATTGCTGTATTTATTAGACAATAAGTAAAATATATTTAAAGTAGTAACTGCACAGTAAACTAAAGTGAAGCAACTAGTGGTAAGGTGTGGATCTTACCATGTGTGGCTTGCCATCACACTGGTCCACAAACTACCTGAGAGTTAAATGGACAGAAGGAGGCAAAGCAGAGAGATAGACATGGGGGAAAAAACAGAAGAAAAAAGAAATAGAACATTTTGAAATAATTGTATTCTTATTTAGCCAGCAACAAAATAACTAACAAGAAGTCATCCTTAATGCACAACTTTGCTACAACTGGGACAAAACTGCAGCTTGTTTTGGAAACTCAAAGCAGCTAGGCTTGCTCATTAACCAGAACTTCTGGGTGTTATATGTTTGTGTCAGCCAACTACACATTTGCTGCGCTGTGCAATAGAAATACAAGTTCCAGTGGTTTAATGAACCATATGGTATTTATGAAGCATGTTGTGTTTCTGACAGATAGCATACCTGGAGCACAATTACTTGGAATACACAGAGGATGCGAAATGTATCTGGTTTTAAATGGCCAGTATCAATCCTTTAAACATAAACCTGCAAATCAGCTTAGGACATCACTATTTTTCTTTATGTGTGCAAAAAGCTCTCTAAGTATGCAAGCAAAGGAATTTCTGAATCCCACCCCCCACCCTCAAAAGCTAGCATCCAAGGAGTGTGGTCAAAACAACACAGCAGGTATCTACTGAGCCTTTGACCCGTCTTTACCCATGCCTGCTTCAGCCAAGATACTCTCTTTTAGTACAAAGCATGGTCAAGTCAAAGAGCAAGAATGATTTCTTAGTCATCTTCCTTTAAAAATAAACTAACTAATACATTTGTAAAGGGTTTTAACATTTTAAACTAGACGCGAGAGTTGCCCACAGATACTGACAGAGAACTGCTGGTGGACCCTGTCGGTCTGGCCTTTGATATCCTAAAAGGGAAACTTTTTTTTTTTTTTTAATGGGTTAAAGGTATCAACGTGTGTTATTGTGATGAACTACAAGGCTGCGCAGGATGGACGATGCGATGGACGTCTTAGCAGAATTTTGGAGCTGAGTCTCTTGCACGAGGAGGCTTCAATATGTGCACAGGAGAAGCTGGGGACGACTGACTTTCTGACTGGTAGACAATCTGCTCTACCTCCTGTGCCACACCCACTCTTCTGTCCTCCGTGCTGCTTGTTTCAACATTGCCTCATCTCAACCCTAGCACCATCCTCTGTTACACCACCCTTTTGTCCTCCTCTGTGCTCCTTCTCGTGTCTGGCAGCTCCACCTTCAACATCCTGTGTCCACCATCCTCCCTCTGCATGGGTCCAAATCATTTTCACCTGTCTAATTCTGTCTACAAACTCCTCAACCTTTTCCTCTCATGTAGTCATTTCTAATCTTGTCCATCCTGCTCGCTGCCAATGAAAATCGTAGCATCCTCGACCCATCCACCTCCAGCTCCGCCCCCTTGCTTTTTGTCAGTACCAGTGTCTCCAAACCATACACAATAGCAGTTCTAATCTTGTAAACCTTTTCATTTCACTTTTGCTGTCATCCTTCTGTCATTTATATTCATGAAAATGACAACCAGAATTATTAGACTTGAGAATAAAAATGACAGCCTGACTCTTCTTTTAATGTATTCACAAAGCAATCAAACTACTGTTGAACAAGCAGAACATAAACTTAAATATGACATCGCTGACTTCCAGCAGTCACCTTCTTGCTGATCCACAGCTGCTACATGAGGCTGGTGCTGAATGAGCCTGATAAACAGAATTGTTTTGACTAGACGTGAATGCTCGGCTGTGCAGCTAGCACTAATGGGATCTCAGTTTTATCGCGAAGAGTCACGCTGTACCTGACTCTCCCGGTGATTTTAATGGCAGCATTTAATCTCAGTCTTACATTAAGAGTCAGGTTGCCCTGTTCTTCGTGTTGTTTAGCAGTCTCTTCCTCCAGCATCTCCAGGTAGCTGGCAGATCGGTTTTATAACTATACTATGCAAGTTACATTACTTGTACAACTTTTTAATGAGTGCAATACTGTTGAAATAAATATTTATTTTGGGAGATTTTTATTTTTATTTCTACCATTTGTAGGCCAATGGTCACTGTACTGTATCAAAAGGACCTTTATTCAATTAATGTAGTCTTAGAGAGTCTTTGGACTTCTTCTATATGTCTTGTATATTCTTACAGTCCTACCAGGAGGAGGCCTGGACATCTCTTCTTAGACCACGGACCTGGCAAGCTAAACCCAGAGAAGCAGCAGAAAATGGATGGACGGATAAATATTCTACCAATTTTGGTACCGCGTCTCTATACAGCAGAGCTCAATCTCTGTTTGTACCAAAATACACTTATTCTGCCACTCCCGACACCCACCCATATACATGCACACGCACACACAGACATACACGCAGCAATACTAAATCAATACGTCTTTCAGCGGGCTGCTGTTGTGGCTTGAATGTGAATAAACAGTCATACATTTTAGCTGAGGATCGATTGGGGTAGACAGATGAATGGCATACAAAGACACCTCTGAACAGGACAGAAAGACCTCTGTGTATGTGTGTGTGTGTGCGCGCGCTAAAGTGTGTGACTTTTCTCAGCTTCTTTCTCTTACTGTTGCACAATGTCTCTCACCCTCATGTCTCCAAGTGCTCTTTCAGTCTCAGAGGATCAATAGGTGTGATGGATTGTTGACAGGTACCACACACTGGAGACACACGCTATCAAACAACAACACTTCCTATTCAGACCCATTTCAATCACTCTCTGCCAGTCATAACTTGTTTTCTCACACTGTTAGGGCCAATACTACCCTGCCTCTTACTCTGTGATTGGCTGCTTGATTTTTTCCTCAGACGCAAACATTTTAAGGCACACAAACACACACTCGTGCCTCTCATTCACACAGAGGTTGAACCCCTGACATTTGAGTGTGTTTTTGTGAAGTTCTTCGCTCTGTGTGTCTGTCTTTCAGACGACGGCGGTGACTCTTCAGACAATGGCCTGCCGACGCTAATCGATTATATCTGGGCCGCTGGGCGACGGCGGCACAAAGGTCTGGGGTATACAGCAGTGGACTCCTGACAGTCTTCCCCACAAAACACATACATACACACAAACAAACGCACACACATAATCACAAGACGGGCATTTTGTATGCAGAGATGAAAAGATACCTCAGCTCACGCTCATTTCTGACAGCTGACACGAGGTGACATTATTTAGAAATGTTACAACAGAGTTGTAATTTAACGACTAAAGTTAAAGATTTAAAAAATAGTCTGGCTTTGCTTACTGGTAAGGTGTTGTATAGGAACATGACTAGCAGCCTCATATCTTATTGATATCGCATTGTTGATGTCACAGTATTCAAGGATGTTTAATGCTTTTCAATATAAATGTATTATCATGTTTGGTTAACCCTGCTGATACACATTTTTACCAATTCTGATAAGATCTACAACTGAACACATATACAGACAAAAATCTTATTTTTTAAAACAAACAAAACAACTTACAGTTACCATGTAACCGGGGTGGCTGTAGCTCAGGTGGTAATCCCAGTCTGCTCCAGTCTGCATGTCAAATATCCTTGGGCAAGATACCAACCCCAGGTTGCTCTCTGATGCATCCATTGGAGTGTGAATGTGTAAGTATGAAGGTTAGTTAGATAGCACTAAAAACTTAGAAACGTGCTGGTGTGATTGGGTGAATGAACGAATTGTATAAAGCGCTTTATGTAGAGTAGAAAAGCGCTATATAAGACCCAGTCCATTTAAGAGCTGCTTAAGAACATGTTTATTTCTGCCCTGAAGCTGAATGGCCGCAGCATCACGTGACCATCAGAGGACTTGTGGTTTTTGTCATTTAAAAGTGCAAGTTTACAGACTTGTGAGTGTCTTTTTGTAATTGAGCTTTGTTAAAACAACACTACTTAATCATAAATGATTTGCCATCAAACAAATGAATCGACCAACTACATGCTGTCTCTGACTTTTTCCCTCATTTTATTCTCTTTACTGCTCCTCTGTTTAAGTGCACGAAGTAAACACATCAATGTGTCACTACACATAATGGTATCACATTATAATAATGTCAGTTTGGCTAAATCAATCTAGTGCGTCTATTTATCCATGCCCAAACAAAGAGAAATACACCGAGATAACAACATTCATATGGCCCGCACCAGGTGCTGCTGTCGCTATGCCCTAATGGCTGAAGAACACAAAGGCCTGTTTGAGGCTGTTACTTTGATCCTGGCAGCTTGGAGCTCCTGTGGCTCTGCTGCACTAAAACCTTTATTAGCCATATGCTGGGGACATCAGAAACAAGTCAATCAGAATTTGCATCAGCACAGAAAGGGAATCAAATCGCAGCAGAATCCAACACAATGATGAACATGTGTGCGGCCTGACCTATATTCACTAGCATAACAGTGCAGGGGTGATTTTTCCTCTCTGAAACTTTCCAGAAGTCATTCAAAGGCAAAGTCCACCCTGAAGGGACAATTACATATTCTAATTTAATTGCTCAACACTTGAGTATGAGGAGAAACATAGCTGGTAGATACTGAAGAATCTCACATACGCCACCAATTCCTATAGGACAGGGGGACATTCTTACATATTAAATAAGTTCTGAGAGTCAAGACAAAATATTAACAAACAACTATGAGGTGACACTTTATTCCCAAAAGCAGGCGGCAACAGCAGCAGCAGCAGCACAAAACCAGCACACCCCAAGGAAGGCTCTGGGAAATGTCAGCTGTGGTTTGGCTCTAAATAGATTTTAAAATCAACCCGAGTATCGTTTTTGTCACTGTATTTACTTACTTGGTTGAGTTTCTCACACTAGGCTTCATTTTAAATATCCCCCAGATCAACATAATTCAGAATCAGCAAGAAATTGGAGAGGGAATTTCCTCAGGCCCAGATGAATATGTCCAATCAGCCAGCTCCAACCGAAAAAATGTAACCGAGCTTCCTCCCAAATAGACACCTAGCTGAACATATGTCCCCACAAGGATAAAATGTTGTACAAAGAACTCCAGATTGCATGATTATTGGCTTATTATGATAGGCACTGGATTATGAAGGGAAACACACATTTCACAGGCCTCTCAAACAGACACCTGCGTAGTGAGGTTGCACTGAACGACAGAGAAACGCCAAACAGAGAAAGGAAAGAAAAAAGAGACATGGAAGAACAAAGGCACGATAATAGAAGTCCCTTGATATCTCTAATGGGCAGCTGATTAGGAAGCAGAAGCACCAAAACAGGTAATTCTTCTTCTTATCGTCAGTACCAATAGTCAGGCTCACACTTATCTCCATAATAACTCCAACTATAATTAATGAGCCTTTGGAGAATACAGTGACAGAAATGGCACACAAACAGGTGTACACACACACACACACACACACACGGATTAAACTCCATATATTCACACGGGGCTTTGGGAACGATAGCGGACTGAGCATTGCTGATGGAACTTCTCTACTGCCCCATTCTATTTTATTTATTTTTTCCCTTTCCTCTTTCAGTCGCTTGAAGAAAATCTGTCCAAGGACAAGCAGCAGCTTGGACAGAACTGGTCTCTGATTTCTGATCAGACAACAGATGGAAGGAGCACATTAAGTCATCTCAGACATCAGGGAGTATTAATGCAGCGCTAGGTTTTCAGCAGCGGCGAGCCCCAACAATGCCACCATGTTGTGTGAGAAAGGGTGAGAGGCTTTCCAGGCGTTTTTTGAATTTCCTACGTGGTGGATATCAAAGGGCAGAAGCATCAAGCATCTCACAATGTGATGACAGGTTTTCTAATGAAAGCTCTAATGAAAGCGAAAGGAGGAGGAGAGGGCAGGAGTGAAACAGAAAAAGCTGAGTTCAAGAGTGCTGGACATACGCAAAGGGCTCATGTGATGACACCTAATGATTTATGTGAACGATATGCCTTGATCTCGTGTGAATAACACATGCTTCTTACCTCATCCTCACTTGGCGGGGAAAGGAAATAAATTGTCTTGAAAAACCAATTAAATCAAGAGGAAACTGATAGTAGACTGTGCCTTTTCAGATGTGGTGAAAAATCTGTATCAACAGGAACAAGAAATATGGTATCAACACTGCGACTATCACAAAAATGATGCTTTGGTACCTTAGCATATGATTGTACCTGGTTTTCTATCTTACCAAAAGTACGGAAGGTATTGTAGTTTCTATAGCAACTCACCATACTGGACAATAAGAACATGATTGGCATATAGAGATGTCTTACAACATTTTAGATCAAAAAGAGCTTATCTAAGAACCTCACCAACAATTATCCAGGATCTGTATACAGAAATTAGCAACTTTCACATCAAAGAGTCTTTAAAAGTTATCTGTAAAATTAATGAATTGTAACAATCAGATCTGTTACCAAAACATAGCCTTCAGGAAGTTTAAGCTAATCCAAGGACAGATTATAGCATGAAAACAGAGTCACCGATACATCATTCACTGATTTGTGACTGGTTTTTGATGTCTTTTATCCCACTGCCGTATTTTGTTTTTTCTTTGGAGGCAGTGGCTGCTCCATTTGGA
Organism: Neolamprologus multifasciatus; assembly: GCF_963576455.1. Taxonomy (NCBI): domain Eukaryota; kingdom Metazoa; phylum Chordata; class Actinopteri; order Cichliformes; family Cichlidae; genus Neolamprologus; species Neolamprologus multifasciatus. Next base: position 20,628,313 of record NC_140455.1, read on the forward strand.
TGCTCAGCTACCCGCTAATGCTAGCAAGCTTGGTTAGTAATCCAAAGCAGTGATACATCCAAAGCCCCACTCAAAGCAGCCACGCCCTCAACTCCATTATCCAGTTGAATATAAATATATTATTATAAAAATATTAACCCACCTAGGGATGTTAAAAGCTATTCAAGCTGTAAACTTGCTTTTTAACGTTGTAAAGGTGAGCATTTTAACACTGGAGCGTAAGCAGTTAACTCAATTTTGGAGCTAAATGGTCATAGAGGAATCCTGGAGGTTTTGGCACTTCCATATTGGCTTCTTTTGAGATTTTGCCACTTGAGCATGACCAAAATTACTTCTTAACGTTAGCAAGCTTCTCTTATTACACATCAGGTTTAAAAACAAATATGCAGAGGCATCTGCTGTAGCAGATGCTGGACATCCTTCCTGATGCAAAGGATTTGAGTTGGGTAGTGTCTGTTTTTTTAAAAGGGTATATGAGCTAATATACATTCATTTGATTATAAAAGCCTTTTGCAACAAAGTTACTATTGGGAATCTCCCAATTTCAAAAGTATCAGTTCTGACCACCAAAAAGTATCCCTGTTCAGTGCAGCAACAAATGCATGTCAAAAGAAAATAATGTAAGAAAAATGTGAAATGAATCCAGATGTTTTGGTAAGGTCTCTCACACCACAAATTACAATAATATCTTCAGTGTTCCTTGCTGTACATTTTCGTAGCCCTTTTTTACTTTTTCAGATTTAATGATGTCAGAGTGCAACCCACACTGGCAGGCAAATGTCATTAGAGTTAGTTGACACATGGAATGCATTAAGGCCGAGCAATTTACTGAATTTATTATGCTATTTATATTATTTTGAGTCACTGTTTTTGCCCAGTGTGGAAAAAAAACCTCGGTATGTTCTCGTCTGCTGTCTCTAGAAAAACAGCAGCACTAACAGCAATTAATAAATCGATGGAATCACTGAACTAATGTGAGCAATATCCTTAGAGATTCCTACACCGGAAAAAAATTGAACCAGTGGCCTTGAATACTGAGCAACACAGCCACAAACATTTTGCAGAGATAGTACAACCCCATTAATGCATTAATTGTTACTGTTTCAAGGATACGCTCGATGTTTTCCTTTGCGGTGTGTACAGAATGGCCCATTTTGAAAGAGAATAGCATCGCCTGCTACAAAAATGTTTAAAAGTGCCCTTCAAACGTAGGCCACATTTATGTGTTTCTCCAAGCATCACTCAGACGCACGCCATGAACGGAGAGAACCGTTTCACTTGTGAAAATGAGCATTGTCAGCATCCACTCTAGCGAAGTGCAGTTGCACTGTTGAATGTTTAGTGCTCTGTGGTGCTGTCATGAAGTGCAATATGTATACATCTGTATGTGCGTTGCCTGCCACTGCCCCTTCAAAAGAAGGATCTCTCCTGGAGTAGAGTCAGTGAAAAGGAACCATGGCTGACTATGTGATCTCACTAAAATAAGAAAGGGAGCTGGTGAGTTAAAATGTCTTTATGTACATGTTGGTGTTGCTAGGGAAGTTCTCAAATAAAAAAGGGAATTACAAAGATGGACATAAGTAGTGTTAAATCTGCTTGCAATTTAATTTTTTCTAGTCTGATCTAGTAAGAATAACAACTTTGACAGAGATATTCAGAATATAGGACCAGCACATTCAGATCCAGCGCATGTCTGAAAGGAGCTTATATACAAAGGAAAAGAGTCTTGTAAGTATTGCTTTACTTTTATTCCTCTGGCATGTTCTGTTTGTTACAATGGAAAACTGTGAAGTTTTGATTAAAACTTCACGTAGAAAAATATTCTTTTTTTTGTCCTCTCACTGAAAATAAAGAAATTCAAAAATTAAACATTCCACAACACATGGCCATGTCTAGTCTAAAGCCCCTAAGGTTCAGGAGTCTAAAATAAGGGCATCACAACTCATCGTAAGTCTTTGAATTGGACTCAACAATAAGTCAAGCATAACAGTCATTCTCAGTCAGAATGATTTTGCTGTAAAGGGAATGTAGTCTTGTAGCTGTGATTGCTAGAAAACTTGTAGTTTAGCATGGTGATGGAGTGGTTATATTGTTGCCTCAGGTTGTTGGGCTGAACCACAGCTGGGGCCTTTCTGTGTGGGGGTTGCATGTCCTCCCTTTTTCTTCCTCCCACAGTCCAAAGACATGCATGTCAGGCTAATATGTCTGTAAATTGTGTGATGCCATCAAAAAGTGTAGTATACAATATTGTGTGAATGTATGGTTAAAATGTGATTTGTAGTCTAAAGTGCTTTGAGTGGTCAGTAAGACTGGAAATCCAGCAATATTACAAATCTGAAGTCATTGAGAAGTCATTCATTCAATAGATAGATTTGAACCTATTTTGCACTCAGACAACGTGTTCAATTAGCTAAAGTTACTCAACCCTTGTTAGACGTCACTTCATGCCTGCCTGAATTCTTTTTGTATCCATGTATTCAGTTGACTGAATCACATCTTTTCACAGCTTATGAGGTCTTACATGTGCGTGCCTCCCAAGAGGAAGCAACCCCACCAGCTTCACTTGTAGCAACAAGATGTGTTCAATATTCAACTGAACCCACTAAATTTAAATAGTATTTTGGAAAAAAAAAATCTTGCATATGTCTGGAGGTTACCAAAGCAATGCATTGCTTCATCTTCAGAAATTGCTCCATACGGCAAGGTTTCATCACAACATGTCCCGCACAGCTCCTCGTATATTTTGTCCTACCAGAGCTAATGTAGCATCCCTTCAAATCGAGGGACTCCACGGGTGAGTTGATGAGTAAACCTGCGCGACGATAGGTCCACTGCTGTGTGTGAGATTGGAAAGGATGGGGAGGACAGAGTTCTTGTTGAAACATGAAAACACATACTGTTACACTTTGTTACACACACTACAGCCGACCTGTGGCTTTGACATTTGGCTTTGTGTTTATAGCTGATAACCCACAGTTACTCAGTACCCAGTTAAGGGAAGTTTGCAGAAGAATGGCAGGCATGTAGGAGGTGATCAACTCTGCTTTCTGACTCAAAGTAAAAAGCCTTGTGGAGCTCTTTCCCTCTGCGGGTATAATTGACTGCCAGTGTTTGTGTGTGCCTGTGAGTGTGTGTTGTAACCTATGAAAGATGATGTAGATGGAGTAAAAAAAAACAAATTCCTTCATAAACTTGGTACAGTTTTCTTTGCATCTGGAACAAGGTGGTTTGACATTAAGAGAGTGTTGCTATCTTATAAAAAAATGATGCCCAATTCTTGGACATCATGCACTTCCCAGCTGCTATTCAGCAGCTCAGAGGAAACAAGAACATTTTGTTACTGTACTCTGGGAGAAAGTGCTCTACAAATCCTTTATATCAAGAGAACAAAGTTTCTGTTTCAATGGAATTTAAAACCTTTTATTACCTGTGGCACTAAAGCTTGTTACATTGGACTTCAATGTTTAGAATGTGATCTGACACTTTCATATTCAGTACAGATATATGGAAAAAAAAATTCTGTAAAATAGTTGAATACTTTCTGAAATAACTACAGAAGGAAAGTTCACTGCCACTGTTGTTGAAGTTGAAGGCTTTTGCTATGTAGAGGTAGTTTGGATTTAAAAAAGAAGAAACACTTATGCAATGGTAGAGAATAATTCAAAAACTTCCTAGATCCAGGTTCAGGATATGGATCTGAACCTGGATCCAGATTCAGCAGAAGTTAATCACTTTTAAGTTGGCCCAAGTCCTCCGTTTGGTAAAATATTTCATGCAAAACCACATTTTGAAGTTTAAATTATATATATTATACAGCATTAGTGAAAATTTTCATAGCACAATAAAGAAATAGAAAATATGAGATGCCCCAAATGTTCATTCTGTTCATCTGGACGTAGTGTTTTCAGTGGGAGAAAAGTTTCCCATGAATGATCAGTGGTCTTTAATCCATGAGCTTTGATCAGTGGTTGTTGATCAACTGTCATGAGAATTTGCATATTAATGATCAAGCAACTGACCTCCCAGCCCATTGTTCCTTCAGTGGTGCTGGTTTCATTCATTATGCAAATGTGCTGTTTATAAAATTGGGGAAACCTGCAGTCAGATGGGATAAGTGATGAAACGTTTCTCCCACTGAAAACGTTACATCCAGATGAACAGATTCAACTTTTGGGGATTTACTTACCTGGATGATCGAGCATGCGTCAAGAAAAAAATATGAGATGCTATTCATTGTAGAGTTGTTTTATTTCTAGTCACGTGTGGGTTTCTATGTTTATATATTGGTAGAGTTTTGTTATCTTTTATGTAAAATATAACAGAATTTATTAATAATTATATCTCACTTTTTGTTATCGCTACCTTCGGAATCCAGTTTAGGTTTATGGTTAGTATTTCAGTTTTTTAATTCCTTGAGTTTCAGTTTATCTTGGCTCTCCTGTGTTTCCCTGTCATATTACTCCCTGTTTTATTTTGGTAGTCATTTTCTTTCATATTGTCTCGCTCTTACTTGTGTGTCATTACCTTAATTAGTTTCAGCTGTGTGTAGTTCACAAGGTGTCTCCATTCGTTACCTCTTGTGTATATAAAACCTCAGTTGGTTTGTGTTCTTTGACAGTGTCTGTTTAGCCCAACCGAGCCCAACGTATTTTCTCACGTGCTTTTGAATTTTGATATTCTCTGCTTTTAACATCAATAAAGGTCAATCTTTTGAGTGAGTTCTGCATTTGGGTCCATCAGTTCTCAGCTACAATAGGACTAAATCATCTGTTGGGCTAACACCCCCCCCCCCCATATATATATATATATATATATATATATATATATATATATATAAATCCATAGCCATTGTGTGTCCCCACCCACAGCACGGAGGGCAGCTTGGCTGTAGGTTGCTGTTTGAGTTAGTAGTAGCTCAGGTGTGAGATGTGCAAAGTTGGAACAGATGCTTCCACTTTAATTACCTCACAAAGAGCTAACTTTCCTGTGATGGAGGAGACGCCAACACAGCTGGGTCCTGATGGATGCCAGGACACAAATAACGCTGGTCCATAGACACACACACAAACAATCACATTCCACATGTGCAGAACCAGATATATTCAAATATACATTCAAATCTATTCATGATTAGATTTGTCAAATGTCAAGTGAACTAATCTGAGAGATGGAATTTCTGGCACTTGTGATGAAGAAAAAGAATCCAGAACATAAAGAAAATAATATACGGGAGTGTTGTTTTAAGCAGAGGGCGAATGTGAGGGCTGGAAAAGGCAACTGCTGACTCTCAGCCAATCCCAGAGCTAGAGAAAAGTTGTCAAAGTCAAAGCTGAATGATAAAATGAGGGCAGTATTCAGCATGACTTTTTTCATTTCATTTTTTTTAACAACTGTATTTACTAATGTGATACTCTTCCTAAGTAAATAAGAAAAAAATAGCAAATTCTCACTTAAATGATTAGAACAAACAAACGACTGGGTTGTATGGCTTAATTCAGGTCTCTCAAATGGCAATCAAAATGTTGATTAACCTTCTGTCTACTTATACAGCATATCTTATGATCAATTGTTACTGTAATCTATCTTATCCAATTTAGCGCACTTCCACCACGCTCAGCTATTCTCCTTTCTGGGCCTATATTAAGTGAATTAACGCTCATTTTCATTAATTATTTCTGTAATTAAAAAAACTGGATCAGTTGTTACATCACAACATATTATACCATAGTGTTTTAAATAAGCAAGCTTACTGCTCCATGACTGCCAGTGCTTTAAAATACCTGTCTGGTCTGCCATTCTACCAAACAAACAAGGTCATTTACTCTGTTCATTCGTGCATACCAACATTTGCAGTGAAATTGTATTTCCTGCACTGATAGAGGAATTATGTGTTCTGACTTGTGTCCTTATCTTGCTACCTGTGCATATATACTCTTAGTACACTGGCATTTACAGTATCATACTATAGTTAGAACAAATTCATATCATTATGATTATGCTGTTGATTTTGGTTGCCACTTACAATGACTTCAGAATGGAAAGCCATGCAGATTACAAGCTTAAACACAATGCAGCAACACTTCCTTTCCTGTTTTTGGCTTTACTAGATAATGCTCAGATGATACTGGCTTGTTCTCTGAAATGAATTTTAGTGACATAAATGGCATAGCACAACTCAGCAGAAGACAGATGTTGTTCATAAACAGAAGACGGGATGTAGGAACTGCATATCTTACGCAGTAAACAACAGATTTTTTGCACTCACCTCATTAACCATTCAACCAAGTGAAGTTGGTGCATATACAGCAACAAGCTACAATATTAAAATGGGTGATTAGCAGTGATTATGTTATTCTAATGCAATGTTTTGCTGGAAAACATTCAATTCTGGCATTCGTGTGGATGTCAGTTTGATAAATACAATCTGCACCTTTGCTGCAAACCGAGCAACCTGCTGATGGCAGCAGTCTCCCTCAGCTGGGAATGCACTGCGCTACACTGAAAACTGCTTAAGAACAACCCAGGGAATACTGCAAAAAGTATTTTTCTTTTGAGGCATTTTATATTGCAATGGAAGCTAAAGATCTGACATGAAAACTCAGACAATACCCTTTGAACACTTACTTGGCAAAGGTAGGGAGGGAGAACTCCCTCTTAACAGGAAGAGATTTTGGACATGCTCAGGGAAAGAATGAAAAAGAAAGAAGAAGCACTGAAAAGCAGACCAAAGGGAAAGCAAGAGTTTATGTCTCCAGCTCAATGTTCAACACAATCTTACAAACATTACGCCTAAGCTAAGCTGCCAATTAGAGCTACCTGTGTCAACGCACAAAACCAAAGCAGCCATGCCTCTAACGATGAGTCTTAACAAAATCCCAACACTTGAACCATGTGAATAATCTATATATTTTTTTCAAATTCCCAAACTTTAAATCTGTTATAAAGATGGAAATTATTTATTAAATTGAATTGAATTATTTATTTTATTGCTCAAGATTGACATTCTAACATTGAAGTCTGTGGGGACTGACCTGTCTTTGGAGACCAAAGTGGTCATTGGAGTAACGGTAGTTTTTGACACTTGAGCATTGTCTGTATTTGTCATCCTCAGAGGTCTAACAGTTGTAACAGTGCTGTATGCATAACTGAGAAATTCATAGAGAGGCACTGAAAATAAATTCTGTAACATATTAAAATAATTATAGTTCCCTCAAAATGTAAGAAATGTAAGTGTAGAAGATGTAATTGGAAACCAAGACATGGATACCTGAGGACATGGATAATGGTATAGGACAATTGTGTTGTTTTTTTAGAGATGTTTCCCATCATTACCAGTCTACAGACACTGACTTCTAGCTCACCTCATCGCCTAACAATGCTGTGACACAATCAGAAATAAACTTTGTCATTCTCTGTCAAATGCATCATTATCTCAAATACAATAGGTCCAGCGAACAATGCTTGTCTTGTTTTAGTGTCTAACAATGCCTCTTCTTTTTCAATATGGAGCCTTCCAAAACTCCCCCTGCAGATTTGTTGTTTGAGGCCATGGTTGAGCAAGACAGCCCTGGACTGAATGTTTACATAAATGAGCCAATTTAGCTGCATTTCAGAGAACTGGACTGGCTGGCAGACTGGCTGGCTGCTTTAACCACACAGACGTGGATGGACACTGACAGAAATTCACAATAAATCCCATAACAAAGTACAGAATCTAACAGTCCAGTGGGCCATGTTAGCAAATTACCAAGTGGCAAAGATGCAAAACAAGATATCTTTATTTACAACACAGGGGTCGTGGTATTCCCAGATATTTCACATCCAAACAAGGCAAATCAAGATGCTGAGAAACAAACACACAGAAAGATGAGCACTGTGAAAAACAGAAGCTATGCTGGGGTTGAGAATTTCTGATGTTTCTGGTTGTTAGTGTCACTGTCAGCTTGGCCTAGCATGAAAGAAGAGCAAGGGGGCAGTGCATCAGCGAGCCAAGCCAGGCTATGACAGACCAATGGCCAAGGTAGAGAAAAGGCAAGCAATATGACAGAAAGCAGGCGTAAAGTGAAATGAGCACAAACACTCAGCACACACAAACGCACTGATTGTGCCAATCCGGTGCCAGTAAATTGCTCTGTGCTGGAGAGCTTAGGGAGGCATCAGAGAGTCTGGGCACCATCCTGCTCTGAGCTGCAGATCCCTAGCTGACTGAATGTGGATGCTTGGACCAGTCGGCTGGATCAGCTGCTAATACACAGCCTGGGACCAGGGAATTACTGAGTAAGCAGTGAGCCCGTGCAACTTGTTGCAACATGCAACCTCAACCACGGACACACACATGAAGTAGGACATGCTTGCAAAGAAGCATGGCATGCATGCAGACTATGTCATGATAACATAACACTGTATGTGAACACAAGGACTGAGCAATATGTCTGAAAACAGTTAATGCCACTTAACTGCTTTTCTTTTCCTCAGTGTCAGTTATCACACTGTAATATATTTAGAATGAAACTAACAGAACATCCATCTTCAGTCTTGTGAATTGTCCTCCGCTCATACTATGTCACTACGAGACATAGTATGAGCAATGATATCCATGTGCAAAGCAAGAATTCACTATTCTGCACAATAAAACTGCACCAGTACAAGTTTTTCAGTGTCCTTACTAGGCATCACTCCAAGAATGTGAATATATAGATGATGAGAGCCAAAATAACCACAACGTCAAAAGAAATCTTACTCATTACAGCTCAAAAGCAAGGGTGGGAATCACAGACATCTGTTTAGCTGTATAATTTGTGGTATCAGTGTTTGTAAATTACAGTTATTTGGTGAATCTGTGAAGTTCACTGAACCAGTGCACAAATAATTATATCACAAGGGGAATCAAAATGATCAGTTTCCATATAGGCTATATTGGCAAAAGTATTCACTAACCAATACAAATCATCACATTCAGGTTTCAGCTGTGCAACAAGGCCAGTTGTGAAATTTCTTCGCTACTAAATATTCCACAGTCAACTGCTAGTGGTGTTATAACAAAGGGGAAGTGATTGGGAATGACAGCAATTCAGCCATGAAGTGGTAAGCCATGTAAAATCACAGAGTGGGGTCAGCAGATGCTAAGGTGCCAACTTTCTATAGCGTCAGTCGCTACAGACCTCCAAATTTCATGTGGCCTTCAGATTAGCTGAAGATCAGAAAGCTTCATGGAATGGGTTTCCAAGGCCGAGCAGCTGCATCCAAGCCTCACATCACCAAGCACAATACAGAGCATCAGATGCAGCGGTGTAAAACACGGCTCCACTGGATTCTAAAATAATGGAGATGAGTTCTCTGCAGTGACCAGTTACACTTGGGTTTGCTGGTTGCCAGGACAACAGCATTTGTCGACTGCATTGTGCCAAGTGTCAAGTTTGTTGGAGGGGGGATTTTTTTCTGTGGGGTCGGACCCTTAATTCCAGTGAAAGAAACTCTTAATGCTTCAGTATACCAAGGCAGTTTGGACAATTTCATGCTTGTGGGATCAGTTTCAGGATGGCCCCATCTTGTTCCAACATGACTGCAACAGTGCAAAAGAGTATGTTTTGGTGCGGGAGAACTTAACAGCCCTGCAGAGTCCTGACCTCAACCTGATAGAACACCTTTGGGATTAGGATGGAGATTGTGAGCCAGGCCTTTTCGTGTGTCTGACCTCAAAACTGTGCATGTGGAAGAACGCTCAAAATTCCCATAAACACTCCTAACCTTGGGTTGAGTTTGGAGTTGAAGCTGTTCATATTAAACATCATATTAAACCCTGTGGATTAAAAATGGCATTCAATTTAATTTAATTCAATTCAGTTCAATTCAATTTTATTTATATAGCGCCAAATCACAAGAACAGTCACCTCAAGCTGCTTTATATTGTAAGATAGACCCTACAATAATACATACAGAGAAAAACTCAACAATCATATGACCCACTATGAGCAAGCACTTTGGCGACAGTGGAAAGGAAAAACTCCCTTTTAACAGGAAGAAACCTCCGGCAGAACCAGGCTCAGGGAGGGGCGGGGCCATCTGCCAGGACCGGTTGGGATAAGAGAAGGAAAACAGGATGAAAGACATGCTGTGGAATAGAGACAGAGATTAATAACAATAATAATTAATAACAATAGCATGTCACTCAAATTCACGCATGTGAAGGCAGACACATTTTAATTTGAAGAGAACTCCAAAATGTCAGCTTTTTACTCTTAGATCAGTTGAACACAGAAAAGAGTGCACTCTCAAAAAGGTCCTTGTCTTACTCAGTGACTCAAGAAAAATAAAATCACTTTAGAAAAGACATTTAAAAAGCAACTTTTTAACAAATATTAACAACAAATCTTATTTTTTCCAACTTTCACAGGAGCATTTCCCATCTCACTGCAGTGATTCTGAAGGATACTGCAGGCTGTAAAGATCATCAGTGTTTATTGTGATTTTTGGTACAACAGACTGAAAGGTTCGTCCCAGAGCAGCAGCTAAACCATGCATTTAAGCATTCATTCAATTTATTTTTATTTTTGGTCAAACTGAGCTTCTGTATCTCATAACGTCTGTTGAGAAATGTTTGGGAACGTTATATTGTCACAGTTTACTCATGTCCACTCTCTAAAGTGCGTGGGCTGACTGTACCTGTCACTTTTTATCAGATCTGAACAACTGAGTTCCACTCAAGTAGAACAGTTAGTCCTCTGTAGTTGATGGCCCTCAATAAACATCGTTTGAAAACTTCTTATGGTACAATAACTTGCCTGAAAACAACCCGCTCTCCCACCAGGATACACTGGCCTACTTCTCAAAGTACTCACATCTGGCAGAGACATAAACCCCCTGTAAGGTTCTTTTGAGAAACCCTGGCATTATATTCAAAGCTCTTATTCCCTCGACCTTTTGTTGCAGTTCCTTCTTTGCTCCGACGCTTTCTGCTTCCATGTGTCCATGTGATATAGTTTATGTGCACATGCTTTTTGATTGTGCACTCTCTTTCCATGGTTTCCGGCCTCAAAGGAGCACATAGATCGATAGGATGTTTAACATACTCCCTCCACTTTTTAAAGCCCGTGGCGAACAAGCCCTTCACCATCGACCCTTAACCTCACCCGCTAGCGCAGATCGAAGGCGCCCCTGTCACGTGATCGCCTTACACAACACTCACAGGAGGTCCTCTTCTCACCAGGCCGCCTCCCACTTCCTGCTCAGCTGCTGGTTACTGAGGTGAACCATCGCCATGGGCAACGGACCAAAAGAGAAGGAGGAGGACCGGGAGGAGGGAGGTGAGTCGGAGAGGAGATGTGAATAGATGTGAGAAGAGGGCATGAAATCGATGAGGCCATGCAACAGCTTTGCGGATCATGTGCCCACTCACCGAGATAGAGATGCAGACGGGAACACACACACACACGCACACACACATGCACACACACACACACACACGCACACAGGCACACACACACACACACACAGTAAAGTAGAGAGCGAGATGACCTGGCATTCACGACTGCCAACAATCCCGTCCATATTACAGAAACGAGTGAGAATGATACACACATTCCTCCCTCACAAGTTAAATGTTTCATCCATTTTTAGACTGCACAAATTAATCTTCTCCACCTCCACTGACATGAATATGAGTTTTAACTTTAACTCTCCTATAATTAAAGCAGAGCTTTAGCATTTCAAGCAGGAGATTTCAAGAGTTTCATTTTTCAAAGAGCCTATGTTGCAAAAGGTCTTGTGTTTCTTTTAAATGTCACTCTGCTAAAAACAGGGTTGCATTTAAGAAGCAGTAGGACTAGTGATATTTAACAGGGAGAGAAATTAGAGTAGCTGCAAGAACACACTGCTTGTCAACCTCGCCGCCGAGGATATATTTATAAAGATATGTCTATGGCAACAGCTAATACCTGACTGAATTAAATATGTCTCAGAGATAGAAAGTTGCTAAACAGGTCCACGAGAAATAACTTAATTAAAAAGTTTCAACTTGGAACATTGAGTCAAGAATCATTCTGTACTCAAGGTAAAATGAAAACATCAAGAGCCTTACTAAAAGATCCAGCTATTGTTCAGTTCTTTTTCTTGCTCAGTAATACAAAAGTACTGGCAGCCATTCTCAAATTGTTTGACACTTGTAGTTCAGTAGAAAATGTGCCTATTCGAGATATAGCATCTTACAGTGGACTAAAAGGTTGCGTACACTCAGTTGCCATTAACTCAACAGCAGCCAACTACTATGGTGCCAAGGTCAGACCAATAAAAATAGAGCGATTACTTCCAGGTCAAACTAATGGGTTGTTTGGGGATGTTTTTTTTGTTTTTTTTAGAAAGGCAGTTACTCTTGAACTTTCTTGCACTTTATTTGTATTTGTGTGTTTCTTTTGTCCTTTCTCTCTTTGCTCTATTCTTTTTCCCCTCACATCCACCCCAAGTCTGCCCTTTTCCTCTGAGGTTTCTTCCTGTTAAAGGGGAGTTTTTCCTTCCCGCTACCCAGATTTTTTAAGATGCTCCATCCATCCATCCATCCATCCATCCATCCATCCATCCATCCATCCATCCATCCATCCATCCATCCATCCATCCATCCATCCATCCATCCATTCATTCATCCATCCATCCATCCATCCATTTTCTGGAGCTTATCCAGTTTCACGTTTTATGGGCAGCAGTTTAAGCACAGAATCCTAATCGTCTTGTAGCTCGTTCAAGGGGCCATTGAGTTGGTCCCAAGTGAGTTGAAAGACATAATATGTCCTGCGAGTTTTGTGTCTGTCCTGAACCATCCTCCTCCAGTAGTCAATGCCAAAAACACCTTGGCTAGGAAGCGTCCAGGAGCCATCCTCATCAGATACCCAAACAAAGTCAACTAACTCCTTTCCATGTGGAGTAGCAGCAGCTCCACTTAAAGTCCCTCTCAAATGACTAAACTAGTCATTGTATCTCTGTGGGACAGCTCAGCCACCCTTTGAATTTGTGAAGCTAGGAATGTGGTTTGAGGAATCTCAATCTGAATCTGGAATCTGATTCTCTCTATACTGCAAAAGATCGGTACAGCAAGACTAATGTCTGCTCCTTGTATCCACACTGGAGCAATTCTCATCCGAGTGTTAAGCGACAGAATTGAAATTAACACCTCCAACTCCAAGACCATGGCCTTCAAGTGAAAAAGGGTGGCGTGTCCACTCCGAGTTACTACCCCAAGTGGATGAGTTTAAGTATTTTGGGGTCTTGTTCACAAGTGAAGAGAAAGTGACGTATGAGACTGACAGATGGTTTGACGCGGCTTCTGCAATGATGTTATGTGTTGAAGTAACAGGTCTGCAGAAAAGTGAGGCTGTCATTTTACAGGTCAGTCTACATTACTGCCCTGCATAGTTTGGCTTTTTTTTCTTTTTAAACAGATTAAAACATCAGATTAGCTTAGTAATATGTCACATAATATTCCACATGCTCTGTTCCACAACTGAATGACAGACTTTTAGTCTCATTCATATGTGAGGTTTAAGCTGTACAATACTGCAGATGTTCAGGGATGCCAGAACTTCTAATTAGACATCTATAAGTGTGCAGATATAAAATCAAATAACTATGCCACAATTAAAGCAATAATAACTAAATAACTAGAAAATTCAGTATGCAAAAGTAAAATGTTACCTTTTACCACTGAAGTGTCATAATCTGCTGTCTAGGAGGTGATCATTGGATATATGTATGATCATAATACATAATTGTGGGCAAAGTCTTTTTACAAAGGTCATTACCATCCACTATGCTTCCGAAACAAGTGATTACAAAGGCTACATTTGGCATTTCTTGCTCGTGTTCACAGCTAAAGTGCAACACAATGGAGTTAGTGTGAAGGCACAAGAGGAGGAGCACCAGCAAATCTGTTTATGTTTAAAGGCCAAAATCGAGAAAACGTAAACTTATACACAATCAAATATTGTTGTAACGACCCACCTCCGCACACCTCACTGGTGTGAGAGACAAACCATTGTGAAAACCCTCTGCTCTGTGACCATCCTGCCAGCACAATAGCCACACCATGTTTGGAGCACCTCAGCGGCCACTCGGCAGGGGTCAGCTCTCCAGCCGCGCAGTTTCAACTCAAGCCTCTGCTGTGCGGAGGGGAGACGAGCGCAACTGCACAAGAGCCTCCATTACGGCTCCAGCACAAGAGCCCTGCTCCATTATGGCTTTCACATAAGGGCCTTCATTCGGGCTCTTAGTCATTCTAATTAGTTGTGCTTTGCAGCTCAGCAGAGCCTCTGACTCGGTCTGTGCAGGGGCCCCGCGTAACAGCTCCCACGCGACTCCAGGCAGCCCCGATTCCAGAAGAGCGCTCAATGAGGATTGCGATTTTTTATTTTTTTATTTTTGTAATTGTGAAGCTTCAGAGAGCTCTTAGGCAGAGATTTAATGGCGTCTAATGGAATCTCATCACAGAACAAGAGAGGAAAGAGGACAAAGAGAGGGAACACTGACTAATGTCTCTGCATACTTTTGCTTTGCAGTTCACCCTTAATTCTGTAAATGCATTCTCTTTTTGTGAACGGCCCTTTATATACAATATTTTCACACATATATTTTTTTATGTGCATGTGTGTTTACCCTAACTACATTGCAATCAATATGGGAATAGAGGGCTTGCAATAATCACCAACTGGGTGTAATGAATTTACTCACTATCATGAAAAATAATCTGTATGCATTCCTTTTTATTCTCTCTGCAGCTTTTATTGCCTCTGGTTTTTGACTGTTATCTTCCTCGTTCCACTCTTTCTTTTGTCATTTCCACCTAAAGCAACAAATAACAGCATCCCTAACTCGTTCACTCTAAAATCCCTTTATCCCCTTTGCAGTCGTCTCATATTTTGCTTTGCTCTTGACCACGCAAAACTGTCTCCCTCCTTTTTGTCTCCCAGCTGGTTCAGGTTAAAGCCTCCCACTCACATCTTAAAATTTGCCTCTGCAGCACAGTTAAACATGACAAGTTATTGCCGTGTCAGCGGTCATGGTTAAATGCCATTCTGCTTTTCTGTAGAGCAAATGCACACACAGGACCACAGATCCAGACAGTTGTTGCTCACCAGATAGATCTCTAAGTGACCTGTCTTAGGAAGAGGAAGAGGCGCAGAAAGCAACATCATCATGCAGGTACAGAGAGAGAGAGTACATAAGCTATGTATAGCAACGGGTAGTCACCTGCTACATAAGCCTTTTAGATAAGGTTACAAATAAAATGTAGGAAATGCAAAGCTTCAATAAATTCAGTCTCCTGCAAGGAAAATGTCTTTGTCAGTAGTTGGAATGAAAGGCTATGAAAGAAATCTTCATTCTATTGAATTTGAAAGTATTCATACATGAATGACATGTCATATTGATTCTGAGGATGAAGAGGTTGCTCACATACTTCAGTTGTTGTATGCATAGAAAACACATTTTAATAAATTTAACCAAAAACTAGACCAAGTTTCTTCCTGTTTTGTCTGTGTTTTCACACTGTGGGACAGATTTACTAATGATTTGAACCAACACAAACCCCCCTGAATGCTACAATCACACTACAGATAACAGTGGTTGGAGACCACAACACTATCAAAATTATTGCCATCATGTGCGTTGAACTTTTGATCCTGTGGCCTTTGAAGTGGTTGTACCAGGTTTGCGACTGTCAGTTGCCATCTGCAAAGCAACTTTTGTGACTCAAGACAATCAGTCAGTTTCCTATGACTTGGCTGTCGGTATATGATTGAATGAGGTCAAGCTGGCAATTACATGGACTCTGTTTTTCATGATCTGGTGATCAGCTGTGATAAATCAGTGGAAATTGAAACTCTGTTGGTGTCTACACACACAGAAATTCTGTGATGTAACTGTAAAATGACAAAGGCGCTCAAAAAATGTGCATTTTTATACAAATTCTTTCCAGTATCGATAAAAACACGTGTCACAGACTGGTTGCACACTGACATACCATGATTGCTTGCAATATACTTTTCTGCCTGCATTAATAAATTTGATGGCGATTATTTACAAAGCTTCGCCAGTGTGTCGCAGACTCAACCTCTGGACAACCACTTGGTCGCAGGTCTTGCAATGCAACCTCGATTTTTTTCCAAGTTGTGAGAAAGTTGGCTTGCTACTTTTACTCTAGTAAGATTGAGTCATTAGGCAACTGGCTTATCTGATCTGTTACATACCACACTGTGTTATATTAATGTTTGAATCTTATGGTCGGTAAAACTGACTGGAGAACCTACACCTTCTCATGGTACACCTACATTCACACGTGTGTTACAGTTACAGTATCTTTACTAATATGTGGATTGGTCAGGATGTCTTAGCAAAAAAAATGCATTGTGTTCTTCTATACATCCTACAAATGAACTCTTATAAAGTCTTCAGGTCTATGTGAGGGAATATTTTTTAATTAAGAAATGGAATGAATCCGATTTATCCAGAGAACAGCTGGCCCAAACACCAAGACAGCACACAGTCTCCAGCTATTCTTAACAGAAGAATTTGTCTTTATATCAAAAACATATTGATTCTCCTTTAGCCGCCTCTCGTCGCGCTTAATTGCTGGGCTATTTCCAAAGAGAAACACACGAAAAACTTGCAGCTACGCTTCATCTTTTTTGTTAGCTCATTCCTCGCTTTCTCATCAGGTCTGCTCATCTCTGACCCCGCTACAGTAATTTGCGCTGCTCTCAGTGGATTGCTTTTGTCATTACTAAATTGAAATACTGTGTTTTTGCTTAAAAATGTGTGTCATGCAAGTAGATCAGTCCCAGAACTTGCCACTCCCATTGGTGCATTTGTCCCACTTCATCAATTCACATTTTACTTTAAAAAAAAAAGCTGAACTATTTCATAAGTCAAAATGTTCGAATTAAAAATCCAGTGAAAGTACTCCACATTCTTACATGACAGCTTAAAATACAACAGTAACTGGCACATTTTCTTCATCGTCACACTAAATTAATTCTGCCTCAGTTTCCTGTCGTTCTCTTGAAAACTTTGAATACTTACCCAAAAAAACACAGTTCTTACTGTCATTATTCCAGGAAACAGTCTGTCAGCTTCAGCTTCAGTGTCTGTACCCAACTGGTTACATCCTGTACTTGCCTGTACAGCTCCAGACAAATCTAATCATAGAACTGTAAAAGCAATGGTACTTATGTGGAGGTAGGACCAACAAGGAGATAAACATGAATGTGAAAGTAATGTATTACAATGATGTCACGAATGGCTGTGGAGGTGGATGGAAAGGGGACCATAAATAACTTTCCGTCATCTGTAATGTCTAATGGAATGGCAGAGCACTCATGGTCTTGACTTCTATTTTCTGAAAAACAAGCTGATTAAATATGTGATTACTTTTCTTTATTATAGTCTGACCATAATCTAGACGATGTTACATGGATATCGATTCCCTTACAACCAAATACCAGTGGTCACAGGATATCTGTGCTTAAGGAGCAAAACCAGATCATGATCTGCTAAGCTGTCGTGTCCATATTTCTCTCAATTTGTCTAAATTCTGCATGGCTCCAAGTTTGGAAAAGGTTACTGGAGCTCGGGCTAGCAACTGTTAATACAAAAGGCACAAAATCAATGTCATCAGTAGAAAACACAACAATACTGTTGCGGCAACTTAGTGTGCTTTAACGTGTTAGTTTACTCGGACCCTTCTTTCTGCAAACTTTAGGATTAAAAAAAGCAAAAAAAAGCAGCAAAGGCTGCTTTTTTTTTTTGCAGCAAAAAAAAAGAGCACTGAGAGAGGGCATCCTCGGCAGGGTCAGTGCCCAATTCACACTTTTGAAGGAAGATATCCTGGATCTGCAACAAAATTGAATGAATTTCATCCTTTGACCCTGCTACATTTCTCCACCAACATCAATTAACATCAACTAGGTCAGTACTTCTCAAACTTTTGGTAGCTGAGAGCCAAATTCTTGAGCCAGCATATGGTTGGGGGCTTTACAGGAAATATGCAGTTTCTATGTATCTAAAGTTTAAAGTTAGTTCTAAAGTTAACATTCAGTAAATGTGTTGGAAATTTTGACTTTTCTTCTGCTTATTTTTCTTCCCTGACACAAGCTGTATTTGTGCTTCATCGCAATTCAATTCAATTCAATTCAATTCAATTTTATTTATATAGCGCCAAATCACAACAAATGTCGCCTCAAGGCGCTTCATAGATACAGAGAAAAGCCCAACAATCATATGACCCCCTATGAGCAAGCACTTTGGCGACAGTGGGAAGGAAAAACTCCCTTTTAACAGGAAGAAACCTCCGGCAGAACCAGGCTCAGGGAGGGGCGGCCATCTGCTGCGACCGGTTGGGGTGAGAGAAGGAAGACAGGATAAAGACATGCTGTGGAAGAGAGACAGAGATTAATAACAGATACGATTCAATACAGAGAGGTCTGTTAATACATAGTGAGTGAGAAAGGTGACTGGAAAGGAAAAACTCAATGCATCATGGGAATCCCCCGGCAGCCTACATCTATTGCAGCATAACTAAGGGAGGATTCAGGGTCACCTGGTCCAGCCCTAACTATATGCTTTAGCAAAAAGGAAGGTTTTAAGCCTAATCTTAAAAGTAGAGATAGTGTCTGTCTCCTGAATCCAAACTGGAAGCTGGTTCCACAGAAGAGGGGCCTGAAAACTGAAGGATCATCGCAGGATGATACAAACTTTGGATGAATTTGCTTGTCACGTTTATGAGATCCTTAACATGTTGCTGTTACTGTTCAACCTGAGCAATATTTAGGCTTTAACTTTAACCTTCAGAAATACAGCTCAGTGTTGCTGATTACCTTTACAGTTTTTGCAAGAATCTGTTGCAATACATATCATGTTGCAGGGGTTATGATTTAGTACATTGCATACATTGCATATTTTTAAATAAGTTGCCATAGTTAAACGTTTTGTTTACTTTTCATTAAAACATACATTTTAAAGACACACCAACAAAAGCACAATTTTTAACCATTCCCACTTACCCATGTAGCCATCCACACCATCTGTACAGTGGAAGTAGGGCCGATGAAATCTCACATGACCAATAGGTTTGGCAGCATTTTGAGATAACATTGATTGTATAAATGCATTGCCAGAATAATCTGCTATGTCAGTGATAAACAGGAGCAACAAGCATCCTTGTTAAAATAAGGATGACAATGTTAGCACTGCTAATATTAGCCACATTTAGTATTTTTTGTTTGTTTTTTTCACTTGCAATACAACCAGAAACAGGTGAATAATAATATATAATGATATAGTTTTAGCATGTCAATAATTTGTACATTGTTAGTTGAGACGTTGCTTACTTTTAGAGCAGTCATTATTGAAGCTAATATAACAGCTGTATGTATATATATAAATTTCTAGACCTGAACACAAACTTTACTGAAGACATCTGCTGCCACACATTCTTCCTAGCAATAACACATACAAGCTATGAATCCACAGAAGTACCAGAGGCTGTAGTTAATTATCATTTTACATTTGTTTACAGCAATATTTTTTTAATTAATCTGTCAACTTTATATAAACTCACTAATTGCTTGAAACTACATTTAGTAATAATCAGATCTAATACTGTTCTAATTTGATTTTTGCTTTAAAAAATGATAAATGATAATGATCCATTTCTTTAGTAATAAACAAAAAACAAAGTATCACTAAAGAACTGAGAGGATCATTAGGAGGTTGCACTTTTTATTATAGCTCAGTAAAAATGCGGTTATAACTGTAGAGGTTGGAATCACAGACCCAGACAGCATGATATTATCTTAATATTTCACCCACGTTACAATACTGTTGTGATTTTTAACATTTTCCTCTAAACTGAGTATTGGAATAACAAAAATTGCAATTTATTTATTTATTTATTTTTGTCTCAAAATGAGATGGTCATGCAAACGACGCTGTCACCAAAAATGTTGCTGTGAGACAGAATCAGTCGGCTATCAGCCTGACATCAGTCTGTGAATGAATGAGATCAGGTTGGCAGTAAGTTGGCAGTTATGCACTCTGTGTCCTGTGTTGGATAGTTATTATTAACTTGTTCGGCTGGTGTTATGGTGCAGGGCTCATCTCTTGTTTTATTATTTATTTATTTTCATTCATCAAATAAAATATCCATATTTGGTGTCTCTGTATATGTGCAGAATTTCATCACACAAAACATTGCAAAACTGTGCCTCATCCCTAGGAAATAGCAATGTAATATAAGTAATAACCAAATAATACTTTCTATCAACAGTTTTAACAGCTGAGTTATACTGCATTAAAATGTATGTAACTGGGTAACAAGAGAGCAGAAAGTGGGGGATAATAATGTGGACACAAAACCAGTTAGCAAGAGTATTAGCTGTTACGACACTAGCAGGGCCTGCTGTGGTAATAATCCACAACACTAAAGATATTTACGCTGTTACCTTCAAACAATGAAGTGGAGACATAAGGTAAGGTTAATTACATATAAGGTAATACTTTCCTAATATGAATGAACCAATATTACCTTATTATGATGAGGTTACTACCATTTTAAAGTTAGCATATAAAAATTCAAATTCACACATTTTAGTTAATAAGTTATCATCTTGTCATCAGTACTTTACTAAACTATTACTATTTGGTTTTCCATCATTTTGCCAACACTTTATTACCTCCAGTTTGTTATTATTAGATTATTATTGCTCGATTACATACGTTTGGTGTAGTCTAACTCGCCAACAGCCAGTGACTATTCTTGGATACAATGACTGATTATTTGATAATTAGGTAGTAATAGTGTGCTATTTCCATATTATTACTGTCTTGTTTCCACCTAGTTGCCACATTATTACTGAGCTGTTATAAAAATACATATAAAACATTTAAACCTTTATTTGTTTATGGAGTCTCATCATATTAAAATCACTGATTCAAAAGGCCATGCATAATATTACACAGGGTAACCCACAGGTGGCTAATACCACCAACCTGATTATTAGAAGATGAGAGAGCCGGCAGCATCATACAGCTGCTATCCTCAGCACCTAAGTGCTCCAGAAACTTAGGGCTAAAACCTGAACTAAACTCTATAACTGAAACGCATGCTTTAATATTTGTTTATTTATCTCAAGTCATATTGTCAGCAGACTATTGAACAATGTTATCGCACATCACAGATTTTCCTCATATCCTGCAGGCCTTGTAAAAATGTAATTATTTTCCACGCAACCATATGGAAAACACCATTAGTGTAATATTAGTGACTGTAAAACATGTGCAACAGTGTTTTACATTGGAGTATTTTCTACAAAGAGACACACACGCAAGAAAATCTAAATGAGGTGTGCATTTTCTGCCATGCGTGGAAAGATGCAGCTTGTGACAGACAGGAAAAAGTGAGGAGTTGAATATCTTGAGAGAAAGAAGACATTGGGCGAGATCAAAGGTTGATACTCTGACAGCTGTCTTTGATTCACCTGTAAGCCCTTATGAGCATGCACTCAGCAATGCATGCATTCAACATGCAACTCGCAACTGCGGTGACAGCACCGAGCACTGAATTTACATTAATAAGACTTCTTGTTATTCCCTCGCTTAGACAAGAGATATTTGGAGCATTTATTAAATTATTAATCTATTTATTTATTAATTTCGCCAGTCAGTCAGATTTTTTTTTTCATGGCCGAGAAGCTCAGCGTAATTTCATTGAGCTACCAGATGGTTGAGGGTTTAATTAACAACTTCAAAAGCAATAACTGGAGAGCCGGCCAAATACACAGCTGCACGCACACACATGCACACATTATTAGCTGCCTATATGCAAAAGTCTTGCACAACCACAAATGCATATCACCCACAGCCGCTTATTAATTCATACAGCATGAAATTCAAAAAGAAAAGTGGCCATTGTACTCCCAGCGTGTTTATGTACAGTATCTTTCTCCTTGTTATGAAGGCTGCTCCCCGAGCTCCCCAGACTGTCTGTGAAGGCGATAGTTGGAGTTGAGGGGAGGTGCTGTGGATAGGCTTGAGGCTCCTAGACTGTAAGTCACACCCCGCTGATTGGATCTTACTGTCCTCTTGGGGACAATAAAAACACCCTGTCTTCTCTTCATCTCTTCCCCCTCTCTCTGGCATTACTGGCAAGCACAGCCATTATTCCACTATAATGACATTATTTTGATTGGCGAAGCAACAGCGGGGCTCCATCTGCTCGCATTAGGCATGGTAACCAGACAGTGCTGGGTTATATTAATATGAGTGGCACAGGGCAAGGAGCCTTTAACCCGGCCTGGGGGTCAGACAGCCTCTGCAGGTTCTGGCTCTTTTCTTCAGACACAACACAGACAGTCCACAGATAGCTGCGGTATGTTGTCATTGTTCCACAAAAATGCTTGTTCGCTACTGTTATTGGCCAGAAATATTTAAATTCAAAATCCCACAACTGTCACTCTAGATTTCTCAATATAGCAATTTATTAGTGGGGCATTAGTGGGTATTTTATTTTATTCTATTCTACTGTGTATAGTTGTGTACAGTATCTTATTCTGATCTTATTTCAGTGTTTTTCAAATTTTTCTATGTAACTTTGCACTGTCCACTTTCTGCTGTAACAAAATAAATTTCCCAAGTGTGGGACTAATACAGGTTATCTTATCTTATCTTATCTTAATTGTAAGATGGCAAAACTACCATGGTTTGATCCTACCTTAAAAAGTAAAGCTCTAATCAGCATCTTTTCAAAGATAAGTCAATTTTCTATTGCACTTACACTTTTACCTGCACTTCATTACTTTGCTCTGCTGTGTGTGTGTGAAGTGGAGAGCAGAGGGGAAAAACTACAGGGACCATAAACGATAGCTGAAACTAAACAAGTACACAAGGGATGGACATGGTCAGCAACAGCACTCAGGCAGGCTATAGGATTTAAATGATGCTCAGCTTATAGTAAGGGGCCCCGAGTGTGCCAGGAAAATATCTCCAATTCCATAGGATGGATCCATTATTTCTTGTTCTTTATGCCAAATTTTGACTCTACTATTTGAATATCAAAGCATAAATTGAAACTAGGCAATGTTTTTCTAGTCTTCAGTTGTCCAATCAAAGCTTACGTTTTGTGTTTTTGCTGTTCTTAACTGACCCAAATGTCTCCCGATGTTGTCTTTTTTGGTAGCCCATGGTCTACCAGGTTCGACATGTTGTCTGTTCAGAGATGCTCTTCTGCATACCTTAGTTTGTCACACTATGTGTGTTAGTGTTCCCTTCCTATCAGCTCGAAGTAGACTGGCAATTGTCCTCTGATCTCATCAAGGCCTTTTTGTGCATACAGCTACCTCTCACTTGATAATTTCTCTTTTTTTGGAGAAACATCTGAAGATCCTGGAGATCAGTGTTTGAAAAAATCCCTGTAGATCATCAGTTTATGAAATATTCAGACCAGTCTGTCTAGTACCAACAACTATGCAACTTAAATCACCTTTCTTTCTCATTCTGATGCTCAATTTGAAATTCAGTGGATTGCCGTGACCATGCCTACATACACTATACAATACATGGTTTACTGTTGCATTGTGATTGGCTCACACCTGGTGGTCAACTTTCTGTTGACCACCAGGTGCATCCACTGAAGTGATCTGTGAGTATGTGTGTTTTGAGTAGAAAACACTCAAGTGTGAGTGTTGCAGTTAAACTTGCAGAGAAGGTACATCGCCTCTTTAGTTTGTAAAAAAAACACCCTGCGCAAAAGTGCCTTTTTGGTTAATTTTTTTTTTTTTTTGAGGTTACTGTATATGTGATAGCTACACAGACAGTGGTATGACCCTACTTTTTACACTGAAAGATGCTAACGTATGAATTGTGACTGAATTTTCCAACATACTCCTCGGGTTTTGCAGTAATCATTAGGTGCAGGTTTTTTTACATAAAACCACACCTAATCATTATGTGGATTGTGTTGTGCTGTGTACAACTTCCCTTACTGATGTCTGCATTAGTACAAGAAGAGTGCATTAATGATAATGTTGGCAGAAAAGGCTGAACTATCTTATCAACTTGCCAAAACCAAGGGACATCTAAAAAGTTTATTGGCAACAGCCTCCAATCAGCATTTGTTAGCAATGCTAGATCAAGTCAATGGGGAATTGAGACAGTTGGCTCATTTAAATTTTCCCAAAAAAGTTCTATTTCTGTTTTTTTCACTCTTACTGCAGGTCAGTAAACCAAATGGCTTGAATGTGTTTGATTTCCAAAAGAAAACAGTTTAGGTCCCTTCTGACTCTAGTCTGATGCCAACAAAGTATCTTCATGTGCCAGTCAATTTTTTTAAAATAAAACACATAAAAAGAGGGAAAAATCTTTTTAGATGTTATGAAAGAGTCCCTGATTAATAACAAATATGGTAGCTTATGAAATTCTGATCTTGCCCTTTGGATTACAGAGTATGTGTATTTGTGTGTTTGTTCATACAGCCACTGTGCGTAAATTGTGTGGATAGAATACATATTTCCTCACTGTCATCCATTTTTTGCAGGGTAAACAGGACAATGAGGATCTTCAGAAGGCCTCCAGATCAATGTCCTTCCTGTTGGAAATGTCAGTCTAGTCTGTTCATTAATCTTTTGCCACCAAACAAAACAAAGAGCTTTGTTAGATATTGGACCATCCGCCATCGCTTTGATGAATAATCCCTTCACTCACAACAAAGGGAAATAGCTTACCGTACAATTTTGCCACCTAAATCAGATCCCCTTGCGTCTACCTTTACTTAAACATTAATAGGTATGTGGAACAAGTCATGCAAGAGGTTACCAGGGTTTATTTGTGTGGTGGCCATATAGAAGGTCCACGGATTTTCACAGCATCTGAAATTTGTCACATAAATCACTTTAAATTAGTTCCCTTGTCACCGCAGTAGTATTCTCTAACTCCTTTTTCTTGCAGTTTAGCAATCAAATACTTTTTCTATTTGGCTGCATGGAATCATATGGTAATCTTAATTAAAACCTAAACATAGCTGGTTAAAAAGAAAAGCAAAAGCTTTAGCAACAGAAACTTTGACTAAGGTTGCTTCTGTGTCCCACATACGCAAAATGCCAGGGATCTTAACCTTTCTTTAAGGTTATCTCTCTGTATATATTGCTGTCAATTGTTTCTTATTTATTTTCTGATATGCCATATGCTTAGACACAGACTGCGCAGAAGAAGGTTCTCCAGCAGATCTTTATAAGCTCTTTATGAGGTCAGCCGTACGGTTGCTGTGAAAAGGAGCCCATCTACCTTCCGTGAGGCTCTGCTGAATGTCACATGTGCCAATGTTAAAGAAAGCAATTAGCCACTGTTGGCATGTCCTGGTGTGTGGATGAGTAATGGCTGGTGGGGCGGGAGTGTCTAGCTCTGATAAATTCTACTGTTCCCGTGCCTTATTAGTACAATGCCTAACTGGAAAGTGGGGGCTGGGAGCTAAGGTGATAGACCATAGGGGGTGTCAAAGATAAACCCAGACTGACAGCAGAGTGTGGTGGCTAAATGCTAATGCACCGAGTGACATTTCCGATGCTGGCCTGGGTTAGCTTAGTTGCTGCTGGTGTGCTGACAGAAGGTCCCCCAGAAACGGGGGGGAAACCCAAAATACCAGTGCACCGACTCTTTCTTCCTCATTCCATCTTCATTCTTCAAAATGAAAAGAAGATAAAGATGAGGAGGAGGCTTGTGATGTTGCCACAAGACTTTTATCACAAGTTAGCAGGCTAAGCTAATAGCAGATGCTTCAGTTACTGATAAAGAGAGTGACAGGTAAAGATGGCACCATAATGAGACCAAAGGGAGACAAAAGCATAGAGGAGGAGAAGACAACTCTGATATTTAGCCAAAGAAAAGCCCGTGCTTTGCTTCCCCATCAGCCACTGGGGAGTTTAGCCTGAGTTCAATTCTTTGTCCAGTAAATCCCCAAGCGCTGCTTTTGTTGATAAACCCTCTGCTTCCTCTCCCTCGCCCTCTGTGAGGATGATCTCTATCTCTACCCTCAATTTCCAGGAGTTGCCAGACCATTACAGAGAGGGAAAAAAAACTTATGTGACTTTTTTGACTGGTGGTTGGAAGTCAAACACCTGTCGAGGCAGGGTAAAGTCTCATCTTTCTGGGTGGTCGGATGTGATGGAGTGTCAAAGCTGTGTCTAATTGGAGGTATTTTTAACACTGAGCGGTGTGTCAGCTAAAGAAATCTCCAGAGTTATGAACGCCACCTTTAATAGAGTCTAATTAGTGGAAGGGTGTGCTAACAGGAAGTCAGTGAGCAGAACAAACACTTGTGTATGTGTGCGCTCCTTATCTAACTGTTCACTGAACACTCCCTATACCTAATGCATTGTGACAGAAGAAATGTGTGTGCATGCATGCATGTCTGCAAGAACAAGCATCACAGAACAGAATTTTCCCAAAGGCTTCTGAGCCAAAGAAGATATAGTATAATATATATTACAAGAAATTTCCTCTTAACTAGAAAACAAATGTTTCAGCCTTTTTTAAAATATTTTAAACAAATGGATAATCCAAAATACACCCCAAAAAATCTCTTTGCAGTCGAAACACTGAGAGAAGACTCGTATTTGCATGTTCATAGATATTTCATAGCAGATCTACTTCTAGATCAGCTCTAACTGAACTACTGTGCTCAACAATACATGGTTTAGAGTAATGTCAGATTTTTGCAGGTACTTCTGAGGATACTTATAATGTGATAGACTGATGAATTTGTCCAAAAGTTGGGGAAAACAGCAAACAAAACAAAGAGCATTGGTGGATATTGGACCATGGGCTAATGCATTAAT
The DNA here is from genome assembly GCF_963576455.1 of Neolamprologus multifasciatus. Taxonomy (NCBI): domain Eukaryota; kingdom Metazoa; phylum Chordata; class Actinopteri; order Cichliformes; family Cichlidae; genus Neolamprologus; species Neolamprologus multifasciatus. Next base: position 20,655,177 of record NC_140455.1, read on the forward strand.
GAATAATCCCTTCACTCATAATAAAAGGAAATAGCTTACTGTACAATTTGCCACCTAAATTAGATCCCCTTGTGTCTGCCTTTACTTACACTTTAATAGGTATATAGAAAAAGCCATGCAAGTGGTTTCAAACGCCTAATTATGTGGTGGCCATAATGGCAGGCCACAGTTTTTTATAATATTTGCAATTTGCAACATAAATCACTTTAATTTTGCTAACTGGTCACTTCCGTAGGATCCTGTAGCTCATTTTTGTTGCATTTGTGTTGTCATATAAAAGAAACCAATGCTCGCTATGCTTATCTACAGGGAAATGAAGGATTTGGGACAGGATTTTTGCTAAGTCTGTTGCTATAACACAGATAATTGTTAAAATCCCCCCAGACATAATGTCAGAATACAGAATAAACACTCTTCTTGAAATTATTTGTGTTTAACATGAATTTACCACATTGAAAATTCGTAACGATATATAAAATCTTACCTATTACTTTTCTTCATTTGAAAAAAAAGAGCCTCAATGTAAAGTCCAAAAACTATGAACATATACACTTTGTCTCCTACGTGAGTAAAAATATCACCCTCAACTTATATAAACTCAAGCCCTTCAGTTTCCACATTACACTACTTCAAGTTGCATAATGGACAGTAATTCACTTCAAAAGTAGTTTTGGTGTCACCAAGTCATCTTTTATGCATACGTATAGAAGATCAACAGATAGATGTCAAACTCATAAGTAAAATTACAACAAGCTACATATTTCAAGTTTTTGAGGGTCTTCAAGTGATCCTTTTTTATTATTATTGGAAAATAGTTGTTGGGGTAAAAATACTTTTTACTGTAGGCATGTAGTAAAAGTGTATTTCCAAGTTCATTCTTTACCTTAATGATCTTCTAATATGAGAGCTTCTTCATGCTAACATGCCTTGGCCTGGCAATAACCACCAGATCTCCACATGGCTAACTAAAATAAACAATATGTGCATAGAGGTTAAGTTTATTACTCTATATTACTAGAACTACTACAGTTTTCATTCTAAGAAACTGAAAGTTGCATTTCTAACCAGTGCTGGGCAAACAGTCACACCAAATACTCAGTGTTACAAAATAATAACTAAGTCTCGTACATTACCATTTTTTCTGTTAAAAGCTTGGTGAGCATTTCATAAAAAGTGGTGGATGTTTAAGTTCACATGATCTGTTTAATGTTAAAATATAACAGGTGTAGTGCATCCATTTCCTTTGTGTTTACATTCTATTTAAAAAAGCCATAGTTCACACATTTTCAACTCAGAAAGATTTGTGATGGTGCTTCAGTAAGATACTTAGTAAGGTATTATGTACAGGTTGATTGCATCTTGCGGACATCGTCACCACTCAATGCACTGGGGAGGAAAAATCAAACCGTATCGGACTCCAGACTGTCAGTCCAGTGAACCACCAGTGCACCTGACACCAGCAGCCTCTCCTCCACAGTCCTCAATTTTAAACTACTCTACAAACTCTAACATTATGGCAAACAAGTGGGTTTCCCATTTCCATGCAGCTAGCTAGCAATGAAAAACCACTTTCTACTAAAGAGACAGAAAGTGAATGTGGACAGCATATTCTAGTTGTTGTTTTTTTTAAGATAAACCTATTTGCTTTAGGGGAAATACAAAAATGATTCTATTAGGCTGCTTTTTAGTTTTAGCTTTGTTTTTATTTCTTAGTTATCAGTTCTGTCACTAGCTAGCTAACATAAACTAATGTAAGTCTATTAGCAGTGTGTGTGAACTTTATTCACAGTATAGTCATATATACACACACACGCACACACACACAGCTTACAGTATTGTTTTTGGGTAAACCAGTAAGGCCTGATATACATCAGTGGCCGAGTTTTTCCACTTCTTTGTAGTGCTGGGTGATACTACAAGTTTTGGTATTGCTGATACCAATACTGACACCAATAAAGGCAGCTTATGTAGGGGAAGCAGTGCGCCTTGAGTTATGAGATCAATCGTCATCAATTTGAACACTTTTTTATGACCACCAAATCACTGTGATGTTGTCTTCTATATTAGTTAACACAACAAAAGACACCTTTCAGCTTTTTATGTATGTTGCCTAAGTATTGATCTGAAACCAATACCAGCGTTGGCATCGATACTATCGATGTTTAAGATCGATCGCCCCACTCTATTTCTTTTTGACATTTTTTCACATCCAATCGAATAGTTTTGATAGTATCCATCCAGGAAATTCTTGGGATTTGTGAATCCTTATATAGATGCTATGATTATTATTCCATATATTGAGCGGATGATTGTTATTCTCTGATAAATTCAGACCAAAAACCAGACAGAAATGTATCGAAGGAATCAATTGTATTGAACAGGCTGATTATGGGGTGTACTGACCCAAAGTATAGTTACATGTCAGGTTATACTGTAGGGTTTCAGACGGGATAGCAAGTTATGATGTAGCTATAGCATCAATTTCCCACGAAAGCATAAATACCCAGTAAGAGCTGAAGCCAGCTTCAGCACTCTTCTTGAAGCTTTTTATCTTTTTCTGGTGAAACTGCTGCCACCATCTAAAAATCTGTGAGCGATTTGTCCTAGTCACCTTTTATTTTTCCTGTTTTTCCTTTAGCATCCTTCATTGGTTTGCTCTCCAAACACTTCAGCTATGCATTATGTTCATTTCTCTTTTACCTGTTTTTCAGTGTACTATTTTAATAACATTGAGCTAACTATGGTGTTGGTCTTCAGACTTCAAGACTGTACCTGCTGACCCAAAAGCCAGGTGGCAGACACATCCCCAAGGTACCCCAATTGGACCGAACCATGTTTGGCCATGTGCAGGACACCTATGTAGTTTTAAGCAGGTGATATTATTGTTGTGGCTGACTGGTGTGTGCGCACACAGAAACACACACACAGCTTACAGTATTGTTTTTCGAATTAGAGGAAGACAGATTCAAGAGAGATTAGTCTTCTCAGGCGACATAATCAGATTTAGTTTTTGGCCCCGAGCATCCTCTGGAGCAGTGCTGATCTGATCCCATCACTGAGCAAATAGCAACAGCAAAAACTCTGATTACCCTCCTCTCGCCTTCCTTCCAATCTTCCATCTTTACAGTCAGCTTTTTTACCTTTTAACTTTATTAAAGTATTTTTGTTGATTTTTTATGCACTGTAGACTTTGCTTCCTACACCCGCATCTTTTATTTTTCTTTCCTCTATACCATGAAGTTATTTTTTGCTCATTACTGCCTGCTGGAAGCATCAAACGGTCTAAAGCAAACAATAAAGACCATGGTGTTTATTTGTCTATTCACAGCGTTAAAAATGCCAGCTAGTGGGCCATTAATGTGTGTTTTCACAATGAGCCTTCCCACGGACAGAAGATCAGAGCCAACAGATCAGTGAAGAAAGAGAAAGGAAAGGATGGGCGAAAACACACACAGTTACACACAGTGATATGTGTAATGGGTCTTGCTTTTATGATGAGCAGCGGTAATTAAAAATGCCACTCTGTGTGACGGGGCAGTGTGGAAGGAGAGGAAGTGGGAGGGGAAAGGAGAGATGGGAGATGGACGAGATAGGGAGGAGGGAGTGAAGGGAGTCTGGTCTGGTCCTCTCTTTAATGAGGATCCTAATCAACCCAGCAGAGGCTGCCCTGAGACCCCCAGGTTCATTAGACCAGAAAAACCAGACTGCCGGGAAAGAAGGAGAAGGACGGAGGGGTGGGACCAGGCCATAGAAAGAAAGAAATACCTTAAAATGCGCATTTATTCATATCACAGTTCAAGAAAAAAAACAGTTACTCACATGTCAAAAAGTTTGCAAATACTAAAAACACACATACTTACATACCGCACACACTTAAATCCATGTGCACTTGTAAAAATATACCAAGAGTAGTAATATAATCCTAAAACTACAAAAACTTATAACTTCCTAACTTCAACCAGTGAACATAAAACATTTCTAATACACCACAAGTCTGTGAACATCTTTTAATTACAACTAAGATCATAAAAAGCGTGCTCCACTTTCAGTTTGATTCAACCAAGCCCTTAAAATTTAGCACCACATCGGTCCAACCCTTACCAAACATTTTGTTTCTCCTTATTTTCCAAATTGCTAACTTTGCCACACCAAGAAGAAAATTAATTAGGATAACAGTCTTACTTTTTATAGCGCTGTACTTGAGACCAAAAACCTGCAAAAAACCTAAACAGGCTTTTTAACTTTGAACAAGACTCAAACAAATGTTCCAATGAGTCTTGATGTTCACAAAAAGGACATCCCTCTCTAGCACTTAGGTCAAAGTGAACTCTGTGTCTGTTTGTAGCTATCGATCCATTTTATAATCCTCTGCTGGAGGTCACCAACCGTTTTTACAACGGGTAGCTAATACAGGACCCTTTATCTACCTTCAGGGGTAAGGTCTGTACCAAAAACCCGTGTCTAACTCAACTCTCTGACACCAGCCAGAGTGTAGCACCTTGACACAACTTTGATACAGGTGCTTCTTCCCATATGAACTGAGAACACCTAACACAGGGTTTCTCAGAGAAAGAAGCGGTCAACTCTCATTCATGCCAACTATCAGAAGCTGGGGTGACTGAATTCACTGGAAATACATACTCATATTCATCATTCCACTAGTCAGCTAGAGCATGGTTTTCAGCAAATACTCTCACTGGCACGGTTAGGGACTGCCTGACCTCTTCCAGAACCCTTTTTAAGACTCTAATGGACTTGAAGTGGTAACGTTGCACATCCTAGCGTCAGAATTATGGAAAATATTCAACGTTTTTCAAGCATCCAACACTGAGTGATAGAATGGTCAGATAAGTCCTTTCCCCTCCTCTGACACAGGAATAAAGAGGGCAGATTTCTTTAGCTAGTGTTGCCCAGTCCAGAAGAAATTCATAATAAGACACTGAACATCTTTAATGAGCCCAGCAGGTGGAGCCATCTTGAAAAGCCTGTGCCACAGGGATGAGGCGACCAGATTGTTGCCAATTAGAGCTCTCTCCATGTAGGACAGCTGGGGTAGCAGCCATTTCCATTTAGACAACTTGGAGGCAAAGTTTTCCAGTTCTGTTTCTGAGAATGTTAATTACCTATAAATGCTCCCGATGTTTTAATACCATTCCTTCCCCAGCATAAATTTCCTGGCAGGGTTGGAATGCCAACTATATACCATTTGCCCACCAATAAAGCCTCACGTTTGTCCTGGTTAACTTTGGCTGAAGAAGCCTTTTCATAGGAAGATAAGCTCTCCCTCAGTTCATGCACATCATGTTGATTGCTAATAAAAACTTTAATATCGTCAGCATTAAATGAAACAACTACGCAAGGACTGACCCAAAACCGGTAAAGTAAAGCACTTTACTCTCACTTTTAGCTCTCAATCTAAATAAAAGAGGATCAATTGCTTAGCTATATAACTAACCCGAGATAGGACATCCCTGGCTAATACTCTATTGACTATACAAGGCTGCTCAACCCACCCCCAACCTTCACAACACAACTAGCATTAGCGTAGAGAAATCTTACCCAAGAAAGAAAAACATTTCCCACACCAAATGCTTTGAAAGTTGAAAACAGAGAGTATGATCTACAAGATCAAATTCCTTCTTTTGATCAATAGAGACAATCCCCACATTTAGGTGATATGTCTTGCATACATCGAATACATCTTTCATAACAAATACATTATCTAACATAGATCTGTCTGGGAGACAATACGACTGGTCCACTTGAACTAAAAGGTCAATAAATTTTTTAAATCTGCTAGGTAACACCTTTAAAAGAATTTTATAATTGGTACATAAAAGAGTCAATGGTCTCCAAAAACTGATCTCCCATAATGATAGTCAAAAAATAAGTTAATTTCATCTGTCGAATACCATTTTGGGAAATACTTTCAGCAACATATAAACAATCTGAATCTGATTCATAGTCACACTCCATATCTGCCACGCTTTCACCTTGGCAACCAACCTGTTCAGCTTCTTGCACGTCTCGTCAATGTCTGAACTGAAGCTCGCCAATTATCTTTTGAATATTCCTGAATTATTTGAGATCCTATTCTAGCTACCAAACCATGTCCAGTTTGTGTCTGAACTGCAACTGGGCTGTGGAAAAACTTCCAACTCAGAGCTGCAACCACAAGCTGACACGCCGTCTGTGTCAACATTGGCGGCTGCAGAGCCTCTGACAGCACTCCTAGCCTTCACTCTCTCCACAACATACTCATCAATTAGCATTATCTCCAACATCCTCAGGACTTTCACTATTGCCCTCACCTGGAAAGCTGACAGAAACCATCAACTCCACTGTGTAGGGACAGCGGTCCCAGCCAGTGATCCTCTTGTGCCTCACATCTCCACACTCAAAGTATTTCATCACACCGGAACTTGCACAGACCATATAATATCTCTCCTCTCTAATGACTGGGTTGGTGAGTCCAGGTACATAAACTTACGTTTCGAGTCCCTCACCCTAAACTCACAGTTTTGAATCCGCTGGCCATTCTTCAGAATCATTTAAGCACCTGTGCCAGCGCTTCGTTAGATACAAAGGGCAGAACTCCGGACAATGTAATTCGGGTGGACAGTACAGCCAAGGGGGAAACTTAAACTCATCATTTATTGAAATCCCACTTTCAGTTAGTAGAATAATCACCTCAAGTTGCTTTACAAAAACAACTCCTTTGATCATACAGGAATATTTCCATGCCCCGCTTTGACTCCAACTGCTAACAGCACCTTCTCCACAGAGGTGAGAGGACACCATCCCTGCAGAGGAGTCATAACCAAAAACACTAACAAAAAGAAGAAAATTACAGTTTAAAAATATAACCAGTAAGCCATAAACGAAAATCGAAATATGACAAAAAGTTTGAAAAAAAACCCAGCTCTCAGCCTCTAAGTCCACTCATCACACGCTCCACGACCAAACTCACAGCATGCAGAGCAAAAGACAGAATGTAAGAAGAAGAGATAGAAATAAAGAAAGTTTTTTACCAATTGATGAAGCAAAGAAATGTTAGAGAGGAGGCAGGGAAAGGCAAGAAAAGCTACAGCAAAGTGCACGGAGAGGCTGAAGGGAGGGGAGGTTTGGCCTGTGGAGATAACAGTGTGGGTCATTGGGCGAGTCACGGCTGCCATCGATCCCCTGATTGGCTGTCTGACGGTTTCAACACGGCTGCCAAACCCTTTAATACAGGGTGTCTCCAACTGTGTGTGGGTGTGTGCGCTTGTGTTCTTTTTGTGTGTCTAAATGACTGCTATCTGTGCTGTATGTAGTCCATGTCTTTGCCACCAGAAGTGATATCTGTCCAACTTCCTCAGGAGGCTGATAAGAGCACCTTACAGCTGCACTGATAACACACGCATTATCCGTTTCCCAGCCGGTGAGACAAAACCTGCACATTTGTGTGTACGTGTACGTTGAGAGTAACGTTTAGTGACGTGTGCACACTGTGAAGTGAGGGTGTTACAAATTGTTGCGCTGGCCCTCAGCCCTTCCTTTCCTGTCCTCTCACATTGATTGGACAGCAGGACGGGGACACACATTGCTTCTAGCAGCCCACACAACTCCTCGTTTCCCTCTAAATGCCAAACACGGCATGTGAGTGTCAGGATTAATTATGTTTAGAAAAATTCTTACAAATACTCATCAAAACCAATCATGTGTATTGCTCAGCATCTCCCTACACATTAACTTTACTTAGGTAGCCACTTATATATTTGGACGACCAACCCAAGTATATGTTTTATAAGCAAAATTACATGTTCTGAATTTCACCATCTGCAAATCTTTTAGTTTCATAAACCACACGCTCTTATTTTGAAAGTTCAGGGATTAAGCAGCTAGCCCTGGCCCTTCCCATCTCATGGTTTTGCTACCAGCTGCCTCACTTGCCATGTTGCTGTTATGCTATGATTCAGCTTCTTCTCTACAGAGAAGATCTGGCAACAGTAGTTCTTCTGCTCTTGAGATCTGTTCTGAGCTGGGGGGTCACTCTAACCAGAACCTGCAGCAGGTGGAGAACTGGTTTATGTCACTGTACAGAGCTCATAGAGGCATCTAAGTGCATCTAAGGTCTACTTTTGCCAGCTGCAGTCCAAGACGGTGGAATTGGAGTTAATCCACAAGATAAGATACTCACTGTTATTTGTCACACAGTACTTGGCAAATAAAATATTAGCAGAGGAGGAAATTATCAACACCCAATGCTTCATTGTGGTTGTGTAGCGTAAACATTCAGGAATTTCACTCTTTAACAATTACTGCCTTTGTACAAGCAGGAGACTGTTTATTACTGCAATCTGACATATAAAATCATGAATTGCAAGAATTTTTTAAAAATCTCAAACATTTATTTAATGCCCAACACACCCGACTGGTCTTAATTATGAAAATAAACCATATTAGGCCACAAATGGAACAGATTAGTTTGAAATCACATACACAATAATCTCTCCCAATTTGACATTAGAAATATAGGAACTGGAATCTATCTCTCCTTCTGATATCTGCTGTTTTGGCCCCTCAGCCACCTCAGCATCCACCTGTAGGCTTCACTACACACTGTTCCAAAAAATAGTAATGTCAAAGTATCTTACTGTATATTTTACAGTTTTGTACTGTCTTTCTAGGATATCATTAAATTTACATAAGTAGACTGTGATTTTACATGTCAAAGGTAAAATAACGTAACAGCTCTGTAAATATAGCAAAACACAATTTACTTGTTTTTTAAATATATTTTTTTGTACATGCATATTTAGATTGTAAAAATACATCCAGAAATGTATCATAATTTCACGAATATTTGTCTGTTATGTGAGAGAATGATCTGTTAAATTCAAATGTAATACTATGGAAAAATATATAAAATGATCGAAAATTAATGAGAATAATCAATAATTAAAGGAGTATTTGAATTATAATTTTGCTGAAAATTTCATGTCACCTAGGTCTGATTCAATAATTAAGAGGTAACAAGTGAAAATATAATTAATAGGAATAAAAACTAAAAAAAAACATATTGTGGCGTGTTGGGGGAACAGCTAGTTCTCTCCCATCATGCCTTGGGACATGTGCTGCTGTTTAGATGTTCTTGTTTTATTGTTTATGGTTACATTACTTTTAACTGTTATCTTGAATGTTGTGTTTATGCCGTGGTGCAGAGTCACTGACAGTTGTTGTTTTGTAGAGGGAGTGCTGTACCATGAGTGACTTCTGTTGTGCTGTTGTTGAACCTTGAGGCACATCATAGCACCAGCAAGTGTTTTAATAAAGAGTGCCCCCTACCAGCTTGGGGATGGATGACCAGCTCAATCTCTCTCTCTGTGAGCTTATTTGTTAAGATTCCTTTGCATGCCCCAATGTAAAATATTGAACGGCCACGCTGTGCTAATTATAAATTTTGAACAAGAAATGTAGAGTAAGGAATTGCAATCAATATAAATCTCAGAACAGAAATAGGCCTCTGCACCTGGGGTGAGGGTGTGGCCATGAAAACAATGTGACATGCCATTGGATGTTGGGACACATAATAACATGACACTAAGCATCGGCCAATGAATGTGAACTAAGAACAACCAGGTCGCGGGTATGGCTGTGACCGTAGGTATTTTACTGTGCATTTTACAGTTTTGTTCTGTTCTTCTAGAATATCATTAAAGTTACATAAATAGACTTTGACTTCACATTTCAAATGTAAATTAACGTTAAATCACTGTAATATAATGAAACATAATTTTCATGATTATTAAATGTATTTGTCTGTACATATGCATATTTAGATTGTTAAAATACATTCACAAATGTATCATGATTTCACAAATATCTGTCCGTTATTTGAAAGATTGAACTGTTGAATTCAAATGTAATGCCATGGAAAAGCATATAACATGATCCCTATAAGCTTGTGTTACATCACATAAGTATTGTTATCATTGCTAATTATGGCGATCGTGGCTCAAGAGTAGGCAGTTCGCCTTGTGATCAGAAGGTTGCTGGTTCGAGCCCCGGCTCGGACACTCTCCATCGTTGTGTCCGTGGTCAAGACACTTCACCTACTGGCGATGGCCAGAAGGGCCGATGGTGCGATATGGCAGCCTCGCCTCTGTCAGTCTGTCCCAGGGCATGCAATCCATTATTATTTAAACCAACTGTTAACTGTATATTTCTGTACATTTACGTATTATGATTCATTTTGCCACATTCATTGACCTTGTTTATAGGTAATTTCATTGTTTGATCACGTTAAAATGTTCCTAATTTAATGTCTAAAAGCACTTGGAAAAGGCAGAATCCCATGTAAAATTAGCACAACAAACTCTATTTTCATTACTGAAAATGACCGTATTTTTATGGGACAGTTATTTTCTGTTATTTTACGGTCGTATTTTGGCGCCCCAGCTGCCGGAATATTACCGTTTTTTTAAGATGTTTTTTTTTTCTATTTATAGATGATTTCATTGTTTAATCACATTAACATGTTCCTAATTTAATGTTTAGCGGCACTTGAAAAAGGTGAGATCCCATGTCAAATTAGCGGAACTAATTGTATTTTCATTACTGGAAATAACCGTATTTTTACGGGGAGTTATTTTCTGTTATTTCACGGTCGTATTTTGGCGCCCCAGCTGCCGGAATATTACCGTTGTTTTGGGATGTTTTTTTTAACAGTGCAGCCAAGTGTCTATGTATAATATGTGCAGAGAGCAATACGCTCAAAGTCTAGACTATATTCTAACTCAAACTCTACCATTTTAAAAAAATCATCAGAAATATGTTATCCAAGCTGTGCTCTATTAAGATATCAAGTAAATGCAGAGAACACATCAGAAACATATCCTGCAGTGTTATCTTATATAAATATTATTTCATCAGAAAAGATGTGAGGCTCTTTGGATTTCAGGGTAAAGAGAATAAGAGAGAAAATATACAGTCAGTTCTGTCAACTGCAGATGTGTACCCATGCACTCAGCGTGATAGAAACTAGCAACTGCCAAAAATGAAATGAAAGCAACCGAAAAAGTACGCTTTCTTCCTGGTGCGGGTACAAAATACAATCTGTTTTAAAAGCTTGCCTGCATATTTAGCTCATTAGATCACAAAAGGCACCTGTAACTGAGTTCATACAGGCCAAGAGTCTTTGGATTTGGACCCCTGGGCGCTCGCTTCCAGCCAGTCTGGGAGCAATTATATCACATTGGGGTGCTTCTTGGCCTCATATTTCTTGGCTCACAGTAAATGCAGCCTTTACACAACAGATCTTTCACTATGTATAACAGCTGGCTGCTGCTTAGAAGAATAATTTGTCTTCTCTAACCATGAACCAGTTAACCAATTATTTTGTATTTTTCTGAGGCCCCAGCTTCCGTGGCTCTTACATCAGGTTACACGACTTTTACTTTTTTTTCTCTTTTTTGGATGGGTATGGTTTATGAATTTAAATGGCAGCCACAAATAAGATCGGTAATACAAAACATACAATTTTTATTGAAACTGTTTCAGTGGGTTTTATTCAATTTGTGGTATTTTTAAGCCTATAATTTGGGGGATTTTTTTGTTCTATTATGGTTTGCCTGCATCAACTTTTTCCCCTTTTCCCTTGCCAGCTCACATTACATTATTTTGCCAGTGTGGGCTTGAGCTTCAAAAATGTGAGGCGCAATGCTTTTGCCCTTCGGAATATCTCATCATGATGAATTCAGCATCTTGTTGGCATAGGAACCATGACTCACCTGTTTTCCCTAATGATAACTTCATTTATTTTCCTTAATTAGTTTGGACCACAATTCTGTTTGGACCGGTTATAAAACCATAGCCAAAGTGAAGAAGGTCTCCATTAGGGGAACTTTAAAACTTTGCGATGATGATGATGGTGATAATGAAGGCACTTGAAGGTTTACAACCTGAATGGGAATCAACACGCCTTTTACCCTCACCTACAGTGCTGTGAAAAAGTATTTGTCCCTTCCTGATTTCTTAGTTTTTTCATATTTGTGACAGGTGTTACAAAAAGCAAGTGAGCGCCATTATCCACAAATGGAGAAAACTTTATACTTTCTAGGAATCGCTGGCCTCAAATTTGCCAAAATATATCTTGACGATCACTAAGACTTTAGGGAAAATGTTCTGTGGACTGACGAGATGAAAAGAGACCTTTTTAAAAGGTTCTGTTACATCTGGCATCAAACTAACACAAAAGAACATCACAGCAACAGTCAAACATAGTGGTGGTAGTGTGATGGTCTGGGGCTGTACTGATGCTTCAGGACAACTCGCAGTAATTGATGGAACCATGAATTCTCTACCAGAAAATCCTGAAGGAGAATGTCTGACTGTCTAAACTGAAACTCAAGCAGCAGGACAATAATCCAAAACACACCAACACACCAAGAAAGTGGTTTTGGAGTGCCCTATCCAACTTCTGGACTCAAATCAGACTGAGATGCTTTGGAATGACCTTAAACAAAAATCGTCCACTATGGCTAAATTAAGACAATTCAACAAGTAAGAGTGGACCAAACTTCCTCTGCAGCAATGTGAAAGACTCATTACACTGCAAATGCCTGATTGTAGTTCCTGCTGCCAAGATTACCATAAGCAGTTAGTAGACTTAAGGTGGTAATTATTTTTTTGGACAACGTTTTTCCTTCAACAAATGTGATCAACATTTAAAGACTACATTTTGCATGTAATCTGGTCATGATTGTCTACTATTACAGATTTGTTAATGATCTGAATCATGAAAATATGACAAATATAGAAAAAATAGGGCATCAGGAAGGAGGCAGATACTTATAATGCTGCATAGTCATGAACTTTAGGTAATGACCAAAGAGACACACAGCCAAACACACAGCCAAACAGAGACACTGTTAAAATATTAAAATTTTAAAAATTAAATCTTTTTGCATTTTATAATTTAAAATGTGTATTACGGATATAAAAATGCTTGAAAAAGCAAGCATTTCTTAAAGTTAATGTAGGATGATTTACTAAAGTTCACTGCATTGTCAAGGATAAAAGCAAAGTCAAACACTGAGCACCGGTGTGTCCTGTAGACAGCCACCGAGCACAAGCCTTCCACCTGTCCTGCCCACAGCAACGATACTGTGACTACTCCACAAAGATTTCCAAGCCAGACAACAAACATTCATTATGCCAGAGACAAACAATCCAAATTCTCCTCATCTAAATAGGCATTACAGCTTAGAGGAGTAAACAGGATTCACAGAGGAGCTTAAGTCTTTAGGATGCTGTTGTGCTTTTCTTGGCTTTGAGGATACCGAGGCACCTCTCTGAGCAAAAATGGCTCCCTGGGTCGTATGCATCACTCTGTATTAGAATAATCACCTGTTTTGTTTAACTAAATTATGGAAAGCAGGACTGCATTATGACTGAGTAAACAACTATTTTTAATCCCGTATGTGTAACTCGATTAAACGCAATTTAATGGCACTTTTCCTGACGGTGTGGGCGCAGCTAAAGCGATACGTACTTTACACAAAAGTTTGCTGCTTAATAAAATTTGTGCATTTAATAAGCAAATTATTCTAATCATAAACCTCTTGCCAAAGCAATTAGTGATAAATTATAATCTTATGATAAATTATCTTGTGTTGACAGCCTGGGGGAAAACTGCAATCAAACATTAATTATTCATTGGGTAATTAAGTTCATAGGTGTTTCTCCCTCCCTTTATTTCCTGCTCTCTCTCTTCATTTTCTGTTCGGAAGGTATAGGTCTAGTGACCAGAGCTGAGTTATTTAAACTTTTTCAAGCACGCAGCACCGAGCTCTCGTACTGGTTCTCTTATGCTCGCTGATCTGTGACTTTCAAGCTTCATTTGAATAAGCAACGGGTTACAAAAATTCAAAGAAAAACAAGAAAGAAAAAAATATTGAATCGGAGCAACGCATAAAAGCGACGAGTAGAAATATTCAGCAGTTTTTTGTGTTCCTCAGTCACAACATTAATGTGCGACTGAGCTAAAATTACTCTACCAGAATTACCTTCCTGGTAGGGAAACAAAATCTAGCCCACCAATAGGGCACAAAGTGGAAAGACTATACCTGATAAGGTAGATGAATTAGTGCTGGGGAGTTGACACTACAGATGATTTTCATAACAATTAATCTCTCTGAGAAATGCTTTTTTTCCCTTCCTTAAGGTGAAAATGCAACCGCAATTTCACAGATCACACAGCGACATTTTCAAATTGCTTTTTTGCTGACCCATAGAACCCTAAGATGTCTCAATCTGCATCTTTTTCATTAAAAAAAAACAAATTAACAAAAAACAAATCAGTGCCATGTCTGCTCCGAAAAGAAAAAGAATAAATGCTGAATTGCTTTTTGACTAAACAGTTTGACATGGAGAAAACATATGAAACAAGCATATGCATTTGGTATTTGTACATTCTTTTTAGAGCTTATAGCTGCATCTTCTTGTCAAAATCTGACCCAGATTTTGGAAAATATTTTAACCCTGCTTCAGGGTCAAATCTGGAAATACTAAGATAACACTGGAAGTCGTTTATCTGATAAAATATCGTCATCTAATTTAGGCAGTGCAGACATGTCAAAATATGCAAAATCTTTCATAAAAAAATAAAAGTTTATCATATAACTGACAATTCAAACCTTAGCTATTCGTCAGACAGGCAGGTACAGAACTGTGTTCTGAAAATAACCGGCCAACCCAGATATGTCAGATGGGGTTGAAAGGACAAAGCATGTTCGCAGGAAAACAACGCCAGCATTCATCAAGTTCAATTACATGGAAGAGACATCAAACTTAGACAACAAGACGAGCAAAGCAGTGCTAGTTTGGGGATTTTTTTTCTTATTAAAGGCTTTTTCTATCTCACTGGAAAAGACAGCCTATTACCAATAACAAAGATTTGGATGAAGACATGAGGAAGACTAAAGAATCAAAGAAATAATGAGCTCTAACTGTCCCTTTTTGTTTTTTCGCTCCTAGCTTTGGTCCAAACATCCATCAGATTCTGCTGCTCTTTGGCTCGGCCTGTGCAATGGAGCGGCATGCTGCTGCCATCTAAAGGCAGAAGATGACACTACTGAAGCACTGCTCGCTGCTGTGTGTGTGCCACAATTACAAAACACTTCATTATAGGTTTATCCAATACATCGCTCCTCAATCTAAATGAAATACTTATCCTGTGTGAAATATAAAGAATCAGCTAATGCCTTCGAAGTGCCACTTGTCACTAAGAATGTATTGCTGTGTTGCTTTGGGAAGGCTGAGAGAAAGAAAATGTGACGGATTTACAGCCCCAGTTCCAAACAGGTTGGGACGTAGTGCAAAATGCGAATAAATATAAAATGCAATGATTTGCAAATCTCTAAAACCCATATTTTATTTACAATAACACAGAAAACATTTTGATTTTTTTAATGATATATTTTACTATTTCATGAAAAGTATCAGATCATTTTAAATTTGATGGCAGCAACATATCTCAAAAATGTCAGAATGGGGGCAATAAAAGTCTGGAAAGTACCAGGTAGTAAAAGGAAACAGCTGGAGGAACATTTCACAGCTAATTAGCTAATTGGCAAAAGGTCAATAACTTGATTCAGGAAAATCTGCAAAAAAAAAAACCCGTGTCTAGTTCTGGAGTGATTTTGGAACAATGGGACAATGTTCGTCAGCGTAAATGGGCAAAGACTAAATATTTTATCATCTACAGGAGATAATATCATCAGAAGAGTCAGAGAATCGGGGGAAATCTGTGTGTGCAAGAGACAAGGGCAAAAATCCAAATTCAATGTCCATGATGTTCAGGCCCTAAGGCAGCTCTATATTAAAAACAGACATGATTCTGTCACGGAAATCACTGTATGGGCTCAGGAACACTTCCAGGAGTCACCGTTTTGTGAACACAGTTCCATCCACAAATGCAGATTAAAGCTCTTTGATGCAAAGAAGCTATATGTGAACATCCAGAAATACTGCCACTGGCACTGGGATGGCTTGATCAGTGCAGAAAGGTACATACGGGTTTTGCAGAAACATGTGTTCCCATCCAAATGATGCTTTGATGATGTCACATTTCAGGAAGGCAATGCTAAACCCGTCATGGTAGATGAATTAGGTGCTGAACTGGCCCCCCTGCAGTCCAGACCTTCTACCGATTGAAAATAGTTTGTGCATCATGAAAAAGGATATATATATAGAAGAAAACCCAGGGCTATTGAGCAGCTAGAATCTTCTATCAGACAAAAATGGGACAACATTTTTCTCCCAAATGTCCAGCAGGTGGTCTCCTCAGTTCCCAGATGGACTGTTGTCTAAAGAAAAAGGGAAGCTAACTGTGGTAAACATGGGCCTGTCACCAATTTTTTTTTTTAAATGCGTTCCTGTCATCAAATTTAACTGCTGGACAACCATATGTTAAGGAGTGTAATTAAACCTGTGTCCTAATAGTATTTTACACATGTAACATGGAAGTTAGGCATGTGGCCCCTGATATAAGAACTCAAGAGTCAGAGCTACACTTTCGATATATGAATACAAACCTTTTTTACTTTATCTTCTTTTGATCGGGGATGATCATCTACATGACAGGACTTTCTGAACACCATTAAATGTATTATATAACAAGTAACTCAATCATTTGAATAAAACACTTTTTCAGATGATCGTGAGCCTCTGAATAAGTGCTGTGGTGCACAGTAGTTATTCTAAAGTGTCTTGCTTCCTATTATCAGACAAATGAGTTTCATTTTACTCTTTATGATATACATTCCACAAATACCACTGGCAAGAATAAACACTTCTCTCTCACTGGGAGGGGAGTATCTGTTCAATATTTAAGAAGTGTTCACAAAGTATACTTACCATTAACTCAGGGTATGATTTCCATTAAGAAAACAGCATAATTTTGATGCTACAGACTCAGCTGCCTGGAAGATTTTCTTGCTTATTTGAGCTGTAATTGGAAAGTAAATATTCTAACCTTATGCTTTGTACTAAACCACAATGAAGTTTAGATGAAGCACATTTATGTTTTAAGCTTCACAGTGCTTATGTTTGTGCAGAGTGACCAGATGTTCCACTTTATGTGGGACTGGACAGCATTTTTATCCCTTGTGCCCCTCTTCCACATTTTAATACAATATGTCTAACATTTTGATTTGATTTAATCTTTAAATTCACCACCAAAGTTGAAGAAAGCCAGAGAGGCTATCATCTTGGGTGAAGTCAAGGTGAACATGTCATCCTCTTCTACAGTCCTTAAACTCAGTTAAAATGATGGAAAGAACCACAAAGAAAAGGAAATGCAGCAACAACAAAGACCAGAAATATTCTTACCACTGGGTAAATCTATATGACATAATTCTCTGAGTTACTGTTTAGCTTTCTTTCATGCTTATTGTATATAGCTAGAGACGGATTTGGGGGCAATTGCGCTGAAATAAAATACCTTAGTACCTGGGTTGAAAGGGTTACTGGACAGATAGATGAGAACCACCCCAGCCTGCTGATAGGACAGGTTAACAATAATGGAACCTTTACTCAAAGTATTAGAAATACTGATCAATAAAAACAAAAGAAAATCTTATGCTTGATGGGCCATCAACATACCTATGTTGCTCACCTGAGTCAGTATTTTCTGTGGAAAAACCCTCATGTATTCCATGCTATATCCTTGTAATGCCATCAGCCAAGCAACAGTTGTATGTATTTACTGTATTCTGTAGTCACTAAGACAGTTCCATTTAAAAGGAGAAAAAAAAGTCTAAATTTTGAGTTATTATTGCAAGTGAAATTTTAACTCAAAATTTTGACATAGCTGAAATTTTGAGTTACAAACAGACATCTTGTTTGTTTTGGAAAAACAAGCTTCCATAGTTTGAAATGAAATTCTTCAAGATATTTTGGTAGTAAAACATCTTTTCAATTATTTTACCTTTCTTGCCAAAAACAGATGACGAATCTGACTGCAGGCACCTTCACAAAGCTTTGGCATCAACAGCGTACGACAAAACGCAGGTAAGTCCATTATTTATGTAATGGGGGGGGGGGGGGGGGGGGGGGGGACAACTAACCGCCTTTTGGCAAAAGGCTGGTTAAAACAGAGGAAAGACAAATTCTTCTAAAAAGTGTCAAAGTCTCAGGTACATGTCAGGGAACATACACATGTATATCCATCTAGTAAGTTTTCAGAGAACACACACGCACACACACACCCTCATCATGGTTTAATCAGTGTGGATGTACTGTGGAGGCCCTTTCCCCCTTCAGTGCCAGGCACTATTGTGGTGATGACTGCACTGGCATATTGATGTCAACTCTTTATTGTGTGGGTTTACGGTGGAGAGGGAGTGTTGATTATCTTGTAACCTCTTCACCCCTCTCTCCACACCTCGTTCCCTCTTAGCTAACAACGCTGATGTGTGTGTGTACGCGTGCCTGTTTGTGTGTTTAGTCTAATGAAAGCTACAGACCCGCAGCGTCCTTTCGCATGTTCGTGCCAAAGCCTCAATCAGTCTCTCTCATGGCTGCGTCTATGTGCTGGCTTTCTCTTATCCCTTGCTTACATAAAAAAGAGCTTTGAAGGGTGTTTGTGTTGCTCCCACATGTCTGACTGTCACTGAGCTGCTGCCTCTGTCCTTGTTCTAAGCCCAGATATTAAAGTTACACAGCGGCAAAGATGCAGCAAGAGAAAAGAGGAGAGATGATAGAAGATCTATACACAACAGAGAAAAAAAATAAAGAAGGGTGTAGGAGAGTAAAAGGAATAGTTTCTGAAAGTCAGACATCCAAACAGGCAAACAGATCACAAAGACAGAGTCATGGTTAGATCTGCAGACAGCTTCCACAACCAGAAAAAGATTGTAATAGAAAAAGAGCGAATGAATGAGCAGAATGTAAAGGATTACGGGCATTTTGCTCTTCTATCACAGTGTATAAATGCCAGAGCCCCAACTTTCTGCTGTTGTGTGTGCATGTATGGGGGTTGGACATAATGAAAACAACCTACAAAGTATTGCATTCCAGCAACACAAATACTATAGGGTTGCCAACCGTCCCTTAAAAAACGGAATCGTCCCGTATTTAGAAACAAAAGTACACGTCCCGTATTGAGCTAATAAGGGACGCACTTTGTCCCGTAATACAGTGAGAATCAAAAGTAGTCTATAAGTTTTAATGTAATTAACGCTTTGTTTGAAAACATAATTCCCAGCCCCGCCCCTGCTTTGTGACCAATGAGCTGACAGCACACTTATGACAATTCGAGTATGACAATTCAGATTACCGCTCATCTCATTGGTTGAGGAAAGGTCGCTTGCGGAGAAAATACCGGAAGACAACAGATGACCACAACAAAAAGCATGGCCAACAGGGAAACAAACGCCGACACTGCGGTGCAAGTCTCAGACGACAGTACACCTGAAGCTGGGCAAACACTGTGCGATTTTCAAACTGCACGATTGACTCGCAGGGGTTATAAGTTCGTAGGTCACGATGCAGGGTCTCACACTATACCGCCCGATGCTCTGATGCGACCTGAGTCACACTGTGCCTCCATAAAATGAAGGTTATAACAGAAAATCTGTCGCTCGCTCTCCCTCTTTGTCTTTCACTCACACAGACACACACCACCATCAACTTTGCTAAATTACTAATGACAAACATGATCAGGCAGCTGTGATTGAGCAGCAATGTAAATCCAACTATTTTCACGGTTGTTGTGGTCGTGATAATTTGGTGATGCCACATCGAAAAGGCTCGGATGAGCTTTCCAAAGTTCTACAAGTTGTGCCTCCATCGCTTGAGTCCAGATCACACGCTGCACAGCCGTGCTGCTCCGTCTTTTTCACCGACGTTTACGTGTTTGCGCGTGAGCAGTGTGAGCGGCTGCGGTGACACCCTCACGAGCGATTGATGATCGGGAGCTGGTCGTGAGGTGTTAATCGCTTCTCGTTACCCCACGTATACTACACGATGCACGATGAAGGTCAAAATCGGGCCGATCACCAAATTGGTCGCACGACTCAAAAATCGGCTCAAAATGGGCCAAAAATCGCACAGTGTGAGCCAGGCATTAGACCAGCAATGTTTGTTCCTCTCAGAGAAAGAAAAAAAGGCTGCAAAAGTGCAGGGAAGAATGGGAAAAGGAAAACACCTGGCTGGAAAAGTGCACGATAACATCTATAAAGCGCACTGCACTGTGTGCCGGCGCACTTTTTCCATAGGCGTGCTTCTAATGGTGGGCACATGAAGAACATGAGGGGCGTGAAAGCTCGGGGAACCCTTAACCAATTTTTGTCTACCAGGCCACGGCAGAACCAGATATGGTAAACACTGGTTTGTTTGTTTTTAAACCCTCTGGTTAAGGTTAAAATGGGCATGTGCAGTGAATATCAGCGCTATGTGGCCAGAAGTGTGATAATATAATTTATTTTGTGTAATAAACAACTGCAAGGATAGATGATTACAACAAATAGATGAGTAATACATAAAAGTAATACATAGATGAATAATGATGATGAGTTATGACGCGTAATCATGGGAACAAGTGGGTTTACAAACGGGAGCAAAAGCTGAAATAATGCCTCTGCTGAAGCCAATTGCACTAAATGCACTAAATGTGCACTGTTACAAGAATATTTTTCTTTCTATTGTTTTCTATTAATTTATATAATTTTAAGTTAAGCAGGACAGAGTTCTTTTAAAGAAAGATTTACTTTTATTATCAAAAGTTAAGCATGACAGGCTTCTGTTTAAGAAAGAGACCTGTTTTATTGTGTTAATGTTGTCATTTTGAGCTAAAAATAAATGGCTAAATGATTTTTGTTTCCCATGTGTTGATATCACAAAGAATACGCATCTACTTAAATCAAATTCAAGTCAAATGGTTAAAAAAAATAATTTCACACACAAAAAAAGAGCTAAAAAATTCACCACACTGGGAAGGGTGAAGACAACTGGGTCGCCCGGCCCTGGCCACGAGGTGTCCCTTATTTATTTTTCAGGGAGTTGGCAACCCTAAAATACTACCTTTGCAAAGGCTGTTATAGTATAGTGTAAATTCAACTCATTTTTAAAGCTTCAGAGTTTGGATTACATTCTATCCGGTCATTAAGTCTGACGTCACTAGCCGTGTCTGGGCCTAAGCTCCGCTGCAGGTCCATATATCAAACAATCACTATGGCATTACTGAGAGTTGAAAAACTGTCTAAAGTCTTTCATCTTTAATAAAATGATCAGCGTTCTGCTCTACCAGGTGTAACAATTGAGTTTAGCATCCAGGCATCCATGAAAACGGAATTTATGACATTTAACGGAGTTAGAAGTTAGCAGGAAGTTAGCTCGCTAGCTTCTATCTAAATACAATATAGCATGTCCTGACTGCGGGGTTTTGGAAACAAATTAAAACGTACAGCTCTCTTATCACTTCCAACATAAATGAAGACAGAAAACTAAACAGCAGTGATGTTTGTAGGGTTACTGAAGTTTGGCTAGCTGGTATATAATGATGTGCTACGCTAGCAACACAGCTATGTTAGCATAATAAACAAGCTAACTTTTTTTCCACTCGATAAAAGTTAACGTGAGTGTTCTCGGTGGTCAGGAACAAATGTAATCACATGGCAGGATGCTGTAAAAGGACCAAACTTCAGCCAGGAGAACAACTGAGATAATCCATCCACAATACGAGGTTAGTCATTCATATACTGCTGCATGGGCCGGGCTGTAGTTACATCCTAAGGTTTTAAAACCTGAGCTTAAATAAATGATTAGCGGTAATAAAAGCCGAGGGAGGTCAACAGTGATCACTGACTGTTTTAGGAGCTTTTTGAGATTAAATAGAAGAAAATACAAAACATTAAACATGTTAACAACACAAAAGCCATATTAAACGCAGACTACTTTAGGCCCGGAAGTAGGATTCGTCACGTCATCACTTAACGGTCAGATAGGTTTTGTCTCCCAACTCTTGAGCCACGGGCAATCGTGGCTCAAGAGTTGTAATCGGAAGGTTCCCGGTTCGAGCCCTGGCTTGGACAGTCTCGGTTGTTGTGTCCTTGGGCAAGACACTTCATCCATTGCCTACTGGTGGTGGTCAGAGGGCCCGGTGGTGCCAGTGTCCGGCAGCCTCGCCTCTGTCAGTGCGCCCCAGGGTGTCTGTATGCTACAATGTAGCTTGCCATCACCAGTGTGTGAATGTGTGTGTGAATGGGTGGATGCCTGGTTGTGTAAAGCACTTTGGGGTCCTTAGGGACTAGAAAAGCGCTATACAAATACAGGCCATTTACCATTTACCATTTGCCTACTACCCAACCTGTACACAGATGAAGGAATACTGTAATCATGCATTCTTTGCAATAATGATGCAACACAACAATACTGCAAAAGCAACAAAAAGACAGGCCACAAAGTCATGATCTGCCAATGCAGGAAGATCAGCTGATACCCTTTATCAGGCTTTAGGCTAATGCATTAGGCTGCAGGCTAATGCTGCTAGCTAGCATTAGCCTGCAGCCTACAGATACTGCATAGCTGCAAGCCTCTTTGCAACACAGTCTTCTTGCTGCTGTTTAATAGTTACATTTTTGCAGACAGAAAAATTCCAATTTCAACTACAATTTTTCTTTTTTATTATTTTGTTTGTGTTCTTGTCACTAATCCATTCCTGCAAAAATAATGTTAAGAGCTGCCTATACAACATTCACAATTACATCAACTTCAATCACCGAGCATAATGAAGAGTTCAGCTGAAGAAACAAAGTCCAGAACACATTTTCCCTAAGATTAGCCTGTCAGGTATCAGCATCTACAAAAGCCACAATCTCCAATTTAATTGATACACTCCTGGAAACAAATATGGCACTTTAGCCTTCTATTAAAAACGTTAAATTGTCTGAGAGAAAGAGATGCCTGGGGCAAAGGCAAAATCTTCCTCTATTTAGCCCACCACGCACATATAGTAAATATTATTGTGTGAATACACTGTGTATTGATTTGCCATAGAGACATTGACCCCATAACTTCGCTTCAGTCTATATCAAGCCCAACACACCAGAGACTGAGTGGCAAAATAAACGTCCTTCACTGAAGTACAGAGATATCTGTTATAAATCCACTGCTTTAGATTCTGCACAACTGCAATTTTTGTCTAGGCAGGACAAAATGCGTGGAGTATTTGTATCATTATTATTATTATTAAAATAGCAAAAACATATAGCTTATTATGTACTGAAGCATGTGGTTAGTAAGTAGCAGCACAGGTAAATGTGGAAATAGTTCTTATTCTTATGTGACTATAACCTTCACGTTTCCAACACAGATGGTATCCAGGGCATAAAATAAACTGTCTCTGCACAAATCAATATAAGAAAAAACCAAAGAGCATTAGGCCAAATGCCAACATGTAATAATACAAAACCATCTCACTTTATCTACAAGCGTGAGTACTTATATTGTGCCACAAACTAAACTATGTGCTGTTACAAATCTTGTTAATATTTCCTCACAAAGCAAGACAACTGTTAGCAAGTCGATCAAAAGTAATAACATTTTTTCTGTTGTATATATTTAATAAGACTATATTAAAGTGTTCACCTGGGTACTTTGTGAGATTTGAACTGAACATCCAACATGTAATAATAATGACAGAGAATGAAAAAAGAAAAGAGGCCCGTTTTAATGAATACGTTTATCATTTATAAATGATTGCACAGATGCTTTTCAATTAACATGGGCATTTGAAAAAATGCATGATTGTAAATTTAAAGAGCTGTCTTTGCTAAAAAAAAAAAAAAAAATGAACAGACAAGGGGTACCAGTATTAGGGATGTTGAAAATGCACGCCACTGGACTTGCAAACGTCCATCACAGTGGGATTGCTCCCCGTCTCACCTCCTCCATGCTTTATGTAGACAGAGCACATTTGGGCAAACCAAACTAAGTGACTTATCCTGTCATGTGTAACGTGTAACAATGGCCAGTTGTGGACGACATCCTAAACTGGTTCTCCGAGCATGTCCTAGTTCATGTGTGAAAGTGGTATCAATGACAAATTGTGCTCCACAGCCTAAACTTTACGCTAATTTCTTAAGGTCAGTCTGTTAATGTTTAGCATTGCAATACAGATTGCAGTTCACTCAGTATGCAGATGTCATTTGATTTTAGGGTCTTTTTTTTTTTTAATTTTAATGGTTTTTGTATTGCTTCTTGGATTCTGGCTAATAGAGATACATTGATAGAAAAAATAGATAGGTACTAAATTGAACCACAAAGAAAAGTGTTGTGTTACAGGGTAAAACAGACAGAAGAATAAAAATAGTAAAAATGCCACAGGTGCCGACTGAGGGCCTTATACTGTGTGATGTATATACAACCTGCTCAAAAGCATGTTATGTTCCAGATTAGCAATAAACATGTATGAGGTCACAACCCTCTGACCAATCAGAAAATAGTGTCCCCATTCCTGGAAGATCCCCCAGTCATCTACACACTGACAAAGGATTATATAGAGCTGAGGTTTTCCAATGGGAAACAACTGGGAACATGAAAACCTTAAATAATATTATTTTTCTGTCCTCTACGTAGATAAACACATATCAGGTTCACACTGACCTTTTGAGGATGCATGGACATTTTCTAATGGAGATAAAAACCTATTTGTGGTAACAAAGCTGTAGAGATGTTTCTGTGGATCACAGAGGACTTGGAAGTGTTTTTGTCTTGTAGACCATAGCAAGAGCACGCTCCTGGGAACTGAGTGTGTGAGATCATCTCATGGTGCATCATCAAAGGGAAGTCAGAAACAGTTTGAAGCACATACCAGCTTGAAGTACGCGTCAGGAACTGATGGAGAATTTTCTTGTTTGAGTTTGAACGTCAAGATGACTGATTTGTTCTTGTTTGAAGTCAGAGACACTCTTGACATTTCACGCAAGCTTTAGTAAACACGTACAGTGAAATCTTTGGGGGTCCATGCATGGCAGGTGCTGGAACCCTATCAGATTTGGAAAGTTTATAGAAGAAAGATTGTTTTGTACTGACAGAATAAAATTATTTGGAAACATGAGCCTACGTACTATGGTTTGGGTATATTCTTTTTTTTTTAAGTGTGTTTGGACCCCTACAATTAATGCCTGCAGCTACACAGAATTGAAATTCTTAATATACAACCAGAGAAACAATTCATGTAGTATGGAACAACTGAAAAGTCAATAAATTATTGTCATCAAGTCTTGGCCATTTTCTAATAGAATTGACTGAAGTGGATACAGTATGTTTATTCTATTCATTTACTAGAACTAACCTTGTGCTCATCTCTATGTTCAACGTAGATCGGCA
This sequence comes from Neolamprologus multifasciatus, assembly GCF_963576455.1. NCBI lineage: Eukaryota > Metazoa > Chordata > Actinopteri > Cichliformes > Cichlidae > Neolamprologus > Neolamprologus multifasciatus. Next base: position 20,680,551 of record NC_140455.1, read on the forward strand.
GATAATCTAGTATGCATGTCTGGACTATGTGGACTTGGGAGGAAGCTGGAGTTCCTGGAGGCTCAACCTTATGCTAACCATGCAGCTGCCCTGCTGTGTGTTTGCCCTACCCAATTTAGACTAGGATCAGGGACATCAGTCAATGTAGATTCAGTAACTGATTTTGCAGCAGTTGACTTGGAGGCAGTACAAGTGTAGGCCAAAGCAAAGAAAAAAAATATTAGCATTGGCTAACCAAGTTTGAAATCTGTTAACCCAAGACCGAAAGGCTCAATAAGCAGAGCAGGAGAAGCACTGTTCTCCTGACCCAGAGGCACATGAGCCCCCCTGGCATCAGGAGCAGGAAGGGTAGTGACCAATTCAAAAACTGACTCGGATCTTTTTTAAAGCTGGAAGTGGGAGGAGGCTAGCCAACTCAGGAGTCTACCAGACTGAAGGTTAGCTATTTAACTGGAATGGAGGTAGTAGAACTGTTGGCTGAAATGGGAAAAAGCTTTGCTTCAGGTAACTTGACAAGACTAGACTGGACAAGACCAGACTTGGTGTTACTAAACCCAGAGCAGAAGACTCACAAAGTAGTTAGCTAGAGAGACACATGAGTTACACATTAGGAACAGATCCGTCATCCTGCTGCCTCAGGGGCACAGGATCAGTAGGGTAACTCAGAAACTGACTTGGTGTTGACTGACTCACTGCCAGTCTGGCAGGAGGGTAGTTGACTCAGGAGATGGAGCTACCTGGAGGCTATCAGGTTAGCTAGATGATGGCTGGCTTACAAACTGGAAGGTTAGGAGGCTTATCGGAAGTGACTGAGAGGCTATTTAGCTGGCTGTTAGTAAAATAGTATAAAAAAAATCAGCAAGGAGCAGAACTTTGCCAGACCTAGACAGGATTGCATTTGTCATGCAAGTAAGCTTGTCACAGAGGTCAGAGATAGATTCAATATGAGAGGCATATTCTTTCAAGCTGGCTTCTGGCTGCATAGGTGTATATAGTTTCAACTTGAGAGGACCCAAGTGACATTTGATGACTTACAAAATGTACTACTAAAATTTAAAAACATTTTAAAAAGAAAGAAAAAGAACACATGATATGGCAAAGCAAATCATATCTACTATCTCGCACATAGGGAATCTACAAAAAAGCTTATTAAACTGAGCACATTGAAATCAAATAAGGTAAATAAAAACCTTCATTATTTGGGATAATTCCACAGCTGATTTGCAAGCAGAGTATATCAGTTTATAATGTGCAATAATAATTGCAGCCCATATTTGTTTCAACTGCATTTTCTCGGCTTTGTAGCTTTTCATTTCAGTTTTGGGGTCCTATATAGCTGCTGTAATTGCCACTAGAGCAATTGCTCCTCATTACATGCTATGGAAAGTGTAATTGGCCATCCCAGGCACAGCGATCAATGCCATCGTTATTACAGGATTTCAGGCACCTAGGCCCCAGACAGCAGGCCTCAGCAAGGCCAAGGAGGAACTGAAGGGGGAAAGTGGTGAGGCTTCACAGCTTGTTATGGGCGTACAGAGACTAGACAACTGCTTGTCTGGGTATCTATTGACAGCTCTGTGTCCAACATGCATCTGCTCTCTCCATCCAGCTCATTGACACTTTTCCTTTCACAGAATCTGTCAGCCTCATACCATTTCTCACCCTGTCTCATTAATGGGGTTCCTTTTGCTCTGTTTTTCAAAGGGTCATATTGTATCCAGTCGAGTAGAAATCCCAGTATCAAAACTACTGTTGTGAGTTCATCTGTTTCTAAACATTAATACATGGGTATTTATTTATACTTTTCTAGTCTTAGAGAGACTTACAATGCTTGATTCAAGACTGTTATAAAATTGAGATGTTTTAGTCAGATACTTTTACTTAGATAATTTTCTTCAGTAAGGTCAACAAACAAAAAAGTTAAAGATTTAATTAGGTCAGGCGAGATACATAGATTTTCTAATTGAGTCGATTTTGTACAATGGACCCAATAAAACCCCCGAGAACCTAGAAGGGTTGTACACCATCTAGTTTCTGAAACTGAAAAACATGAAAAACATGAAACTAAGACTGAAAGGAATGTAAACTATTAACTAAGGCACAAAGATACAGGAAGCACTAGGGACTGTAAAAGGCTAGGGTGAAGGGGAGAAAGACGCACTGGCAAAGATTAATGGGAAGACAGCAAGTATAAATACACGGTAGGGTGGTGGGCAAAGAGGAGAGACAAAGCTAAACCAAATCAGAATAACAAGACATGAGGGATGTAAAACAAAACATGAACAGGAAGTAAAGAGATGACAGACTAACATACAAACTTGACATTGGAATACAAGGAAAACAGGGAAGGTAACTAAACCAAAGATCAATGACTAAAACCTCAACTATAACACAAGCAGAATCCAAACTTATACTAAAAACGGAGAGGACCTAACAATATAAACTTCATTAAGGCAACCTGGAATATGAACTACAAGTAATGGAATGCAAAACTCAAAATACCACAACACAAGAATACAAAATGCTAAACTCAGGCCCAAATGGCCAAGGTTCATGACACCGTGTGATAGAAGCTAGAACAGAGTCTAACTACTTTTGATCACCCTCACATTTCAGCATATCCAGTCACTCCTCTATAGTCATTGGGAGTATCAGTGACTACAGTAATCTCTCTTTATGTCATAAACTTTAGATAATTCTGATGTCACAGAGGTCTCCACTCATCTCATGCAGCATATAATGGAGATATTACCTTGGAAAATATGTTTTTATCAACTTTTGAACCTCAGTAATTCATTACCATTTCATTATGGACCTCTGGAAGTCATGAATTAAGTTTATTATGCAAATGTATGTTCAAGACAACCTTTTGGCAGTTTTTCTTCAATGAACTCAGTGAGACTAAAACCAAACGTTGAAGAATTTTATAAATAACATCCCTGATAATCTTTCTCGGAAAGATGAAGCCTTTGGAGGAGAGTCACAGAGAGCCACATTATCATTTCCTTTTACCTATTACCAGAGATATATAAAAGCCTCAGACAGCCTCCAGGTAGAACTACTGTTGCATGTGTTGGCTCACGTACCTCTTTAACCTGTCTGCTTAGGTGAATTATTTATCACACGACTAGCCGAGAACAGGGTGCAGCACAGTTTTGTGCTTTATTGTGGAGAAGCTTTACAAAGTGAGCATCGTTTATACAGAGGCCACATGATGGAGGTGTTGAGTAAGTGCAATGCTCTACAGTTTCCTTTAGAAGCACAGTTGAGTTAGGTGAATATAACACTTAAATGCAAATATATTCTGTTATTTTTCATTGCATCTATGCAGTGCTGTTTTTTTATTTTATTTTTTTAAATGACTTTAAATGGCATTCGAGTTTGTATTGTGACATCACAGGCTAAAAAAAGTGAAAAGGGCTTATAAAGGACTCCCTAGTCACCACTTTCATGCAGTAAAGGTTCGTTTATCTGTCGTCTTTTCATTTGCCTTTAATACACAGCAATTCAGTTCAGTTCAGTTTTATTTATATAGCACAAAATCACAACAGCAGTTGCCTCGAGGTGTTTTATATTGTAAGATAAAGACCCTACAATAACACAGAGAATACCAGAATGATGAATTTAGATACTTGAGCCAGGCTACCATTTTCTCACCTATACATCCTCCTGGAACATCATTCCAATTTTACCAAAGATTATTGAATTATTTTTTCATTACAAAACTATTTTTTTTCCATAAGCATTATATACACATTGCAATTGCATAATGTATCTTTTTCACCTATGACATGCTGGTGGCTGACTGGCTTCAGTGTTCTTTTGAAATCCATCAATGGATCATTAGTGTCACCAATTACAATATACTTGTAAGCACTGCAAATTATATTTGTACAGTTTTTCAATGCAGCTACAATAACTGTGTGAACTTTGAGTTTCTAATTTCAGTTTTTGCTTCACAAAGCCAAAATCTAAAAAATGTCTTCTCTTTCTTAAAAAGTACTCCTCAAATAAGAGATGCAAAATGAATTCTGAAGGCGATACAAAGCTTCACCATTACACTGATTTTAATGGCACACATTTAGTTCAGTGATAAGCCCCTAATAGCGAGACAGCTCTGCAGCATTTTCTGTAATTAACTGTCTCACTACAAGGCAGGATGGCTTATGATCAATGCGCATGGAAGCTGTAATCACCAGCATTACTGTAACAGCCGAGCTGATGAACTCCAGCAAAGAAAAATTACACATGATCGTTATTAACGCAGATACGGTAGGTACATTGCTTTTTTGTTAAAGAGAACTTACACATTGAGTAAAAAAAAAAATCATTATTGTTGAATCAATTTTACACTTTTCTTTGTTTAGAGCGAAATCTGTAGAGAACAGAAAACTCATTGAATCAAATTGTTAGTAATACAGCCCATATAGTCTAGTAGGCTTAACCCAATGTCCTTTAAATTACAAAGTTACAATTGCTGTTCAGTTTTTTTGGGGCGATCGTGGCTCAAGAGTTGGGAGTTTGCCTTGTAATCGGAAGGTTGCCGGCTTGGACAGTCTCGGTTGTTGTGTCCTTGGGCAAGACACTTCACCCGTTGCCTACTGGTGGTGGTCAGAGGGCCCGGTGGCGCCAGTGTCCGGCAGCCTCGCCTCTGTCAGTGCACCCCAGGGTGTGTGGCTACAATGTAGCTTGCCATCACCAGTGTGTGACTGTGTGGATGGATGACAGGTTGTGTAAAGCGCTTTGGGATCCTTAGGGACTAGAAAAGCGCTATACAAATACAGGCCATTTACCATTTTTATTTTTTCAGTTTTTTTGATGGCTGATTCTCTTTCCACACTGTCTTTCACTCAATATCTATATGCAGAATCTTTGGTTGCCATCTTGTTGAGATCTGACACACTGGATACTAAATTGCCTAATTTTTTTTAAGTCTTAAAATAAAATGCACTTACAGGAGAAATTAAAAGTGGACTAGTTTAAGTATCTTGGAGTAAATCATAACAAGATGATAGGACAGTCATATGACACACAAAGCAGTGGTAAACAGAAAAGGTAGAAAAGAAAAGTTTTCATGAAGGAGTAAATTACTTATAGAGGAAAAAAAAACTTTTTGCATTAGGTAGCAAACATGCTTACTTCTACTAGTTTACTTCTAAAGTTTGCCTTTTTAGCCACTTCAGTGGTTATCCTAACCCCTAACTCTAACTTTACTTTATCAGGATGTGTAATTTTTGAGCTTTTTTAAAATGTTCTCCCAAGTCTTGGCACTGATTGGACAAAGAAAATAATATACTGGCAGTCATAAAAATCTACTTCTATTTCACTGATCTCCTAAAATCAGGGTTAAGCACAAGTCTGGTCTAAGGGCCAGGGCTCAGTGACTCAAACAGTTAACATGTATGTCTATAGGGACTGGAAAAATGTGGAGCCAGCCTGGAGTGGCCACTTAAGAGGTCAGTACCATTACCAATACAGATAATCTTAACCTATGAAGACACCTTATGTAGCGGAGAGCAGTGTGTTACAGTTTAATGAGCAACTATGGGATCTACGGGATTTTTACCAATTTCTAATCATTAGTTAACATGTTTGAAGTAATTTTTTTCATTTCCAAAGAAGTACTTTATTTAACAGAGGTTATTGGGAAAAGTATCAATCCCATTACGCTAGTATCAAATCATAACCAGCCTTAGCATCTACACTATCGATATTTGGATCGATCCACCTTTTTCTACTTAAAGGTTTACTTCATTTTTCAGGTCTTCAGCTCTCAGCATGATTTCAGTCTAGGTGAAAACAGAAGAGAGTTTACACAGCTTAGTTAGGTTTGTCATAGATGATAAACCTAAAGAAAATGGACTGATAGTAACACCCAACAGAAAATAGAGATTTCATCTTTTCTTTGACTGATTTCATTTTTGCGTTTTTGTACTTTATAGTATGATGCCTGTTGTCTGTGTTGATCTACTTACAGACCCAAATACAGTAACCTCAAAGTAAATGGACTGATTCTTATATAGCCCTTTTCTACTCTCCCGGAGTACTCAAAGCACTCCATACAACATGCCACATTCACCACACTGAGTGCTTTCTAACTACATTCACATTCCGATGGATGTACTGGGGTTAGTATTGTGCCCAAGGATACTTGATATGCAGACTGGAGGAGCCAGGGATTGAACCACCAACCTTCCAATCAGTAGGTGAGCTGCTCTACCTCGTGATCTACAGCCATCCCTACCTACATGCTGTTGTTAAATGACTTAGCAACTTTTAAATAGAGCCCAGAGTCTATGATTTCTGTTTTCTCTTGAACAAACTGAAGACAAAATCTAATCTTACCGATGTGAGTGAGTGAGTGAGTGAATGATGGGATCTGTATTTTTTGTGTCACACTGCCCTCTTAAGGATGTTTGTTGGAAGAATAGAAATAGGAACATCACTGATGTATCCACAGAGGGGCAGCATCTACTTATAAATGTTATCTGAGTGTATCTCAGTCAGTTAGTGTGATGCATTTGCCATAAAATAAATTTTGTAGGTGACATTTTATCTGAATTAAAAGTCAAAATTACTTAATCAATGACAGTTAAACTCAGAGGATGAAAGTGATTAGTAGAACTATGAGACAAGCCTCTCTGTTCAGATTCATGATGGATTAATAATTTAGTGACTGAAACTGTATTGACCAGGTGCCCACATAATTAGAAAGCTTTTTTTTTTTTTCCTCATTTTTTTTTTTTTTTGAAAAAAAAATTAAATTAAGCCATTGTTATTAATGAGACCCTTCGGCTGTAATTTGTTGCAGCCCTTCATACAGAATACAGATACTTCAGAATCACTCATTAATCTATGTAGTGTCTGTTCACAGTGTCTGTTAGTTAGTCAGGGGTCATACAAAAGTAAAGCAAAAGTAATACAGTAAAACAATAAAAGCAACGAGCTAAAATGCTAACATTACAATGAAATAAAAGAAACAGGTGTAAAGGAGAATTGCTACTAGAAAACTGAAACAGGTCCAAAAAGCCAAATTTGTGTATCATGTCATATGCTACATGTGACATTAGTGGCTTGATCACCTATGTTATCAGTGTGGTATGATAAACTGCTATCAGTCCTACCCGACTGATTATCTAATGTACTAAAAGCATCTTTATATTAATTTTTAAAGAGATTTGTTTTCCGTTTGTATGATAGTGCTTAACAAAGTTATTGGACCACCCAAGTAAAACTTTCGTCACATCATTGCATTCTTTTGTTTAATGTGTCTGTAATGGTTAACCCACAAGTATGCCTAAATCTTTAACTGAAATCAAATTCATGTTTAAACACTAAAATAATAACTTAAATATCATTATTGTTGTTATTGATTTTCGTGTCAATTTAATTTTGATTAAGATGCATACTTACAGTTATTAACCTACATTCCTGTACAGAAAGAAAAATACAGTAGTTTTATTGGCTTAATGTTATGTTTATCAAAAAAAGTTGATTCTGTTCATCTGGGCGTGGCGTTTTCTCCCCATTGAAAATGCCTCATCCAGATGAACAGAAACAACTTTTTGGGATTTCCTTACGTCAATGATTGATAAGTTGTCAGGGAGGTCCAGGGTGCTGGCTCAAATTTGAACATAAAAGTATGATTTCAGTTTAAAATTCTTCACCCCTGTTCAAAATGGGAAAACCTTGAGAACTCACTGAAACACACTTTGTGATCCTGGATGGTATTTAGTGACAAACAGGGTAAGACATAAAGTGTTATCACTGTGTGGTCAAGAGTGTTTTGGAGTCAACTGACTAGACCAATACTTCAAAAATGTGCCAAGAGGAATAAAAAGAAATAGAAAGAAAAGCTGACTGAAGCAGATAACAGATAACTCAAGATTCTAAGTAGGAGCAACAGAAGGAAGACCACTGCAGATCTAAAGAATGTTTCTAGATCAGAGTCTGAGAAAGTCTCCAGAATGACTGTAAGCAAAACAAACTGAATGAACAAGATTTAAAGGGAGGAATGGCTGCTAAGAAGCCATTATTGAGAATGTCAAACATCTGGAAACACCTCAGATTTTCCAAAAACACCAGGCTGTAGATGAGTGGAAGAAGATAATCCTAATGGACAAATTCAAGTTTGAACTCTTCAGTCAGCACTGCCATCCACAGAAAAACTGAAGAACGTGTTGATGCTATACCAACAATGATGACCCAATCATGCTTCAAAGCTGTGCAAACACTGTTTGACCAGGAGCATGAATCTGGTTAACTGGAGCTGATCAACTGGCCAAGTAAGGTCCAAATTTGAAACGTATTGAAAATATTTATTAAAATATTTTGAATATGAAAATATTAAATATTTAGTGGATTCAAACATACATCGCACACAAGTTTCATTCAAAGCAAGTCTTTGGGAACAGGTAGAAACTATATGGAACAAAAGATAATGTCATACAGAACCTTCATTTGCTTTATTAAAAAAGAAAAAAACATAATTTTGCAGATTTATATCTAATATCTTCATTATATTTACACAGTTCTTTCCTTAATCATGTCATTTTTGTGTTTAATTTGCGATTACTAAATGATACTTTAGGGTTTTTATAAACCAAAGGCACTACATTCTATGTGCAAACATTGATGCTGAGCTGCAACAAACAATTACCTGTGCAGGAAACAAGTGTAAATAATCAAAACATATTTACTAGCAGTTTGTGATATAAAATTTAATTTAAAATGAAAATGCAAAAAATGAAACCAAGAAAAAAATAAAGAATTTTCTTTACAAAATCAAGTAATTTAACAGTGGATCATGTATTTTAAAATGAAACAGCTAAACTGTTTGCTAGTTCTTTATCACACGTTCATATGTTTAAATGAGTGACTTACTGGTGAAACCCTTATACTTTATTATCCACAATATTTGCATAATCTGGCATTGCACACTCATTACAGTTTTTTCTGAATGCTTAAACCCTAACTGTGATTCTTATAGCACAATTTCTAAAACTATTAATACTTATAGCAAAACCACTCACTGAGTTTGCAAAACTAAAAGCACAAACACTGCTTTGCACTCAGTTTGCCATTTTGTAACACACACTTTGCAAACCTGTAGCTACAATCCACTGCACAGCACTCTTTTTGCAGAACTGTAAACACAACTCACTGCTTTACACTCAATTCCCAAATCATCAACACACTCCTAGCAAAACTATACACGTTTACGGCCATTATTTACACTATTTTGCCAACTGTCTGGCACACTTTCACATGTGAAAACTTTTTTAGATAATTAGTTCACTTTGCAATCAGCCCAAGCACTATAATACAGGTAAGCTCTGTGTGTGGAGTACAATGGAGGGAGCAGGAAGAGTGAGAAGTAGAGGAGGAGCAAGAGGACGTGGAGGTGAAGAAGTAGGATGAAGAGGACGACAAGGACAAGGAGGAGCAAGAGGAGGACGAGGAGGGGGGAGAGGAAGGGTAAGAAGAGTAAGACATAGAATTGCTGATGACATCAGAGCTACAATAGTGGACCATGTAATCAACCGTGGAGTGACCCTGAGGGAAGCTGGCCGACGGGTTCAGCCTAACTCGAGCCGCTACACTGTAGCAAGCATCATAAGGACGTTTTGAAATGAGAATCGTTAGTACAGTCACTTTGCACTAAGATTTGTAGCACTGCCGTATGCTAATGAGAAACACAACAATACCATAGATGTAAAAATACTGAAATTGTTACTTTACAGAATTGCTAGCTGACCAGATGCTGGGGCAGAGGAAGCATGTTCACTGCAGACCAAGAAACCCATATAGTCAACATGGCGATTGCAAATAATCCTATACTTGGAAATAAACACTTGTGTTTGTTTTGATGTGTGGGAATAAACACCAGTACTTGAAGTTTGGATCCCTCTATGTTTACAGATCTATGACAAAAGTATGAGCTCAAACTGACGTAGTCTACCTTGTGCACAGAGAAAGCAAAAGCCAGATGTGTTTTGTATTCATACCATCAGTGTGTAGTTGGTGCATTGTGTGCTTAGTAGATGATGGCTTGTGTGTACTGTTTGATACGAAAACACCATTTTTACGAAGGTGTGGAGAGTTAATCTAGCTGTGTTCGCTTTTGCAAGAGAACTACAATGTTTTGGAAATTGGGTGACAGGTTTTCTTATTTGTGTGTAGAGTTTTGCAAAAATAGCCAATAGTTACAAAAAATGTGCTTACAGTTTTTTCTGAATGCTTAAACCCTAACTGTGATTCTTATAGCACAATTCCTAAAACTATTAACACTTATAGCAAAACCACTCACTGAGTTTGCAAAACTAAAAGCACAAACACTGCTTTGCACTCAGTTTGCAATTTTGTAACACACACTTTGCAAAACTGTAGGCACAACTCACTGCTTACACTCAATTACCAAATTTCCAACACACTCCTAGCAAAATTATACACATGTATGGCTATCATTAACACTATTTTGCCAACTGTCTGGCACACTTTCACATGTGAAAACTGCTTTAGATAATTAGTCCACTTTGCAATCAGCCTAAGCACTATAAACAGGCCACAGGTAAGCTGTCTATGTGGAGTACAATGGAAGGAGCAGTAAGAGTGAGAAGAGTGAGAATCAGAGGAGGCCGAGGGAGAGGACGTGGAGGTGAAGAAGTTGGAGGAAGAGGACGTGGAGGTGAAGAAGTTGGAGGAAGAGGACGTGGAGGTGAAGAAGCAAGAGGGTTAGAGGAAGTTAGAGGAAGAGGACAAAGAGGAGCAAGAAGAGGACGAGGAGGGGAAAGAGGAAGGGTAAGAAGAGTAAGAAACAGAATAACTGATGACATCAGGGCTACAATAGTGGACCATGTCATCAACCATGGGATGACCCTGAGGGAAGCTGGCCAACGGGTTCAGCCTAAACTGAGCCGCTACACTGTGGCAAGCATCATTAGGACATTTCGAAATGAGAATCGGTAAGTACTTTGTAGCACTGCCATACTCTAATGAGAAACACAACAGTACCATACATGCAAAAATACTGAAATTGTTACTTTACAGAATTGCTAGACGTCCAGATGTTGGGGGCAGAGGCAGAATGTTCAATTGACATCTGTACACAGAGAAAGCAAAAGCCAGATGTGTTTTGTATTCATACCATCAGTGTGCAGTTGGCGCATTGTGTGCTTAGTAGATGATGGCCTGTGTGTACTGTTTGATACGAAAACACCATTTTTACGAAGGTGTGAAGAGTTAATCTAGCTGTGTTCGCTTTTGCAAGAGAACTACAATGTTTTGATAATTGGGTGACAGGTTTTCTTATTTGTGTGTAGAGTTTTGCAAAAATAGCCAATAGTTACAAAAAATGTGCTTAAGCAATCAGAAAAAACTGTAAGCAATCAGAAAAAACTGTAATGCACTCATACTAAAGATTCTCTGACAGTTAAGTGGTGCGTCTTCCTGCAGGACTTTTTTCCACCACATGATGCCAGTGCTGCACTGTTGAAAAGTTTGTGCTCTCCAGCTTTCTGCTTCTTTTCAACTTATCTACAAATACTCTGAAAAATGAAATCAGAGCCGATGAAGTGAGTGAAGCAAGGTTAAATTGGTAACATCAGCAACAGAAAATGCATCACGGTATAGCAGTGATTAGCATTTTCCTCATAGCACGAAGGTCCTGTCTGGAGTTTGCATGTTGTTCCCTGTTTCTCTCTATATTCTCTCCAGGGACTTGGGTCTCCTCCCACAGCCCAAAGATACACACAGGGTTAGGTTTAATGGCAATTCTAAATGAATTGTTGGTGAGTGGGAATGCCTCTCTGTGGTAGACTGATGATCTGTCCAGGGTAGGGATGGGTATCGAAAACCGGTTCTTGTTGAGAACCGGTTCCCAGTGTTTCAATTCCTTGGAATTGTTTGCCATTTTTGCAAACGATTCCCTTATCGATTCCAGTCGCCCCGAATGACGTCACCACGTTGCGGAGCGTCATTTACCTGGCAGGAAACACGGCACCTAAGCGGCTCAAACGCTCAAAAGTTTGGTTTTGCTTTACGAGAATGGATGACAACAGGGCAACTTGCAATACTTGCAAAGTAGATATTTAATTTAAGGGAGGAAACACTACAAATATACAAAAGCATTTGCTCACAAAACACACGATGACCTTAAATGAATGTCGTATTTTTAATTCCGCTCCGGACTCGTGAATCTCAACCCAGCAGCAGCGGTAACGTTTGCACATCCTCTCCCGTTAATGCGGCAGGTAAATAATCAACTAACAGTGCATATTATGTTAGCACGATCTGCCTTATTAGAAAACCTGCCATTACTGTGCATTTAGATGACCATGATGAGAGAGACAGACAGAGTCTGGCTCAGATGCTGGCAGTTCTCACTGCAGTCTACCGTTAGCGTCTCCTTTCAGGCTAGGATAGACGAATGTCACCGAGCAGTGACTAAGTTTGTGGTCAAAGGTTTGCACCCATTTGCCACAGCAGATGATTTTCGGTAAGTAAATGTGTTTAATTGTAGGCAGGGACATTACTGGATATTCTTGTGTAATTGCTACAGAATAATTGATGTTATACTTTGTTATTACTACAGAAGAATATTTATTTTATTATTTTACATTTACAATTTTTTTTTCCTGGGGACCCTGTGACACCCCATTGAAGAGCCGTAGGCTGTGGATCTCTTAAGATCTCACTGTTGGGTTTGTAAGGCCATGTTACTCCTAAATTTCTATCTTGTTCAAAGAGAAGATATAAAACAAAGTTCTAAGCTATTAGACCTTAGTGTTCTCCTTTTTTAAAAAGAATCGATAAGAGAATCGATAAAGAATCGAATCGTTAAACAGAATCGAAAATGGAATCGGAATCGTGAAAATCTTATCAATACCCATCCCTAGTCCAGGGTGTATTCTGAATTTTGCTTCACGATTCCATTTTCGTTAAACAGAATCGAAAATGGAATCGGAATCGTGAAAATCTTATCAATACCCATCCCTAGTCCAGGGTGTATTCTGAATTTTGCTTCACGATAGCCGGGATAGGCTCCAGTCTCCCACAACCCTCAACTGGATAAGTGTTTATATGTCTTTAGAATTATACCTTAGTTAAGTTACCTTTATTTCTTAAACGCACACGACATTGTGCATTTTCCTTTAGGTGTATTCATGCAATTATAGATTGCATTTTAGACTTACTTAGACTTTTTAGAACTAAATCAATATTAGAGAGGACATGCAGTGTCCCGAGGTTTTTAGCCAAGCTTTTAGCTAACAGTAGTTTAAATGTTCCATACTTTCAGCCATATTTTATATACTGTTCTCTGTTTGTTCCAATTCATCTACAATTAAACTGTCATGTTTTATTTACCATCATGCTAGATTACTGAAACTGTGACACGATGATTCAGGTGTTACAGATAGATAGATAGATAGATAGATAGATAGATAGATAGATAGATAGATAGATAGATAGATAGATAGATAGATAGATAGATAGATAGATAGATAGATAGATAGATAGATAGATAGATAGATAGATCACTATCACTAGAACACTACAACACTACATCCATTGGAGTCTATCTGCCACATTATGGAAGGGTGTAAGATGCTAGTAGGGGCCTTGCAGGATAGTGTACAGTAACATCTGTGCTACATATGGATTACAAATCTCCAAGTCCTAATGGGAGACATCACCAAAGGTGTATGAGAAGAACAGGGATAATGTCCCATGGTACTTCAACTTCCAGACAGACAAGCAGCTGTTGGCCAACCGACCAGACGTAGTGGTGGTTAACAAGGAGCAGAAGACTGGAGCTGTGATAGATGTGGGAGTCCCACATGTGGAAGAAGATGTGGAGCAGATGTAGAAGGTAAAGTCCAAAGAGGTCCCAGTGGTAACCTCGAAACTGGAAGAGCGGCTCCAACAGAGTCCAAGCACCACGAACCAGGGTTAGGTTCTACACATTTGAGCAAACAGGAAATTTATATCACTGTAACTATACACATATATATTCAATTTCCAATTTGAAATATATAGATATAGGTATAGATATAGATATAGATATAGATATAACTCCCTGATACTGGTGAACAGCATTTGGACAGAAATACTTGTTGAAGTTCATACACAACAAAAATTGTTTTATTCAGTTTCATTCAGCATTACCATCATCGTCACCAAGGTCATCATGGGGATGAATGACTTTTATCTTTATAAATAAGCCATCTATTTATGCTGGACACAGAAGCATGTCCATTTCCACTGTGCTGGTACATGTCACTATGGTCACATTGTGGACTAGAGCCTGCTGAACCCCTCCATCTCTTGGCCCATCAGCCCATCTTCCCCATTCTGATACATTATTGGTTCACTCTGTAGAGCCCAGGAAGCATTGGGAGATAAGGAAAAGGGGCGAAGGGCCAGGCTCAGCGATCCCTCAGATAGCACCTAATCACATTCATTACATCAATTAAGGCAGGCCAACACAACACCGGGCTGGGAGTCAGACCTCCATCTCCTGCTGATCGATGCTAAACACTGAGCACATCGTCTGGTCTTCAACCTCAACCCTGTAGACCACAATACTGTATTATCTCTCATTTGCCAAACTAGTAATCTGTGGAAATTTCAGGAATTAAACTCATCCAAAGGCAAAAATTATGTAACATTTGAAACCACAAAGAGTAAAAATGTCCTTTTTGGTGATTTGCAGGCCAAAAAAATGTACAATGTGAACATTAACATGAGGTTAATTTTGATTTAGATTTTACTATACCGTTACTGTTTTTAATTATCAATTATTTTACATTTTCACAACCATTACACTGAAACTGCTGTTTGTACAAAATCAAAACGCAGCAGTTCAATATATAACAATGAGTATAAAATCCTAAAGATTATATGAACATTAACACCAACATCCTGTGGCACCAAGCTATTAAGCCAGTAGACCTGTGGCACACTTTAAGTGGTATGGATATTAAATCGTTTAAAGCAGGAACTAAATGGACATCATAAAATCCTCTGAATATAATTCACCAAAGTAGAATCTCTAAGAAAGCCAAATTTAGTATAATATAATTTTTAGGTTCTCACTGCAGTTAAGCCCTGAACAATAGTTGCTGAAATTATAATCTGATCTGTCTGGTCATTGAATGTCATTTCAGGAGTATCTTTAGTATTACAACAAAGCTCAGAGGTATTTATTCTTCCTGCTTGTAAAGCTATGTGAGGTATTCACGCTAAATGGGCAACACAGAGCTTTAGTTTCAGGTAGAAAATCATGGGGGGCTAGTTCCCTGCATCTGTCAGCTTCATTGGTTCAGTAATCTTCACAGTGGAATCCTCTTTAGCAGAACCAACCCGAATCCAAATCATGATAATGTGTTCATTTACTCTTGATACTTTAAATTAATGTTTTCCTATTAGTCTGGATTTTTATAAATGGCATCGGTTTAACCCACTAGGGGGCTCCAGACCAAAACTGAGATTCCTGTTCAACTTTTTCTAACCTCTTGTGATAGTTTAAAATTTTATCACATGAAATGAAATTTCAGCATACAAACAACTGAGACTTCATGCAGAAGCCAGTTTCAAGACTCATGGAGCCAAGTAATGGACAATGCACAAAAACTTGACTGACTTGTATTTTGGGCTTCTGGTACCAAACATCTTGTCTCTTGCCTCAAGATTTGACATATTTACTCACATTATTTGCTATTTGTTTAGAGAATTTGCTTTTCTCTACATCATATTTTTTTAAATATTCATTCCTTTGGAACAAGAGTTTAAATTTTTTGCCTGGGCTTCTCTAACATGTAGACTTTTAGGATATTTTTATAAATCAACTGTGGACTTGAATGAATTTAATTGCGAGCAGTTATTTTTTGTAATATGCTAGTAATTTGTATCCTCGGTGTGTGAAAGGTTATTTAAGGATTATTGTGTGAAAGAGTAGGTAAAAAAAACATTAAATGTTAATGTGCGCCATAAGCAGACACTCAGCGGTTGAGCTGATGACATACAGGTAAGATGACACATCGTTAAAACCATAGCGTCACATTGTTACAATGTGTTGTGCACAAGCATATGACACACTTAGATATGGGTGTCATTTGTGGAATTCATTTTGCATGTATAGCACTGATCAGATGTCTGGGGTGGATCACCTGCCTGACAGACAGGTATGCATAATATTCATATGTTTTTAAGACTAAATGACTCGTGACCATCAGGCGCTCCCTATGGTACAGTTTTTGTGTCATCACTGACCTCCTGGCTGACTTAGCTTCCTCCTGAAACCTTTTGCCTTCTTCCCCCGGCGACAGAAAACCTGGTGACACCAGGATGAGCGACAGGCAAAGAAGAGAAGAAATGGCGGCGAAAACTGCAGGGAGATAAAACGGATAGATAAGGTCAGGGCATCACAGAAAAAAATGGGAGAGGAGATAGATTGTGACAGAAGAGAGAGAGAAGGGGGTAGGAAGAGTGATGCCATTGATACACTGAAGCTGCAAAGAGAGGACAGGAAGATGCTTTTTGCCCCCTCAAAGTGCTATCGGAAGACATACATTACAATGACAGCACTGTGACCACACCAACCACATAAAAAACACACAGGCTTATTTCATCTCCCACAGATAGTTATTAATAAAAACCAGGACAAGGACAAACACACACACACACACACACACACACACACACACACACACACACACACACACACACACACACACACTCACAGAGACAGAAAGGAGAAATAGATGAGAAAGAGCAATGGAGAGTCAAAAAGTACTGAAAGAGGAACATCACGTTGTGAGGAGGCTTGCCCGCATGGCAACGTGAAGTCGAGAGCAATGGGTCTCACACCTCGATTTGTCAGTGTGATGAAATAAGCTACTGGACACAATCCCATACTCCACACTGTCTACTGACGTGACATCTAAAGCATCTCCTTTTCCTCTCACTTCTCTCTTCTCCCTTCCAAGTATTCATTTATGCCCTTATTTCTTGTCTTACTTCCCTCACAGAGTCTCTCCACCTTTCTCTCTCAGAGTCTCGGTGTTATCAGTATCTGACACACAGTGAATCAGGGAGTATCTAGCGGCCCGCTATCAGACCTCTCTTCATCTCCCACTGCCCCTCTGTGCTCAGGCCTATCAATCAGAGAGCTACTGCCAGGACAGATGCCACCGACGCAACTGCAGCCACTGACACAACTCGTATCTGCCACAACACAGTGATTAAATGGAACTAATGCAATTAACAGAAGACATTCAATCACTTAAAGTCCAGTAGAGATGAATGAGCATTAAATGTCGCCTAAAAGAGATCAATTCATAGTATTATTGCATGTTAAATGTTAGGTTGGACTTATATTTAGCCAAAGATGAGCAGAAAAACTGAGAAGACAAGATAGTGCAGTGTGTTACAGATAATATTAACAACTTTAATGTGCTTTTTAAGGCAGCTGTAAGGTTGGAGTCAGGTAAAAACAAATTGTCCAAGAGTTTTTACATTTCAGATGTCAACAGGAAGCCTGGACATAGAAGTTTCTCTACCCCAGGATTGTCTGCTGGAGATGGGAATTTGGGGATGGGGATTATTTGGGATCTGTGTAGGTGGATGAAAGTAGGGGTGATATGCTACCAAGAGTTTTGGACATGTTGCAGCCTATCCAGGACTTTGCTGGAGACTCCGGATAGAACATTATATTAGCTGAGATAAGAGACAAAGTCCACCAGATCAAGTGCGAAACAAGGCGGTTTAATGCATCTAAATGAACAAGCCAAGTAGTGTTTAGCACTGTCAGATCACTTGCTTAGTTTTATCTGAGTAACTCCCACAGTCCAAAGATAGCCTGTGCATTAAGTTAATCTATGAGTCTAAAGTGGCTGTTGGTGCAGATGTATGAGAGATAAAGCAGTAAAAGCATTGCATAGAGTAAAGTGTTGTATGAATGTGGCTTGTTGTGTAAAGTGCACTAAGTTGTCAGAAAGACTAGGAAAGCAGTACATAAATAAATGTCTATTTGCATATAAAACCATAAGGTTAACCCAAAATGCAAATCCTGTGTGCACTCTTAGGCATGATGGCATGGCATGAGTCACATGATAAACTATGCTGGTTGCAAAATACATCAAATGCACCCACAGAACAACCTGCAGGTACCCAGAGGTAGGCGGGTTGTTTAAGTCAATGCCCTGCCCTTTGTTTTGACAGACCGGCCAGCACTGCATCCACTGGCAAAGCCAAGTGCACTGCTGGGGATCGTTTACACTGCTGCTTGGTAATGACTTTTAGAGGTTGTATAGCTACAGATTAATGGGTGTTTGCTAATTTCTGCTTTTACAGTACTGTCATCTCACTTTTTTCAACGATTCTTTTGCAGTCCATTGTGAATTAATGTCCGAGCTTATGATGATGTCAGGCTGTTGGTGTTGCCTGTATGCTGTCAACTCATCATTGAGCTGAAATGGGTTTGAAGTACTTTGATGTGGGCTGTCGTATGCTCCTTTTGACTGCTACCCTACCCATACATTCAATCATTCTCCTGTAATACCAACTTTATGGGAAACTCAATGTTGCATTTGTCACACATCACTTATCATGTTAACATTTCTTTCACGCATACTACATTTAGCCGAGCAGTCGCACTCACTGGGTGCCAGAAGCTTATATCCATGTCCCGATGGCCATCTTCTGCTTATCAATGCTACAAAAAATGTCAGCTTAAAATGTGCACTTCACGCTGGAGGCCTGTTTGCTGCCTAGATGCTTCAATGCATTACTTCAGCAAGGTAAGGCCTTCCTTTTTCTCCACGTATGTTAATACATGTCATGTGATGCTCTCTGATATTTCTGTTTCTCGTAATCCACCTGCTGTTAATTTTATGTATTGACAATTGGCTGTTGATTTATTCAAGCTTTTTCATGATACTTTAATTAAAAAAAATTGGATTTACCTGCTGTTGGTGCCTGAATCTTCATGTCTGACTGGCAGATAGTTGCAGTGTAGATGGTGGGATCTAGGAGTTAAACATTTCCAGTGTTCCATGTCACTGTTTTAAGCTTAAACGCTCATAGTGCGGACTTCCAGAATTCAAAGATATGAATAAGCATGTCAGTGTGGCAAACAAAAGGCCATTTCAAGAAGATGTTCACTTATCAGCAGTGCAATCTGGGGTCAGTGTTCATCACCCATTTTTGTCATGATTGCTATCAGTTTGTGGTTATACTATTTTTAAGTTACCATCAATGATTTCCTGAAAGGATTTTCAATGCTATGCTAAACATTTAATAAGAACAAGTGACTATTTTATATAACTGTAGAAGCCATAATGATTAAAAACAATCTCAAGCCTTATAATAATTGGTCAGTCTTATTTTGACACCAAAGGATTAACTTACAGCAAATTATTAAAGAGTCACTGCTCCGCTTAATTTTGTATTTCACATGTGACGGGTGAATACAAAAATCTAAATAATTGAGATTTATAATTAATCTTTTTTTTTAAGACATATAGATGTTAAAAAATATCTGTATGTTTGACAAAGTTTCGGCAAAGTTTCGCTGCAATTGGCCCACCCGTTAAGGAGGATGCGGAGGTGTTGCAGGCACGCGACCCCTCGTCACGTGACGTTAATTTGTCGGCCATTTTGGTCGCGTAATAAGCTTGACACTTACTGAAAATTGTGTTGATGATATAAACTATGGCGACTAGGAGTAAAAAAAACAAAGTTTATTTACTCTCTCAGAGGAAGTAAAACACTTCCATGACAAGTTTGCTCGTTATGAAGAGAAACGGTGTAGAGAAAACGAGGGCTGAAGAATATCACTGCATATATTGACTGATGCTCTGAAGTGCAACCCTGCCACTCTCCTATCACATAATCATGTTATCAACACATCGTCAAATTATACGGGATGAGATCTGAAGCCCTCCTTCAAATACTGATAAGTTTGGATGATTATCAGTATTTTGTGTCAAGATGGGCAACAAACCGCACCGGACTTTGCCTGGAGGTGTAGTCACTGGATCGAGTGCGCCGTGGTCATCCCTCAGGTATTTGCCATTTTTTTTTAATTTCTTTTTGATATTGGCATGTCTTGTCGTAGCATCCGTTACATTGTCAACAAGTCACCGTAGCTCGTGTGTGATTCATGATAGTGACGTTGATGACGAAATCGTTAATTTTCCATCAGTAAGCGCTGTTGTTGTTGCTTCTGTTACCTGCCGCTAGCTCCTGTTCGCTGCTGTTACTGAAACCTTTTTTAGGTGGCTCTAACTTCGGTAGGCTAAGACTTAATGAACTGTCCTATGATGTGAGAATGTAAGCAAACTGTCGATCACAGGAAAAATATAGTTTTAGTCAGCGGTCCGGTTACGGGAGGGAGGATCACCAGTCTGAGCTGCTGACGATAACTAACTGTGACAATATCAAGAATAAATAAACATGTTCATGTAGGATTTCTTATGTTATGAGAAAGGAAAAAAAACTAGAAAGAAATAATGACAATATCAATTTAAATTTTTTTAATAGTCAAATATTGTTTGAAACCGATGCGGGCGCTTTTAAAAATTCAAGTAACTTATGAATGATACTACCAATGGTCTTGTCCAATAAGGCGGACAGCTCTTGGGTGATGTACGCATGACGTCACTTGTGGTGTACCTATACCACAAAATACCTTAAACTGGCCGTGGTTATATTTGTATTGGTTATCACGTGTTCAGAAGGATTGGGTGTATGGGGGACTACCCCCTCACACCTACCTACACACATCTTTGTAAATCCAAATTGACAATAGGGAAACCAACAATACTGCACTGTGTTGTGCTTTTGTGATGTTGATTTGCAGACTGGTCATAGTGATGTAGTACTTGCTCAAGTGATAGAAATGTATCTCATGTGGTTGTTTGGATGCCACTAGCTCTTCAGTCACATCTAGCTTATTCTGCTGGTTGGTTCCTATCATGCATGATTAATTAATATAATAAATCTGTTCTCTGTGAAACCTATATTAAGAAGTCATTTTATTCCAACTTTTGCACTCCATTAATGACACTGCACAACTGAGGGAGGCTGTGCAGTGAACTCAGTTACAATACATTATTAGGTTTATCTGATAATCCCAACAGTGTAAGCTTTAATTACACCAACAAAGTATACTGATCCCTTTTAAAACTAAGGGACCATTATAAACTAAAAGTATGTCAACTAGGGCTAGCCATTTGCCAGCAAATGTTATAATGTGTCTGCACTGATTGTATTAATACCACAAGCTTGACTTTATATTTCTCAGTTTTACTGAAAGGGTTCTTGAAAAAAAATGTTATGTGTAGTTTGTTAATCACAGTTTTTGAAATCACACAGCCTCATCATCAACCATTTTATTACTCATCTCTCATTGGGTTATCTAGATATTGTTGACTGGAAAAAAGAGTGATGATTTTTTAAGAGCATAAATCACTTCGGCTGCAATATCTGCCATAAAGCTTGAGGCGATCAGGTCCTTGAATCTTGAATGAAGTACAATCTAATGCACAAACATGACGAAAAGAGGGGATAAAAGTATGTTTGAGACGCTCATCAATTATTGAAGAGGCCACTAGATCCAGATCACATCAGGCCTGGGACAGTAGATAGTGTTTCATGGTGGCTTTGTCTTTAAATATTCCCCTAGATTGAAAGCTTCAAAGTAAACTTCAATTACTGCAGTGATTAGATCTGGCCTGCTCCATTAGAGGACATTCAAGCTTGGGTGGGGGTTGGGGGGGGGGGGGCAGACAGAGAGAAAAGGGTGAGTACTCTTAGACCCCCAGCCAAGGAATTACTAACTATTGATCTTGCTGCCACGAGCCAGCTGACAATGACATTATAGTTGTGTTGCTTCAGATGAAGCAGTATAGTTCAGCACCAGGGATGTTGTTGTCCCTGCAAAGCACTTAGACATGGGGATGAAATCCTATTTAATTTGGGATGGGATAGAGAGCAAATGGTTTCTGCTGGCTTTGGGTTAAACTTCTGATTTGATTCAGTTTTTTTTATCATTTGTTTTGAAATACACTAAAGCTCATTGTAAGAATACTAGCTTTCTCGGTTTTTGACAATGTGACTTCGATATCAGTCACTAAAGAACCACTGTGTTCATATGATTTTTGGCCAAACAAGTGACAAACAGTTGCCTTGCAGCTAAGCAACCTATTGTAACAAATGTCATATGCTTCTGGTTAGAACTAGCTAAATATAATGCCTCAGTGTATGTGCCCACATACACATACATGGCTGCAACATGTAGATTGGATATTCATTCCTGTTTTGGGCTGTGATGCACTTACAACCACCGTACAGTTTATACCTCACTGCTTAAACAGTCTCTGGGTTCCCAAAACTCCCAAAAGGATAACAGGTTTGAAACTGGATTAAAAAATGTTGGTGTGTTTGGAACAGGGAATCACTTGTGACTACAGTAAGTAAGCGATATGTTAACAGTAGTTGATTTGAAACGGATGGAGCTTTTTTAAAAGAATAAATATGAAAACTAAATGAAAAAGCAAAGAGTAGTAGCCCACCACATATGAAATCAGCTCATAATAGCAATTATATTATAATTAGAGGAATATTTGTAATGAACAGAGCCATTGTCAGTTAGTATAACAATTGCATTGAATGTTCTCTCTCTCTAAGTTGGGGATGAGGGGAGACCAGAAAAAGGACATACTGTTAAAATAAAAAAGCCAGGAATTAATAATAAGTAGGGATGCAACGATACCAATTTTTTCAAACCGATACGATACCGATACTTGGATCTGAGTACTTGCTGATACTGAGTACAAAAACCGATACTTCTACCACACACACACACAAATGCAATGAATTGGAAGACAGGTTTTATTTTATTCTCTGACGATAAAAAATAAAATCGTAATAAAAATGACCACAAAAAAAATTTCAAGTGAAAAATAAGCACTTCTGTTAAATTGTTGCGGAGTATCCACATTGTAATTTAACAAAATATCACTGAACTATTGGCACTGTCTCGAGCTTTCAGAATAATAAATAAACACTTCTGTTTGGAATAAAATAAATACAAATTAGGTTTGAGAATAAAATAAACTTTTAAATTATTGCAGAGTGTCCAATTTCATATCGCGGCTCGAGTATGCTGAGAAGACGGTGCAATTCCATGTTTTCCACGACTGGCATTGGCTGGTCATCCAGAGAAATAAAATGAGTCAGAGCCTCTGTTATTTTAACTGCCCGTGGATTTTCTCTTGACATTTTTCATCGCTTTTCCAAAACCTGAGTTAAAGTTGGCTGTTCCGGTCCACACTGCTGACATTTTGTTTAGCCTAGCTACAACAGCCTCCAGTTTCTCTTTTTTATCTGGAGCCACCAGTCTCACTCGCCTAACCCTGTGCCTGTTTAGCGCGGGATGTCCCCCTAGTGGCCAATCTAAAAAACGACAACAGAAATGACAAGCCACCCTCTGACTAATGAAATAAGTTGGTATCGGTTCATGGTATCGGTTAACCTTTACGAGCATGAGTACACACACATTTTACAGTATCGGCCCCGATACCGATACCGGTGCATCCCTAATAATAAGTGATGTTAAATCCAGAGCAGTGTACAAAACACAGAGAGAGTGAAAAAGGAACACTTGGTGCATCATGGGAAGCCCCCAGCAACTGAGGCCTATTGCAGCATAACCAAGGAAGGGTTTAGTGTCACATGGTCCAGTGCTAAGTATATGCTTTTTCTTTTTTTTTTTTTCTCTTTTTATATATGCTTTTTCAAAAAGGAAATTTTTAAGCCTAATCTTAAAAGTAGAGTCACTGTGACACCCTGTCTGTTTCCAACATCCAATCTGGGATCTGGTTCTACAAGAGGAGGGGTCTGAAAGCTCCTATTTTACCTTTTTAAATATCCTAGAAACCATGTGGGTGGAACCCTGCAGTCCAAAGTGCTCTATTGGGGTGATATGGTACTATTAGGTCTTTAAGATGGTGCCTGATTAGTCAGGACCTTGAATGTGCGGAGAAAGAGTTTAAATTTGATGCTCGATTAGAAAAGAAGCCAATATGGCAGACTTGTGCTCTCTTTCAAGTCCCTTTAGAATTGTGGTTATGGCTGTCATAGTATTGTGGCCAAAGAGATTGATGATATTGATGATACTATAGAAATGTATACATTTTTATAATATACGGCCCTCTTGTTAGGTATACCTCTTCAACTGTTTTTGTATTAGTTTCAAATATCTAAGCAGCCAATCACAGGCAAGTAGGCAAGTCATCTATACATAGCCAAGAAAACCTGCTGAAGGTTAAAGTAAGAATGAAAATGTGCAAAAAAATGGTTTAAG
Organism: Neolamprologus multifasciatus; assembly: GCF_963576455.1. Lineage (NCBI taxonomy): Eukaryota > Metazoa > Chordata > Actinopteri > Cichliformes > Cichlidae > Neolamprologus > Neolamprologus multifasciatus. The sequence continues at coordinate 20,704,921 of NC_140455.1, forward strand.
TGACTTTGGATGCTTAGGTACATTAGTGCCACCTACTGTGTTGGAGTTGCAGTTTGGGGTGGGCAGTATATTAATTATATCACAATAATTTAAGGAAATTGTCTATAATGGCATTCATGATAATATAGGAAAAAGTTACTTGACCTTTTTCATGCCTGGAGCTTGCAGGCAGAAACATGTGTAAGTGTGAGTAAATTGGCATTTTCCATTCTTTTCCATGAAGAATGTCAGTAGAGACTAAAGTACAGTAACTATGTAACACTTCAGAAGCCTAAACAATACTGTCACATAATAAAACTGAAAAATACTTTCTGTTTGACATGTTGTATCTTGGGTCAGGGTTTCTAACCAGCTGCTCAAAGCTTTTCCACCATGTGTCTATGTAGTTATTGTCATTATTAACATATTACAGCAGCTGTAATTGCACACTGCTACTAGACTCTTCCTATAAGAAAATAGGGGATTTGTTCCAGAAAGTTTGGTAAAGGAGAACATTTTTCTTAACATATGTAATTTTATTTTGAAATAACAAAATAAATCTTATTTATGAACAATTTACATGATTGTATCCAGCCAAATCAGATATTGTTCTAATACCATTAGTCACAAGTTATACTCATTTTCTAATTTTCATGCTTTACTTCTCAATTCTGGATTTGACTTCTTCTTTTTAATCTTATTTGCTTTTTGAAGACAAAGGTTAATTATTCATGTGATTTCACTCTGTAATCTAGGGGCAAGAATAAATCCAGAATTTTATTCTACTATCCCTGGCAAACTTGTAAAAATGATCTTCATGTATTTATATCAAAGTCAAAACCAATCCAAAGTCCTGTTTAAATGATGCTGAACTGCCTTTTGTTTCTGCAGTTTGGGCACTATTCCCTTTGAAACCAGCAGCCTGAGTAAAAATAACTGGAAATTATATGACCTTCCTAATGATGATAATGATCCTGATGGTTTTCCTCGTCACAATGCCAATACTGTTAATAATGACAGTGATGATGATGGACACAGTGATGACGACGATGATAATGGCGGTTCTTCCACTGATGGTGCTGGCACTGTTGATGCTGCTGATATTTGTGGAAATGAGCATGTTGATAAGGCCGAAACATTTTCTTTGAGCATGCATGACTCCTGATAACGACACTGTAAGTCTACACTGACCTCCTTATCTGTTGCATCTCACTTTCAGACATCTACTTCCCTTTCCTCTCTGTTTGCAGGCCCCCGAAAACCATTATAACAATCTGATCAGCTTTACACACAAACCACGAAACAAACAAAAGTGGGTAAATTATGGAAAGAGAGGGCTGGGTTATAGTTTTAAATAAAAGCAGAGCAAGAGGTCTTTGGTGGGGGAGAAAGTGAAGTGAAGTAGAACACGGTGACTCAAGTAGCAGTGGAGAAGATGGAGACAGAGAGGAAGAGCGGGGAAAGAAAGGGAGAGCGAAAAGGCAGGGCGAAGATAGATCACGGTCCTGAGCGATTGTGACAAGCATAGACCCTATCAGCCGCTGTTTGTTTGCACACTCCCCTCTCTGCATTAAAGGAGCCGTCCAGGCCGCCGGCAGGCCGCGAGCACTCCATCTCATCACCTGACATGCCAACAGATGTTATGGGCTGATAAGAACCCCGCGGCCCCCTTCCCTTTGCATCTACGATTACCTTCGCACAAAGAAGAAGGGGCGGTGGAGAAGATGGTGGTGTTGTGGGGTGTGTGTGTGTGTATGGGGGGGTGGAATGAGAGAGGGAAGGAGGCAGAGGAAGGAGAGGAAATCAAATACTTCATGATGGGCTGGTGTAAAAAAAAAATTAAAAAAAGAAGAAAGAAATGAAGTAGATGGAAGTGGTGTGTGTGTGAGTGAAGGGGGGGTGAGAGAATGAGAGAACGAAAGATGGTAGGAAAACACTCATTTATCCTGTATGAAGTGGTAAATGGCCTTGCAGTGCTTCCTGGCCCCATGCTGTTTGTCTCTGTCCTAATCGGCTTATTCCATAAGCACTGCTGCACCATCGTCATTAGGCAATGATAATGATATTATTTAACAGGGGATGAGAGAATTAAGGAGGTGCACTATCTGATGGTTAGTTTTGTTCACCGCCTCATTTCCTCATCCTCGGAAAATGTAGCGTTTCCCAGTCGATAAGGATTGTTTTGCAATTGAAAAGATGCTTTAATGACAGCCACATCCATTGGCTTTATTGCTTAAAAACATCATTACTCTAACTTTTATTGTGTATTACATGGCTGGTTTGTTCTCCAAATAAAACTAACTAAATTGGGATGTCAAGAAAAAAATGCTCTGTGGAACATTGGTCTTGTTATGGCAAATGTAACCCAATCAGTGCAGTAAATACATACATATCTCCGACTCTCCCTCCCTCCGCCGCTTCCTCCTGATCACTAATTTATGATATAATTTAACAACGTTGCTATATTTGTTCCGCTAAACACTTTGCGTGGCATCAAATTACGGCTCACAAAAGATCATAGAAACCCAATATCATGCATCCTATTCTCAGCCAATCTGAATGGAGAGATTGTGTTTCTTTTCTTTTTCCACTGCTTGGCTCCAAGTCCAGAGGGGGATAGATGACATTACTAAACACAAATCAGCCAATAGAATAAACAAACTCGGGGGATAAACAACAATGCAATCTCCATCTACGCGTAAACAATATGGAGCGCGTGTGGCTCCTCTTGATTAAACTGAATATGTGTAGATGATAAGCCAACCAAGGTAATCAATGCAGTAATGATGAGGAGGGGGGGCGGGGGGGACGATTGCAAAGGGTGAAGGGGGAGCGTTGCGGTGGGGGGGGGCACCAGGTCCTATCGCAGGCAGTCATCAATGGAATTTCTAAAGCGCCTTGCCTGCCCTGTGTGTGTGCGTGTGTGTGTGTGTGGAGCAAAAGCGTGACAAACGCGTCATCTCGTGTGCGAGAGAGATAAGCTCTAAATAATTGTGGTCTGACAGGCCTGAATAATGGCCAAATTAGACAGAAGGTGCACATTATTACGAGCGGCAAACATTCAAGGCTGGTTTGAGATGTAACTAGGCTTGATTAAGGCTGCGATGATGATGATGACGATGAAGATGGCAATGATTGTGTTGTTAAACTCCCCCACACCTAGCCTAATCCCATTTCCTCTCTTCTACTTTTCCCCTCTTTCTTCTTCTTTTTCCGTGGATTAGCATTTCGGTCTGCCTCACTCTGTTACCTGTGGACGACCTCCTGTTGAGCAGCAGCCCACACACTGAGTAAAAGAGGGATGAGCAAAGAGAAAGGAGATGAGGGGGGGTAAAACAGCCACGGCCGTTGATAATCAGTGGATAAAAAAAAAAGGAGCAATACAAGGTCAAGGAAAGGACGGGGGAAACAGTTGGGTGAAGCTGTGGACGGGGTGTGAAGGGAGTGATGGCGAAGAACAGAGAGGAGATGGAGCAGTGGTGGCTTTGATGTTGATCAGCTTTGGATTTGGTGTTTTGTCTGTGCTGCGGTTATGCCACGCTCAGGTAGAAAGATGAGAAAGGCCTTTTTTTTTTGGAAGCTTTTGCTCAGTTGATGCTTACCTGAGGCCCAAACCAAAACAAGGAGCCTGTATCCACAGTACAGATCAGAGCCGTGGTGCAGCATGACCCAGCGAGAGAAAGACGAGTTGAAAAATGACGGAACCAAGCATGTGGGGGAGAAAAACAGAGCTCAAATCCATTTCTCCACCTGACACAAACTTTTATGGTAAAAATCACAGCATATAGCAAGAAAAATTATATCAAACTGATGTAATTTTGCACCAGCCTTTTAAAGTAAAAGCAACAGTTCATGCTTCGTTAAAGCAAATGACAGATTTTTCATCCATTTGATGGTTAAATGTCAATCTTTAACTTAAACTCAAGGCACTTTTAATGTGGATTCCAATAGAGGGTGGTCACCTTTGACATGAAGGACAAGTATATGACAAGGCTACAAGGTGCAGAGAAACATGTGGCATGTAGGGAGGCTGCTTGTCGACTCAGTAGTTAGTGGCTAATATTCGCACAAGAAGTTTCTAAATTCCTGCAGGTGCTCTGGTTCAGTATAAGAGACTCAGAGTTGTGCAAGTAAACTGAAGAACTAATCTTCAGTTCTGTTAATCGTCTTCATATTTATATTTTTCTTACCATGTTATGTCTGGTCTGGTGTGTGTTATCTGGAAATGGTAAGCAGAGAGATGTGATGTGCAGCATTGACCTGCTGTAGTGTAAGTGTAGTGATGAAGCAATAAACTGTATACGGGAGATAGATTTACCACTAGGACATCACTCACAACTTTATGGAGTCCTGTTTTCAAGCTTAACTGGAAGATTTTTGCCGGTTCCATCTGCGAAACCAAATACAGTACTCAGACTGCAGGCACAATTGGTCCTGATATGTTACTTTTGGCACGCACGGCTTAGTTATGAGGATTCGCTTCAATTCAGTTTTATTTATATTGTGACAAATCACAATCGCAGTTTATATTTAGGTAAGGTAAAGGCCCTAGAATATTACAGAAAACCAGAGAAACCCCAACAACCAGTTGCCCCCCTATTAGCAAGCATTTTGGTGACAGTGGGAAGGAAAAACTTCCTTTTAACAGGAGGAAACTGTAGCAGAACTTGGTGAGGGGAGGGAAGCAGGACAAAAGACATGCTGTGGAAGAGACAGAAATGAATAACAACTAATGATTAAATGGTGAGTTCGCTGTAGAACGTTGAGACAGTTGCAGTCACCTGGAGGCCAACTGTAGCATGAAAAATATAAAGGTAGGCCATCTTGTCAGTAACAATGTAGCCATGCCCTAAAACAGGGGTGGGCAACTCCAGGCCTCAAGGGTCAGTGTCCTGCAGGTTTTAGATATCACCCTGGGTCAACACACCTGAATCAAATGATTAGTTCATAACCAGGCCTCTGAAGAACTTCCAGTCATGCTGAGGAGGTAATTTAATCATTTAAATCAGCTGTGTTGAATCAAGGACACATCTAAAGCCTGCAGGACTGGCCCTTGAGGCCTGGAGTTGCCAACCCCTGCCCTAAACCATACTCTGCTTTATTGTTTACTCTGAATAGGACTGTAATTTACAAAATAAACATCATTCTATATTAAATAATACTGAGACCATAAACCTATCATGCAAGTGTTTTATGACATCATAAATTAATTGAGAAGCAGGTTAATTTCCTCAGACTGTATACTGTTTCTTGCAGCCAGATTGGTCGCCAATTCTAGACGTTTAGAAAGTGCGTGGTTTTAAGCAACTTCTGAATCAACTTTAATTATCAGGCCCAGGGCCTCCATCCATTTTTTTTATAAAGTCTGTAGATGGAAGGTACAACAAATAAGTTTACAAACTGAGTTCAAACACTCAGTACTGGGAAAGAAATATGTTTTGCTGGTCAAAGAACACTTTTATCGAGTGTCTTGATGCATTCTCAATCATCCAGGAAAATAAATCTCCAAAAGTTGATTCTGTTCATCTGGATGTAGCGTTTTCTGGGAGGAACGTTTCGTCACTCATCCAAGTGACTTCTTTAATCACTGGATGAGTGACGAAACGTTCCTCCCAGAAAACGCTAGGTCCAGATGAACAGAATCAACTTTAGGAGACTTTTATCGAGCTTCAAAATCAGCCAGCAAAGTGCTTGAAAGTTTTTATATCGGAAAAGAAGTGAATGAAATGCTGAGCAAGACTGGTTCAACTGTAACTGTGGTTCTAACCTTGTGGTAGGCCTGTCCCAACCTGAAATGTAAAGTCCAGGCAGTAAAATAAGTCTTAAGCAAACTTTAAGTAATTCAGTCATTGTTGTTAAGCCTTCTATGGATGAAGTGCTGGCTTATGTTTTAGCAAACAGATCTCAACTACTTATAAGATTCATTTCTAAGTCCTTGCTTTTTGTAGGGGAAGCATCCAAGCATTTAACATAAGTTGTATTGGAATTGTTGCAGTTAGTTTCAATAGGACATTATTGTCAGACTTTTCTCAGTTTTTTTTCTTTCTCACATGCTGCATAATTTCAGTTTTGGAGCAGAACTTCACAAATCTATTTCAAACACCCATCTGATATTGTATCACCAGGAGTGATCAGATCCAGATCACATCTATAATCTCCATGCTGATCACTGCCCAAGCAGACGGTTATCTGTGAGCGATAGTGATTTGGAGATTAGTGTTTTTAAATGCTTATCCGTGTAGACCTCCCCGAGGTAGCAGGGCTCTACAGTCGCTGTTGAATCATGGATTCAGATCAGAGACGCGCACACACGCATGCAACATGTTGGGTTTTTGGGGGAGAAGAGAGATGATAGTTTCAGTGGATCATCTACATAATCACTTGTTTATCGTTGCGGCATCTTTGCAAATCACCAAAACACTGTCCTAATCACAATAACCAGAGCAGCAACTATATTAAGTGTGCAACTTAAACTTGTATAGGTCAACTTAAGGTTAAAAACAGGGATTTGAATGGCAATGACAATAGTCAATCATTTTTTTGTTAGTATCATGTATTTTAACCTTGTCTAAAGAATGCTCCGACAGGCGTTTTTTTTAATTCAGTTTGTCTTAAACTTAGCCAAATGCCTGCACTACATGTTATCATCCAATCTGATGGCGTTTAAGTTTAACTTGTAACATATGGCTGCTCGTAAAAGTTCCCTTGGCATCAAATTTAAATGTACTCAATAAATGTGTTTGTGCACATTTAATATTGCAAAGGTGCATATATTAACCCAAATCACATAGTTTGCTAAACCATGCCAAGTAGTTTTTAGAGGCTAATTTTAGAGCCTTATATCCCAGTATTATATTCCAATATCCCAATATTACAGACAGACGAGTAGCAAATGATGCCCTCCAGTGCATTGTAAAGTTCTGAGAGGGTGTTCTTTATTTCACTACATCCTGATTGCGCCTAAAGCTAACCAGAGCACAAGAAAAAGAGAAACAAACAGGAAATGAAAATTAAAGATGGCCCTTTGAAGCTGTGGATTATTTTGGTGATAAATCACAAGTTCAAGTGTTCGACTGGCCTAACATGCTAACAAGAAACACAGACATTTTCAGTTGATCATTCTTAAATGTTTTTAGTATTCAAAGCAGGATGGTGGCTTGAAGAAGGAAATGAAATACCAATACTATTGATTATTTTATCAATAAATAGTGGTGTTCTGTTTTGGCAGGCAATGCAAGGACTGCTTACTGTGTGAAATATAATAATAGATGTCAGTTAAAGCATACAGTGGGGCAAAAAAGTATTTAGTCAGCCACCGATTGTGCAAGTTCCCCCACTTAAAATGATGACAGAGGTCAGTAATTTGCACCAGAGGTACACTTCAACTGTGAGAGACAGAATGTGAAAAAAAATCCATGAATTCACATGGTAGGATTTGTAAAGAATTTATTTGTAAATCAGGGTGGAAAATAAGTATTTGGTCAATAACAAAAATACAACTCAATACTTTGTAACATAACCTTTGTTGGCAATAACAGGTCAAACGTTTACTATAGGTCTTTACCAGGTTTGCACACACAGTAGCTGGTATTTTGGCCCATTCCTCCATGCAGATCTTCTCAAGAGCAGTGATGTTTTGGGGCTGTCGCCGAGCAACACGGACTTTCAACTCCCGCCACAGATTTTCTATGGGGTTGAGGTCTGGAGACTGGCTAGGCCACTCCAGGACTTTCAAATGCTTCTGACGGAGCCACTCCTTTGTTGCCCGGGCGGTGTGTTTTGGATCATTGTCATGTTGGAAGACCAAGCCTCGTTTCATCTTCAAAGTTCTCACTGATGGAAGGAGGTTTTGGCTCCAAATCTCACGATACTTGGCCCCATTCATTCTGTCCTTAACACGGATCAGTCGTCCTGTCCCCTTGGCAGAAAAACAGCCCCATAGCATGATGTTTCCACCCCCATGCTTCACAGTAGGTATGGTGTTCTTGGGATGCAACTCAGTATTCTTCTTCCTCCAAACACGGCGAGTTGAGTTTATACCAAAAAGTTCTACTTTGGTTTCATCTGACCACATGACATTCTCCCAATCCTCTGCTGTATCATCCATGTGTGTTAGGATGCCTGGGTCGTTGACCCAGGGCTTTTGAGTTGATTATATTATTTATCATTTCTAGTCTTTGGTTTCTTTGATAGAGTTCTGTCTTATGGTTTATGTCTCTGTGTAATCCTTGGTTGCTGTCTCCCCTGTCTGCTGTATCCCCGTGTCCAGTCTGTGTCTGCCCTGGTCCCACGTCTCTGTTCCCTCTGTTGTAGTGCCTGCATGTGAGTCTGTGTCTTTTGTTCAGTCTGTGTTTTGTGTTTCCTGTTTTACTTTGAAGGTTTCTGTCTCTTCTCAGTGTGTTCAGTTTACGCTTCCTTGTCTCGTCAGTTCTGATTTGCCCCAGCTGTGTTTCCCTCCTGTTGTCCATTCCCTGATTGCTCCCTCTATGTATTTAAGCCCTGTGTTTCAGTTTGTCATTGTCGCGATCTACCGTTTAGTTAGCTGTGTGTTTTTCATTCCTTCGGTGTAAGTTTATTTTGTTTTTCCCTGTTATGTTATTTGAGTTTAAGATTAAAGCGGTTTTTGAGTTTAAGTTTTTTCTCCGGAGTCTGCACTTTGGGTCCTTCTCCTGCCTGCACGCAGCCACCCCATAACAGAAGATCGCGACCATTACATGGACCCAGCAGACAGTGAGCTGTATGAGCGTCAGGAGGCAGCCATCGCCCAGCTGGAGGAGGAGCTCCGCTGGAAGCCGTGGCGCACTCCGGATTTTGAGCACATATTCCGCGGAACTCGGCTGGCTTTTGGAGGTCCCCGAAGTTGCCAAAAGCCTCCGCCTGCTGCCCCGCTCACCCCCAAGCCTCGGCCGCTTCAGGTGGGAGTGCTCCGTTTTTCTTCGGATGCTCACGCTCTAGCCTCTGCATTGCCGTCCCGCACGTCAGAGGCTCAGCTGTATGGCCCGTCAGCTTCCTCACCTCGGAGGAAGCGACGCTCACGCCGCCGTCACTTTTCACCTGCCGAGCAACTCCCACTGGTGAGTTATAATGACTGCTTTTCACACATCCCACCTGAAACCATAACTGAAAAGGACAATAAACTCACTCCAGACACTGTTGGAGTCTCCCTTTTGGATGATGACATAGACTGGGAAAAGCCTTTTCGTTTTGCTCCCTCTGAACAGGGAGAAGCCAAAGATAATAAGCACTCGCCAAAGGCTGTTAAAGGAAAAACTGTGAGCAATCGTAGCAGGTCTAACACACACAGTTCAAGTCCTGGCAGTTCTGGTTTTGTCAAGTCTGGTCCAGTCATCCCCAAGTCAGTTCACTCTAAGACTGTTAACCCAAGGACTTTAAAAACTGCTAAAACAAAGACTGTAAAACATGGTGGAAGAGATGCAAAATTCATTTTTGATAGGTCTGTTTTTGTTGATCCAGTATATATTAACTCTGAGCCTGCCCGTTTTAAGACTGTTTTTTCTGAGCCACCTCCTCTGCCCCCTTGTGTTACTGCTCCCAGGGCAGCTCGGACCCAGCATACCCCTGCACCCGTATCAGTTCCTCGGGTGAGGGAGGCTGAGGTCCAGCTCGTCTGTGCTCCGGTTCCCAGGCCGGCTGAGGCTCTGCCAGTCCCTGCACCCGTACCAGCTCCTCGGGTGGGGACAGCAGCTGCCCAGCTGTCGCCGCTACCTGTCCCAGTTCCCAGGGTGAGGCCAGCTGGGACACAGCCCACCTCTGCACCCGTACCTACTCCTCGGGTGGGAGCGGCTCGTGTCCGGCGGGTGTCTGCACCCATTCCTGTGTCTGCTGGAGGCTCAGGCGAGCCTATCCAGCCCCTGTCCTTGTGTTCTGGAGTCTCAGAGTTAAGTCAGCAACCATCATCACCACCATCACTACTGCATGCATTTCAGTCCATAGCTCAGTCATTAGCTCTGTTAGCAGCCCAGTCCATAGTTCATTTTCCTGTGTTTCCGTTAGCTCAGCCCTTTGCCCACTGTGCAGTTCAGCCATCTCCCCAGTGTTCAGCTCCGCCATTTGTTCCACCACCCGCTCAGTCTTCTGTTCAGCCAGTAGTCTCTGTCTCTACTGGTCCTGCTTCGGCGTCAGCTGGAGGGCCCGAGGAGCCCGTCCAGCCTCATGCCTCGTCAGCTGGAGGGCCCGAGGAGCCCGTCCAGCCTCATGCCTCGTCAGCTGGAGGGACCGAGGAGCCCGTCCAGCCTCCTGCCTCCGCTGGAGGGTCCGAGGGGCCCGTCCAACGACCTGCGTCGCCTGCAGCGCCACCACCTGCGGCTCCCACGCCGTTCCCTGCAGCGCCGCCCTCGCCTGGTCCAGCCTCCGAGTCTTCGCCCTCGCCTGGTCCAGCCTCCGAGTCTTCGCCCTCGCCTGGTCCAGCCTCCGAGTCTTCGCCCTCGCCTGGTCCAGCCTCCGAGTCTTCGCCCTCGCCTGGTCCAGCTTCAGCTTCAGCCTCTGCGTCGCCTGGTCCGGCCCCCGTGTCTTCGCCTGGTCCTGCCTCGCTCCGTCTATCTTCGCCTGTGCCTGAGGTCCCCGTGCCGTCTGGTCCTGTCCGGCCTGCTCGTCCTGTCCGTCCTGCTCGTCCTGCTCGTCCTGCTTGTCCTGTCCGGCCTGTTTGGCCACTTTCCGGGCCGATGACTGGACATCGTTACCGTTACGGACGGCCCCCTGACCTGCGTCGCCGCCGGCGCCTCCCGCCCGGCCGGCCTCCTGACCTGCTCGGTCGCCGCCGGCGCCTCCCGCCCGGCCGGCCTCCGGACCTGCTCGGTCGCCGCTGGTGCCTCCCGGCCGGCCGGCCTCCTGACCTGCTCGGTCGCACCGGTCGCCGCCGGTGCCTCCCGCCCGGCCGGCCCCCTGAACTGCCCGGGTTTGGACCGCCCGGCTGGCTTCCTGACCTGCGCCGCCGGTGCCTCCCGCCCGGCCGGCCTCCTGACCTGCTCCGTCGCCGCCGGTGCCTCCCGCCCGGCCGGCCCCCTGAACTGTCCTCTTGGCTTTTGGGCCGCCTGCCTCCGGGCCGCCCCCCTGAACTACCCGGGTTTGGACTGTTGTGCCGTCTGCCTCCGGGCCGGCCTCCTGAACTTTTTTCGGGACTGTTGCCTGGGCCTATGCGCCTTTCATGGGCTTTTGTCTGTTTTCTTTTGGACTGTTGCTGGGCCGCTGTGCTGTTTTGTTCTGTTTTGGGTTTTTTGCTCCCTGTGTTTTTTGTCTTTGGCTCCGTGTGTTTGTTTCTTTTCGGTCCCTCCATCCTGTTCCCCCGCCGCCCGCCCTGGTTGGGTTGTTTTTTTGTTTTGGTGTTTCGGGTTGGGCTGTCTGGGAGCCAGCCCTTTAGGGGGGGATACTGTTAGGATGCCTGGGTCGTTGACCCAGGGCTTTTGAGTTGATTATATTATTTATCATTTCTAGTCTTTGGTTTCTTTGATAGAGTTCTGTCTTATGGTTTATGTCTCTGTGTAATCCTTGGTTGCTGTCTCCCCTGTCTGCTGTATCCCCGTGTCCAGTCTGTGTCTGCCCTGGTCCCACGTCTCTGTTCCCTCTGTTGTAGTGCCTGCATGTGAGTCTGTGTCTTTTGTTCAGTCTGTGTTTTGTGTTTCCTGTTTTACTTTGAAGGTTTCTGTCTCTTCTCAGTGTGTTCAGTTTACGCTTCCTTGTCTCGTCAGTTCTGATTTGCCCCAGCTGTGTTTCCCTCCTGTTGTCCATTCCCTGATTGCTCCCTCTATGTATTTAAGCCCTGTGTTTCAGTTTGTCATTGTCGCGATCTACCGTTTAGTTAGCTGTGTGTTTTTCATTCCTTCGGTGTAAGTTTATTTTGTTTTTCCCTGTTATGTTATTTGAGTTTAAGATTAAAGCGGTTTTTGAGTTTAAGTTTTGTCTCCGGAGTCTGCACTTTGGGTCCTTCTCCTGCCTGCACGCAGCCACCCCATAACAATGTGCTCTCTGGCAAACTTCAGACGGGCCTGGACATGCACTGGCTTCAGCAGCGGAACACGTCTGGCACTGCGGGATTTGATTCCCTGCCGTTGTAGTGTGTTACTGATGGTGACCTTTGTTACTTTGGTCCCAGCTCTCTGCAGGTCATTCACCAGGTCCCCCCGTGTGGTTCTGGGATCTTTGCTCACCGTTCTCATGATCATTTTGACCCCACGGGATGAGATCTTGCGTGGAGCCCCAGATCGAGGGAGATTATCAGTGGTCTTGTATGTCTTCCATTTTCTGATGATTGCTCCCACAGTTGATTTTTTCACACCAAGCTGCTTGCCTATTGTAGATTCACTCTTCCCAGTCTGGTGCAGGTCTACAATTCTTTTCCTGGTGTCCTTCGAAAGCTCTTTGGTCTTGGCCATGGCGGAGTTTGGAGTGTGACTGGTTGAGGCTGTGGACAGGTGTCTTTTATACAGATGATGAGGTCAAACAGGTGCCATTCATACAGGTAACGAGTGGGGGACAGAAAAGCTTCTTACAGAAGACGTTACAGGTCTGTGAGAGCCAGGGATTTTCCTTGTTTGAGGTGACCAAATACTTATTTTCCACCCTGATTTACGAATAAGTTCTTTACAAATCCTACCATGTGAATTCATGGATTTTTTTTTCACATTCTGTCTCTCACAGTTGAAGTGTACCTCTGGTGCAAATTACTGACCTCTGTCATCATTTTAAGTGGGGGAACTTGCACAATCGGTGGCTGACTAAATACTTTTTTGCCCCACTGTACCAAAGTGAAAGCGATTGCTTTCCTTACATTTCCATTTTTTTCTACTGTGTATCTGCGATTGCGTGTTTGCATTAATTACTAGGAAGCTATCATCCTAGACAAGCTCCCTGCTCTAAGATCAGTCTCTGTATAGTTTCTGTTTGGAAACAGGTAGCATTGACAAGTAAACAAGAATATTAGTTTGTGATTTAGCTTCTTAACAGGTAGTTTTTCTCTTGCTAATCACTTTGGCCAACATTTGTGACGTAGAGTGTAGCTTAAAGAATCTTTGAATAACTCTTGATGTTGGACATTAATTGCATGTATGAGGCTGTGTTGTCTCCTCTTGCTTTTCTGTGTTGTCTCCTCTTGCTTTTCTGTGAAAGTCACCGTGCAGTACTGCCATGAAATTTGGAATATTACACTCTAAAACAGCAGTTACTCCTGTGTTAAATGACAATTACTAGTAATGCTACTAATAATGACGTGTAAGCAACCTATTGTAAAATTTGCTTTTCACATTTGTAAAGAATCAGCTCTGGCTACAGTTTCTGAGATAAAATTATTGACATATAAATGTGTTCTATGAACAGATAGCTAACAAACTGCTCACACCTCACCTTACCTGACTGTTGGCCAGAAGTAGTGTGTGTCAGATTGGTGTGTGTCTGTCTGAGTAAGAGTGTATGTCTCTGTGTTTGGGATGAGGATGAGATCAAATCTTCCATACACAAAAAGATTCCTGCTATGTATCTGCTGTTCTCATCTACCTTAGCCTGGTAGGAGATATTCTACTGCCAGTAGGCTGGAGGGGGAACTCCAAACACTAAATACGCCTTATCTGCTCCCTGTGCTCTGCTGAGATTAGGAGAGGAGTCAAGGATGCCAGCAGAAAGGAAAGGAACCAGTTAGCGACAGAAGAAGGGACTGAAAAGAACCAAGAAGAGCAGGGCAGAAAGGAAAGTGAAGAAAATAAGCAAAAATAAAGAGGTTGAGGAATTTTTGTAAAGGAAAAAGGCAAAGGAAAGAAAATAAGGAGGTAAAATAAGAGGTGTGAATAGAAAGAGTGAAGTAAGGAGAAGCCCAGATGTGGGTGCTGGGTGATGGGCGTAGTGGCTTTTTCAACCAGTTCTCAAATGCTCCACGCTTTATAACTGTCCTCTAAAGAGCGGCACAGTCAACCCAGCCTCCTCTTGGAAATGAGTGCCTATCTTTGGAGTGAAGCGCTTGTTTTTGATTCCATTACTCAAGCGAGGTGTGGGGTGAGAGGGTGGCAAATAGGGGAATTTGTGAGCGCTTGACGAGCGGGTGCATGGGGAGAAAAGCCAGTTTGGGAAGCAGTGCTGGAACCACAATCTCTGGAGTCCATTCTGTCCCTGCCGTCCTGTGATCCCCACAGCAATTAAAGGAAAGGAGAGCGAGGCCACAGGGAAGTCCAACAAATCACGCCTACGTGTAGATGCACTCAAGCTCGCTAACAAATGTATTACATTCTGTACATGTGGAAAGGTACCACGGAAAAGACAGCGAGACTCTTTAGAGTGAGCTTTATTTACAGAATAACATGAAATAGGGGATCAGAGGAGATTTTTTTTAAGGTTTGCAACAAAGAGGATAACTATTTAATTTATTTCACTATACATGAAAACTACATCCAAGTTACTGCTTGCCATTTCTGTTCGAGCTTTAAATAGACTGTTGGCATGGTACATGATACAAGAAATCAGAAGCTGAATGAAGCTGTGATATGTATTGTAGCAATTGCACACTCAAATGAACTACTTACATTTATTTAAGTCTTTGAAGCTGGGTTTACTTCTTCATCCAATGCCATAGCTAGAGTATCAACTTTGACATGGTGGTGGGAGGTCTGTATTGGAGGGTTTATGGACTGCCAGGGCCCTTGTTTTCTCTCTCTTTCCAACACTTAAAAAAAAAAAAATTAAGAACAAACCAAAGTGATCAGGAAAGAAATAAACTAGCAGTCTTTCAGGCTGTGATGTTCAGCAAAGTCTTCTTGATTTATTATTCATTATTTTCTCTCAACTGATGCTCTTTTTGGACGTTTCAGATTGGGATGCCAAAAAAACTGATACGTCATGGCCAGCCGTCCTTTCACTAATGATGATGCTGTGAATGAAACTTGACTGTAATGAAACCACTTGGATTCAATCATATTGTTCTTTAGTTCTCTATCATATGCAAGCACATCTTTACAGTATACTATATGAGTGTGGAATAAATGAAAGATACTGCTGTCAACAGAAATTTCACAATGAGACCAACATAAATGAATGGCGCTTGGACTTAAGATTGACTTTCTTTAAACGTATCTTACATGTTTTTAAATACAATCCAGTTTTAAAACATTATTGTTCTTGGTCACTGTGGGAACTCATGGCTGACTGGTTTTCAGTCAGCCATAAGTGGGGGGGAATGGGGGGGACAACGACTTTAAACGACAAAATTGAGTGGCTTTTAGTGCCTGTCCCGTTTGGCTCTTTTGCCATCAGAATTATTGTCTAAAGGCAAAGAAAGATGCCCAACAGATTTACTTTACCAAATGGACCATCCCAGCCTTGCCATAATGGTCTATTTGATTCACCTTTTATTGTTTATTTTATTTTATTTTCACTTGCTAAATACGGGACATATTTGACTGGGGAAAAGAAAGGGGAGAAAGAAAGAGGGAAAGAAAAACTGTGGGGAAGAGGGACGGGGATAAAGGGCAAAAAACAAAAACCAACAAAATAAGCAGAAAAAAATACATATATATATATATATATATATATATATATATATATATATATATATATATATATGAATGATCTGGATCACCTGTTGAGAAAGAAAAAAGAGAAAACAAGCAGAAGAGAAAAAAAAGAGCAACATAATAAACAACATCACGATGATCTATGGGAATATAACAGTAAATACTAAATATTAAACATTATTGTGCAGCACGTAAGATCGACAGCGCACAGTGTGTTTTGAGGTAAGAGCCAAAAAGGGTGTAGTTTGTGTGTGTGAGCACCCGTGTGTACACCTGTGAGCATGAGCACGCTTGTATTAAAAGGTTCCTTCATGTAATGATCTGCTAGAAGGTGTGGGGAGCCACAGCCCCGTCCTCCAGGGCATGAAGCAGGTATGGAGGAGATCAAAACTCCAGACATCCAAATTAAGTAATCTACGTGTATTTGTTGATGAGTGCCTACCTTTTATGAAACCAGTTTGGTCAGGATGAATTAAGAGCGGGGTTATTTTCTCTAATCTCTTTGAGAGAACTTTGCAGATTAATTTAAGGTCTATATTTATAAGGAATATTGGACGATAGCTTGAGGGATATGCAGGGCCTTTGCCTGGTTTTAGCAGGAGATTAATGTTTGCAGAATTCATATTTGATGGAAGTCTGCCCTTTGCTTTGATTTCCAACAACATTGTATAAAAAACTGGTGCTAGAATCGTCCAGAATTCTTTGTAGAATTCTGCAGGAAAGCCGTCTGGGCCTGGAGCCTTATTATTGGGCATGCTTATCAGGGCTTCCTGGAGTTCACCTGGTGTCAGTGGTGAATCCAGTGCCATTGCTTGAGTGTCTAATAATTTTGGAAGAGTAATGTTGTCCAAAAACTGATTAATTTCCTTTTTAGATGGGTTTATTTGTAGTGAATACAACGTTTTATAGAAATCCCTGAAAATGTTGTTCATTTGTTTTGGGTCATATATTGTGTTCCCAGATGAATCTTGAACAGCACCATATAGTTGTTTTTTCTTTATTTATTTTTAGCTGGTTTGCTAGAAATTGACCGGATTTATTACCATGTTCATAATTTTTTAAGCGTAGTCTTTGTACTACGAATTCTGTTTTTTTTTTTATCAATTATCTCATTTAATTCTAGTTTTGTTTTGCGTATTTTGTTCAATGTTTCCTTATCTTGGTGGGACACTTAGGCTTCTTCTAGAGATTTGATGTTTTTTTTCTAATTCCTGAATATTTTTGTTTTCTTTTTATGTGATGAGAAAGAAATTATTTTACCTCTCATCACAGCTTTCCCTGCTTCCAAAAGAACAGAAGCTGATGTTCCGGGAGTGTCATTATAGTCTAAATATAGAGTCCATTCTTTTTTTAAATATTTAATAAAGTCTTCATCTTTAAGCAGTGATGTATTAAATCTCCAGTTTTTACTTGGCGTAGTATTATTCTTGTGCATTAGTGTTAAAGATAGAGGAGCATGATCGCTGACAGCTATAGGGTGAATCTCAGTGTCTGAAATGTCGCTCAGCAGTGAGCTGCTGACCAAAAAATAATCCAGACGAGAGTAGGAGTGATGAACATGTGAGAAAAAAGTATATTCCTTACTGGTGGGGTGAAGGGAGCGCCATGCATCGCAAAGACCAAAGTCGCTCATATACTGTTTGATTATATTTGTGGACTGCCAGTTACGCTGAGTCCCTGCTGTATTGAGCCTATCCATTTCTTCATTTAGTCCAAGGTTGAGGTCGCCTCCAAGAACAAGTGTGCCATCTAAGTGTTCAGAGAGTGCACTGATAAAACCGTGAAAGAATGAGGGATCATCAACATTTGGACCATATACACTTACAATACGTAGCTTTTTATCAAGTATAGATAGTTTAATGATTAAGAATCTGCCCTCTGGATCTATAACTGTATCGAGTACTGTGAAATTAATATTTTTAAATATTAAAATTGCTACTCCCCTTTGTCTAGAATTATAACAAGCTGAGAACACATTAGGAAACTCAGGTGTTTTAAGTTCATTCGAACCTCTAAGAGAGGTCTGTGGGTCTCTTGTAAAAGGACAACATCTGCCTGTAGTTTTTTGAGTTTGTTAAATATTTTTAACCTTTTTTCTCTGGAGCCAGCTCCATTTACATTCCATGTAACAAACGTTAATGCGCCCATAGATGTCTGTGTATAACTAGGGGTGTACGCTGTGTGTGTCGCTTAGACAGGTGGAGAGAATACATCACTTGTAAAGATTAATAAAGAGAAGGAGAGAGAGAAAAAAAATGTGTGGCGAGATGCTCACTGAGTTTGACTATGTGTGTGCATATTTAATAATATGAGTACGCTTGGCTTAAGTGTGTGTATCCTGTAGGTCTGTGTGCACTGTCTGACTGATGTAAATGTGCTGGCATTGAGCGCATGATTGTGCGTGATTGTGCTGTGCGTATAATGTCGAAATAAAGGATGTTGTTTGTGAATGAGTGTGGAAGCAGGTGATCAAAGCAGTGAAAGAAAGTAAAAAAGAAAGAAACCAAGGACAAGGGTGAGCAGCATAAAAACAAGAGGGGGAAAAAGAGGGGGGGAAAAACGAGAAGAAAAAAAACCCCGGAAACATTCCAATTAAATCACTGACGGAGAGTGACGGTGTTAATTCTGCTATGAAATCACACTTAAGATGCGATTTGATATTGGTAAGTTAAACAGATGTTAATGCAAGTTAGTGTGAGTGGATAGGGAAAGGGTGTAACGGATTCTTATCTGGTCTGAAGTTAATAAAGCCACGGAATGATGCTGGGGTCGCGGTAAAGCTGTCCATCCACGTAGAGCCTGTCCACAGCGATGACAGCGCGGGAGCCCTTCTGGATGAAGCCCCGTCGGATTGGGAAGAGGACCCTGCGTCGTTCCAGGATCTCTTTGGGGAACTGGTCGTTTACGCTGAAGTCCGTTCCTTTTAATTCCATGCCGCAACTTTTCACCTGTTCCTTTTGTGTGAAGTGGCCGAATTTGGCCACAATAGGATGTGGTCTCCCGGTCGCAGCCCGCATGGGGCCGATGCGATGCACTCTATCAAAGGCGATGTTCTTCACCGTGTCCTCCGGCAGCTTCAGGTGGGTTTTTGATGAAGCTTTTCACCATAATCTCTGTGTCTTCTCCAGCGGAGCTTGTAGATCAATAACTGTCTCTTTTATTTTTTTATTTTCTCTCTTTAGCTGGGTAACATTGTCTGTGAGACATTTCACCGACTCCCTTAGCGTGGCATTTTCAGCAGCAAGCGTTTCCACCTGCTGCTGGCTGAACTCCAGGGATTCTCGCAAGGATTTAAATTCCCGGTGAAGAATCCCCACCAAGGACAGCCTTGCATCGAAACTGGACAATCGTTTGTCGATTGACTCCAGTATGTCGGCAATATCTTTGCCGGCTGGCGATGTTGTGCCGGGGGAATCTGCCGGGCGACATCGCCACTTAATTGTGTGGCTTTTTTATTTTTCTTTCTTTTCTTTTTTTTTAAAGAACAGTACTGTCCTGCATGCATTCAGCTGCAACTCTATTTAATTTCTGTGCTTCTTCATTGCTGATTGAGTTGTAAGGGTTGCCAAGTTGCTGGTAAACATTTATATTTTTCATTGTTTTGATGGTCACTGTAGTGGCCATATTAATTTCTTAAAGTTCTCTCTTTCTCTTATATTTAAAATAACCACATTATGGGCGGACAAGCGACTGTTTTCATGCCTACTTTCGTTAGCAACAACGATGGTAAAACCATTGTTTTTCCACCGTCCGCTTGTTTATTTTCCACATAAACCTTTCACAATAAAGCTCAAGATACTGTTAAGACTTTTCAAAATAAATTGAAATAATATACATTATTTTCACACATCAAATTCCAGAATATGCATCAAACAAATGACCTCAAATAAAAACATGAAGTAACTATAAATGGCGCTAACAGTTACCATGTGGATGTAGGCACAGAGAATACCAGCATGTCCAGTGAAGATGAGTCAGAACCAGGTAGCTCCAAACAGAGGGACCAGTCAAAATAAATCGAGGATCTTATTCTTAAACGAGGGGCTACCCCTGTAGCATGGCCATGGTTTCATTATGAAAAAGTCTGACATGGACCAGAAAACTGTCTGCTGCAATGGTGCTGAAGTTGTGTGGTAGCTGGAGGAGGCATAGTAGGCAGTGCTGTATCAGTGCAGTGAGTATCTAATCAGATAGAAATTATTGTCAATTAGTGTCTAGATTTTTTTTTTCCTTTTTGACAATCTCTGTACCCTGTACATATGAGTAGTCAAGTAGCTAATGTCAATGATATATTACTGATTAGGTTTAGCTAATGGGTGTTTTCTTTAAAAAAACAAAAACAAAAAAAAACAATGTTATTTCCACTTTCTGATATTCTGTAATTCCATTGCAGTATAGCATACTGAAATTAACACTTTAATGACTCTCATATTCAGATAAATTGGTATTCCCTCTTTAATATCTGCTTGTGAATTTTGTGAAACAAGTGCCAGTATAGTCTTTGACATTATACCTATGTGACAAACGGCTTCTGCTGGGATATGTTAGCAATACTAACCTGCAGGAATGTATTATAATACAATCCGATAATACAATATTAGTATTTTAGTTTGATTCTAATTGTATTGTAATTTATATGATTATGACTTTGTTTTAATTGCATACTTCAAATGTCGTACATTTTACAAAGAGTAAAAATCTTAACATTTGACAACACAAATACTGAATTCACAGACCCTCTGACACAATTACATCATTAACACAATAAGTTTGTATCTTTGGAAATTTCCCTCTGGTGAATGTTACTCTTATAAGTCATACTTTGATGTCTACTGTGTTTTCCTACTCCTACACTGTTGAAATTGGGGGAAAAAAACCACCCTCAGCTGACCAATTGCAGCAAACGATAGTGAGATTGTCTCTATCCTTCATCGTAGGATGATCCTAAATCCACATCACATCTCTCCTCACACCCCCGGCTTTCACATTAAGTCGAATATCGCCACTCACTCTTTGCCAGGGCTTTAAAGCAGTGCCAGTGGCCACCCACTCCAGCTCTTATCCCCTCTTCTTCTCCTCTACTCCAATGTCCATCAGTCATTGTTTCCTTCCCATCCTCCTCCTCTGCTCTCCTCTCCCACTGATCCCCAACCTCTCGGCTTTGATCTTGATTTCTAACCAGGAAATATCTACCATGGGGCCGTCCAGCTACAATAACATTCAATAAAAGAACACAGGGGTGGCTGAGACCGGACCACTGATAGCACCACGATTTATGGGCCATGCTCGCTTATTTGCTACAACACCCAGGCACACAACAAATGCACACATATGTTTACTACCTTGTATTCAGTCACACTACATATATTATTTATGTAACCAGAAGGACACTTAGTACCTAAAAAGCTTTTTTTGGCTTTGGTTTAAATTTAAAAACAATTTAAGTACAAGAAATTTAATATTTGTGTTTTATTGTTTTCAACAGATAGAAAAAGGGCTTTTTGTTATACTGAGGCTCTTTAGTATTATATTGTTATTTATATTTCCATTTCAGTGTTTTGATAAAGTGTTCTGAAGTCTTGGTATTTTTCTGTTGGAGTTAAGACTAAATATAAATCTAAGATTTTTATCTAATCTTCATAAATAGATATCTGCTATTAATATGCAGAATCTTCTGGCCAAGGACTTTTTGGTACTATACGTTCTCTGGTGTCAGTTTGTTGACTACAATAATCAGTCAGACATTAGCTAATGGGTTCCCAGACTGGACAGAATGACACCAAGCCAAGTCGGTAAGAGTGGTCTCTACTTTCTTGAGTCTCTGTTTTGCATAGAGGCTCAGCTGAGTGTCAAATTCTATTTCAGGCAGCAATCTAGTTTCTTGGAAACATCTTGACACTTCTGATAGAGGCAGACCTTTGTCAAATACTGTTTTTGTGGATGCAATTGTTTTATCTTTACAGTTGGCGTCTCTTCCTTGACAAAATTACCCAGGAGCTCGGGGAATTTGCGTTCTTTTAATTCTGAGGGATAAAAGGGCACTCCCTTTGGGTTGGGTTTTAATACGCAAGGCCCAGTTTCTGCTGCCGGCCACATCAGGTGAAAGCGCCTCCGTATGTCTCAAGGTTTTCATTTCTGCTCAGGAACTTTACATCTGACATCTTGCTTGGACTTTGTTCCTTGATGTATAAATAAAAGCACTTGCTCTGGCCTGAAGCAAACTACATCAAATCAAACACAGGCTGGGCTGTAGTTGTTGTTGACACTTGTCTCAATCCCCTTTGTTCCAATGTCCATATCACCAGCCCACCGCACACTGACGCCTGTCCAAACAGGACTACAAATGGCTGCCGTCCCGCACTCTTTAACACTGTGTGGGACTGTGCACCATTCCTCAGTCTGCTCTGAAAATCCACTGTGACCAATGCCGTTCAACCGGACAAGAAAAGACAGTGTCCCCTTATGCCTCGCCCCTTGAGGGCTAGAACTGAGTGTGACGCTGCTACCCACAAACCAGTGGGGTATCAACCCCACTGCGCCCACACTCCTTCCGCCAAAGCTTCACCGTGATGGGACGCACCTCAGGGATTCGTTCCTCGTCCTGCTTGTGGTCCCGCTGTGGTTATCTGCTCAGGGCCAGGGAGCAGGGACAAGCGTGGGATGGAGGGGTTGGACCGGGGTGGAGGGGAGCAGCGCCGATCCATTTTAGGACAGTGAGGGATCATCATTGTCTCTCGTCTCACCCTGTCACTTACTGTTACCGAACAACTGGCTGACATCCTGTGTATTTCTGTGTGTGTGATCCCACCGAAACTGAACGGGATGTGTGGTCTTGGCACTCGAACTCACACGCACGCACCCTACAAGTCAGCGCACATTTTTTTCTCGCAAACATACACACTCCATACACAGACACACTGTCATCACTACAGGCGCTTCTAAGCAAACCTACACATTGGATTGTGAGTGGTGCAGCTCTTCCTAGCAGACTGTGTGTAGGAGGGACAGAGCCACAGGCGCTAAGTGTCTCTATAGCCCATGTGAAATCACATGTAGGCTGCGATGAGCCTCCAACCATACCGGGCGCAATCACATGGAGAAACAGAGGGAGAGGGAGCTTTAGAAGACCACCATGGATAGCAGTATGGCACAGGATGCCTGGGCTGTCTTCATGTTAAGGCCCTTTTCTTCACTGTTCCAAAGTATTCACCACTTAAAACAGATTAAGAGCTTGGGGAATAAACAGGCCCGATGCTACGAAGTGGGGAAAACACAGGAGGAGGGTTTCAGGAATTAGCGAGCAGGACGAAAAGGAAAGAAGCCTTTCAGGAGATAATGCCTAGAGAAGCAATCAGGATTGTTCCAATATTAAGGCACTTGTGATGAAACAGATGAATAGATGAACAAAAGCGGGGGGGGGGGGGGGGGGGGGGTAGAATAGACACTTGGATTGCTTTATAGGAGAAGAGCTCCTTTTTGTATTTTGAGATGTTCAAAAGCTCAGTTTTGGACTGAAATGAATGGATGACATTGTTATATAGCGTCTACTGTAGTTCTTGTTGTGTTTGTTGTTCAATTACATCTCTTAACTCTTTATTTGAACTAAAAACATCACCCAAAGTAATCCCTCAGGCAATACGGTCAGCCTCTTTCTGTTCATTTTGGCTTGGTTGGAGATGGAGGAGGTGGATGGTCTGATGAAGCTTTGCCAGTAAGTCCCCATACTCTTGCTCCACATTTTCCCATTCAGTATTTTTGCCTGTGGGACTGCTGAGAGTGGGAGAAAAACATCAGATTAGATTATGTATCAGAGTAGTTTCCTATGGGATGGTGTGATATAATATTTTGGCATTTTGGGCCTTTTAATAAGTTCATATCTAAGGAAGACAACACTGAACACTTCTGATATAATGGGTATGAAACATTTTATTATATGTAACCCTTCACAGCATGCAGTTGCTTAGAAAATGTGAGAAATACAGCACATATGATTGAGAGTTCAAGTAAGTCATTTAACTCATGGAGATATCTGAGAATGCTTTACCGTACTTGTACTTATTGCTGGCACGTAGAGCATCTGTATTAATAACAGTAAAGCTGTTTTCACACAGTTTCTTTTTCTAGACATTGATGCAGCTGTTTGGTTAAAAATGTGTGAGTTGGCCAATTAAGCTCCAACTGAGGATGTATCCAGTCACCGAAAGAAAATTTACAGCAAGTGAGAAGGCATTTTCTGTACCTGTCTTCTGTACTTAAAAGACAGGAACAGAAGATGCCTGTACCCTTTCCTGCACTAAACAGAATATTTCCAGAAGTTTATTGTGATTATTTAACGCTATTGTTGGAGGATTTTGAGTTTTTAAGCTAATATGTTTTTTGTTTTTTTTTACCGCACTAAGAAATTTGTGTCAGAAGGAGCTATCCGGGGTTTATGGGTGTAAATAAGTAAACAACTCTATTCAGAAATATTTAGTTCTGTTATTAAATCTAATGCAAAAAGTTCTGGTGTAACGTCAACAGAGGAAGATGGAATCATTTTGTAGGTTGTTTTACAAGACATTTTTAATACAACATCTAAAAAATGTGACACACTTGTGATTACTATTATTATTATTATTATTAATAATAATAATAATAATATTATTTTACTAATATTAAAACATTATTTAAATATCTAATGTAATTTTACACTTTTGTGGAGTAGGATGATCATGGGTTGTTACAACATTACACTGACAGTCTTCTGTGTGGAAATCCTTAATCTTGGCATTAATTGAATACTACCACGTATCTAAACATTATTTAGACCTCCATAGCGAAGGCAGGACAATGCATTAGTCCCCGACCAAAGAGCCATTTATGATTCGAGAAACATGAGAAAGAGCATCAAGGTGTTCCCCCGGCCTCCAAACTCCCAAGATCCCAATGCGATTGACCATTTGCAGGATTTACTTGAGTAAAGTTAAGTTACTGTGAGGATCTGCTGCCTATGCTCCGGTATGATACACCACAAAGCAGTGCCAAAGTTCATGTGTCCATGCTCCAATGCATCATAGCTGTTTCTCTCTATTATTGTAGGGTTTTTACCTTACAATAGAAAGCACTATATAAATCAAACTGAATGAAACTGAAAAACAGCAAGTGGTGTTAATGTTGTGTATTACAAAGAGTTAGGCTGGGGCTTAACTGGTATTTGAACTAATGTGGAGTAGCTCAAACCTCTGGCTTTTACCCATAAACCACAGCATTAGCATCACACACTGTAAAGTCAGTTACGTTGTAAACTTTTGACAGCGCTTGTGAATTTATGTTGTGGTCAGCATGTTCTCGGACAGACAGACAGCACTATCATGAGACTTGATAGAAAAGGTTAAAACCGGATCTCAGCCAAAGAAACAGCTACAAAGTTCTTATGCAGGCGCACGCACTGATCAACAAAGAGAGAAAGTGAGGGGGAGCTTGTGAGAGCGAGCGAATTGCTGTGTATATATAATACAGAACGAGCGCTGAAGACCCGCGTTACAGAAAAAAGGGGGTGTTTAAAATAACATTTAACTAAGTTGCCATAATGATGGTGATGATAATAGAAAATGCCACCAGCGAGCATGGTGGGCGTTATTGTCCCTTATTGGCCCCCCTGCTGCTTTGATTTGCACAAAAGATGTGAGAGGGAGGAAGATGATTACCATAACAAACACACTTGCAGACGCACACTTCCCCAGGGAAGTGTCAATCTAAGTGGAAGAGTATGTTGACATTTATAACCATCTGGGGGGGACATGGTACCCCTCAGATGCTATTTCTCAGCTGCTTAACTTCAATTAGGAAGGCCAGAGAGGGAGGGAGCGCAGCGAAAAGGGAGGGGGGAGCGGGGGGGTTAGGAAATCAGCAATGGGGACGAATTGTTACCGAATGGTTAAGTGGTGGCAGAATGGGTGCTAAGGGGAGAAACACATTTATGGGTGTCTCCTAAAGAGTTTGCATTGTGACTCGGCCTTTGTGGCTTCACATTGATGGAGGACTGCTGATGGCTATAGGAGATTATGTATTGACAGAGGATGTAAATACAGACAGGAGCCTTTTTTTTTTCTTCTCCATTTGCAGACTGATTACACTGGCAAGGTCTCGCACTACCTTGAAGTTACATCTATTCTCCCGAAACACAAACAAATATCTTTTTTTTAAGGTCAGTGTCAAAAACCGCCGCTCAGTACTCTAAAAATTGAGATGGTAGATCCCAGCGGGGCAGAACAAGAATGAAAGACAGAAAGCGGGGTGACAAAAAACACGCCAATAATAAAATGATGAACAGGGGGAGGAAAAAAAAGGTCCTATTGGACAGGAAATAAAGTGTGCTGTCAGTCAGTGGCTGCGGCGCTGCCAGAGTCACATCTCCCAGGTTATTGCTTATTGTTTACTCCCTTCTGAAAAGGTCAGAGGTCACCGCGACCACATCTATTTTTCTCTCCCACCCACTCGCTCCATTCTTCTCCGAGCACATGGAGGAACAAAGAGCCATGGCGGGGGTGGTAGCAGGAGAGGGATGGGTTGTAGAGTTGGGAGGGAGAGGGGGGCGGTGATGGAGGGGAGTGGAATTAGAAAAAAAAATATAGAAAGGGAGAGCAGTGATCAGACAGCGCTGATAAGAAGAGAAGGCAGGGGCGGGGTGTTGCTGTGAGCTTTTCGGGGGGGGGGGCAGCAGTGGTGGGGAGGATCGCGGGGATGGGGGTGGTGGGGGGCGTGATGTGTGTATTCAACTCTGGGCTGACTCCTCTTATGCTAATACAGCCAATTTCCTCTTTTATTTCATTTCTGGAGCCGAAATCTGCGATCTGCGATAAGGTTGCCGTGGCGACCGCCTGTTCCCCGGGCGGATGCGGGCAGCCGTGTGATGGAGATGTGTAAGTCGGCGGGAGCAGCAGGGAATGAATAATTTAAAACTCCACCAAGCTGGAGAGATAAGAGAGAGCAGGGCTGAGGCCTCTCTCACTCTCTCTCCCGCTCTCTGTCTCTCACTCACACACACACACACACACACACACACACACGTACACACAGACACACACACACAACTCCTCACCCTCCATCTCTCTCCCTCTCCCACAATCCATCACTTCACCTCACCCTTTCTAACTCTAACCCCCCACCCCCCTTACACTTTCTATTTCTCTCTCTGGACATCTAAGGCTTCATCCTCCAAAGCAAGTTGACCTCCAAGGTCA
This sequence comes from Neolamprologus multifasciatus, assembly GCF_963576455.1. Taxonomy (NCBI): domain Eukaryota; kingdom Metazoa; phylum Chordata; class Actinopteri; order Cichliformes; family Cichlidae; genus Neolamprologus; species Neolamprologus multifasciatus. The sequence goes on from NC_140455.1 coordinate 20,731,631, forward strand.
AGGGCATGATGGGTAATTGAACCAGTGGGTTGGGGGGGAGGGGGGAGGGGGGGGGGGGGCGGCTGGTATCAGGCCTATGGGTGATACAGCAGAGACAAGCTGAAGGCCTCAATCTGCCCGCTTCTCCTCCCGCTCGATTCAAATGTGATGATTCTGCACTGCTGAGCTGAAACCGCAGAGCACGCGAGCATTCAGCAAACTTCGCGTACTTCAAGTTAAGCCCACTTGGCTCGTGCAATTCATTAGTCACTGAAACAACAGCCGCTCTCCAGCGTGCCACAATGGCCCAACACTCGAATGTAAAACATGCTTGGAATAGTTGAGCGTGCTCCTTTAGAAACGCACCGAGGCGGAACAGGTGAGGTGTGGTTAGTAATGTAGTTACAACACTGAACTACTCTTAAAGCTTCGTTGCTGATTTCGTCAGAGTGTATGAATTTGTTCTTTTGATTCTGTAAAGATAAGCACTGTATGCTGCAGGAGTGAGACGGATCTGAAATATGTGATCTAAGTAATTGTCATGATGGCAAACAATGTTAAGGCATCCAGCTCTTTAAGTTGGTCTGTAGTGAGTTATTACCACTTTATGCATTACAGTATATCCTGAATTGTTATGAGATTTACATTAGTATTTTAAAATTTCCTCCACCTCAGCAATAAAAATTGCAACTTAAATGCTAATATCATTTTTTGCCGTACTTATAAGTGCTTTATTTTTCAGCCAGTAGTAAATGTTTTAAATGTATATATCTTTTTTTGTCACTTGGTGATTTACTCACCACTCTAAGAACATATTAGTTGTATGACTTTCCTGTTCCTTATGGGATCTTTCATTTTCAGTATTATTTACTTAGCTCCATTCTCACAAGAGTCATCACTTTGTATTATTACATATTAGAAAATAAACCTTAGTAATCTAGCAATCCCCTATGAGCACATGGCAACAGTGGGGAGAAAAACAACTCCCTTTTAATAGGAAGAAACCTTTGGCATAACCAAGTTCAGATAAGGGCTGGTGGATGAGAGCAAAGAGAGGACAGAAAAGAAGAGAGCAGAGATGACAAACGACATTCCAGTAAAGTGCAATACTGAAAAGGGAGATTCCAGGTGATGAGTGCTTTTACTTTCAGTACTTATGCTTGACTTATACTTCCGTCAAAGTATTTTAAAAAAAACTAAACAACATTTTATTTATATTTTTGCATTACTACTAAGTTTTTCACTAGAGCCTCTGGACCCCACCATGACCATCAGTGTCACATTAGCATAAAATCATTGACCACCTGTATCCATCTGTTAAATTAATGCCGTTGACACATGTATGTTTCTCATAATATTTTATAGATTTTCTGTTCATATTTTATACTTGCTCACACCAATTACCAAGTTCCATTTTTCTTATATGTAAACTGATTCTTACTCTTATCTTGGACTTAGTATGGCTGACAGTATATATCTCTTTGCTTTACTGTCCACAAATCGCATTTAAACAGGAAACAAAACCAAAAAGCTATAAATTGGTTGAACTGTTAGCAAAGCCTGACATATTATGTATGGAAACGTGTGTGGAAACGTGTAACCCCTGACAACACCACCCTGCTGCTTTAAAGACCCTGTAATGTGCCAGGTACACGGCAGAAAATAGTACTCCAATTTCACCGCTCACTCCTGTTTAAACCACGTTAGATAAAATGGTTTTGTTTACTTAGGTAATAACCACGATCATTTAGGTTAAAGATATTTGCATTTTCTACTAATCAGCTAAGAGAAATCTGTCAAAGAAGAGGCAAATAGATAGGTTTTTCACAATAATCACTGCACATCAGAACCTGTTGCTGGTTAACATTGATTTCACTGTTCCTGGGCTTTACTGGAATACCTTTACCCCTTCAGTACTCAAAGGCCAAATAAGTTTTAAGAGCACACTTGATTTTTGGAAAACGGTGTCTAAAATTTAAATATATAAATTTTATGAGGGAAATGAGGTCATTAAGATGATTATGCTACAACAGTTTAACTGGAAACTGATGTGAGATACTCAAGGGGATTTTCTTCTTAATTCCAGCTTTGTGGAGGTAAGGTAGGTCACTGGCTCGGCCGCTCCGCTGGTTGGGGCGGCGTGTGTTACGTTACATCTCCGACTCCTCTCTGTCTGGCCCCGTCAACCTGTTTTCATTCCACAGCCGTAGCACGAGGTTTTATCGTCATGGAGATAAACCAGGGTTATAAACACCCTGCAGGTCATGTCCAGGTGAGGGGTTTGCAGTGAGGTGTGGCTGGCTGGCCGCCGCCTCCCTTCCCCCCACCTCCCCGGGTGTACGGACCTGTCCTTAAAAGACACAAGCGGAGGGGAAAATTGGAACAAAAAAGCTGATTCATAAACAAGCCACACAGGGCGCCCGCACAGGTAATCTCAGCCCAAGCGTGAAGCCTTCATCCCCATGGCGCCAGGAGGCAGCTCGCCCCGCCAGGACGCACAAAGTCCAAAACAAAGTTGGAGGGGTTCAAAAAACAAAAACCTAATAGACTGTATTTAAATGCACCTTCAGTTGCTGATAGTTTACCTGATAATTAAGGTTTAAGCCTTTTAGATTAATGTGCTAATTTACACGATATTTTCCTAAATAAGCTTTTTAAAGCAAAGTCACTTCACAGCCTGTTTGCCCACCGTCTTTCATCTGAGCTGAGCATCTCAGCCCACATCTTCCTTGGTCTTCTTCACATCAAGGGGTTATAACTTGTTTTGTCTGCAAAGTGCAACATCTCACATTCCTTCATCTGGCTTGTCCTGCCTACGAGGAAACACGCCGAACAACACGTACAGCTCAGCAACAAACATGCAAACAAACCAGAGATTCAGAGATCCAAACAGGCTGCGTTTCCTTCAGCAGACACATGGTGGCACTATGTACTTATTGGAGTCCCTGCAGCTGAGGTTCCCTCCATCCTGCCTTGAACCTAGAGTCCCACACCGAGCAGATCAGAGGTAAACACACGCACGCACACACACGCAAACACCTAGCAGATACTCCAGATTGCATTGATAATACTGAAAATATTGGCCCATAGAAATAATACAACACCGTGATAACAGAATGCTATCTGGTTTGATCATGATACCACAACTAAACGCAAGCAGAATATCAACTCCTGCAAACAAAAAGAATGAAGAAACTGGGCCTCACATCAGCGGCATGACAAAATAAAACAGGACTGACATCCTCTGTCGGACACAAGACAAACCCAGTAGCTCAAAAAGCTGCCATATCGATGCAGCTGATGAAAATGACACTGATTTCTTTTAAGTGTGGGGGGGAAGAGTGGTGTTTCAGCTCCTCTATGTGAAGCCATGTAAATAGAGCGGTTTTAAGAGGCTTTCAGGGCTGCGTGTGAGCAAATATGATTTCATTAAACAGGATATGAGCTCTCTTTTCTGATGGGCCTTAATCTAGATTAAGGTTCGTCTGGAAATTCACAAATAGATGTTGGAAGAATCAAGCAAATTAAGCGCACGCCAGTCATCAAATCTATTCAAACAGGGTCAAAATAAAGAGGAATTTCTGCTCTTTATTCAAACATTATCTCTTTAATTAAATTATTCCCAAATTATTCCTCTGTTAAAATTGTAATCTATATAAAGGAATAATAATAACTTTAATATATTTGTTTTAAATGAGGAGATTTGCCTGCATGGGATGCACATCAGTGTGTTTTCTTCTTTTTTTCCCCTTTTTTGAAAGGCACTGGTAGATTTACATTTGTTTAATTATGGAAGCTTGCGATCGTCTATCTGAACTGCGAATGTGAGGGGAGGAGAAAATAAGGAATTGTGGGGGCCTCAATTAAATCTGATGTTAATTAAATCTGATCTTGTTTTGTGTATTAATCAAGCGGCAATTTTAATCTAGTGAATACACAGGCTGTAATAAGAAATGTGGATATAGAGGGAGAGCAAGAATTATTTTAATTTCATGCTTGTGATGAATGTTTTTTAATATTTTATTTAGCTGAGTTGCATTAGTTCCCAATCTCCCCCTTCTTCTTCACCACCACCACCCCCACCTTCAACTCTCTCTTTATGCAATCTGAGCATCAGATTCATCCAGTGCAAAATGTCTGCACACATATAAAGAGAATGGGGAAACAGCTTGCATGAATAGGCCTACATTCAATGAGGTGTCTTAGAATAACTTCTGGTGAGTTATTATGTGAAGAAGTCTTCTGTGGAGGAAAAAAAATAGACGTATAAAGGGTAATATTTCATTTCCTTTCCCCCCCAAAGTGTTCAAAGAAAGGGGCCCTGTTTGCACCTAAGTCACCTTTCTTTTATTTTCACCTGTTATGCTCAAATACTTAATACACCCTTAACCTAATCTGGACTTCTGTTTGTGCATCAACCTCCTCACGAGTGTGTGCCCATGCACTGCATGTGTGTGCGTCAGTGTTAATTATGTTTACATCAGCATTAAGCCGCGCTCTTATCAGATGTACTATTCCTTTTCAGAGGCAGGTTCTTGGTAGAGTGACACCAGAGATAAGTGGGAAAATTTACTCTGTGGTCAGCAACTCTTTCCACAGATACACACACTTTATTTCCTCTGGTTATTTTAAGCAAATGTTCCTGCTGAATGCAGAGATAGGGAGGAAAAACACAACCTCTATCCAAACCACATTAGGCTAATTAACAAACTCATTTAAAGTCACAAAAAAATTGATTGCCATACATTTGTAGAGGTGGTGGCGGTGGCTGCAGCAGCGGTGGGGTGTGGGAAATAAATAAATAAATAAGAGTGTGGCAGGTGTATGTAAATTGTTTGTTGGCAATGGAGAAATTTAAATTACAGTTCAATCAGAGAGGAGGAGAGAGGGGGAAGAGAGTGGTGAGCACCCTGTGATTTCCCGTCTCCACGCTTAGTTGATATTTCACTGGGTGCGGATTGAGCGCTACGGGTGCATTTCACACCCTGAATGAGAAAGGCAATCTCGCTCAGCCGACTAGAACAATAATTAGAATGGAGATTAAATAAAAATAATTAGAAAAAGTTCATCTAGTTTTGATGTATTAATTATTCCGCCCCTGCTTTATTCCAAGTCTAATTATCTGCTTCAGTGAAAATGCCAAGATTTTCTGTGAGTCATAAAAAATTACATTCATGTAATTATGTCAGCAATTTGGGGGGAAGTCAGCTAAGCAGAGCGTCGGCTCTCTACTCCCCCCAGTTTAAAGTAAGTAACTTCTAACTACTTATAACTTATAAGTTAATACAGTCCCTTTCAAGCCAGGGGTATAAATAATAGAATGCAATGGGAGATTATTTACTCTTTAAATGAGGAGCTGCTCTCCCAGCTCCCGACACTTCCCGCCTTCACACTCACATGCTCTGCACACCACAATGAAAACAAGACGAGTTTTTATCCATTCTTGGTCAGTAGATAATAATTTGCATATAAATGGAAATATTTATTGTGACAAAAAATAAGGAAAGGGAGATGTAGGAAGTAATATGCTCATTTTTCAAAAACTCACGGGGCCCAACTGTGATATCTGTATTTTAGGAGTCAAGCAGTTTAAAAAATAAGACGAACCGAATCTTTTAAAAAAAAAGAAGAAGACGACGAAGAAGAGAGAGAGAGCAGTGAGAGAAAGAATAAATAAATAAATATCAGGGGAAGAAAGGGAGAGGGGAGCCAAGGGAACCTTTTAAGATGTTTACTACACAAATGGAGTCTCCAGAGAAGACAGCGTCCTGATGAAATTTGAGAGATAGCTGTCGACATTCTGTACTTTTCTCCTGGCTGTGTAGATGGAGGCAGGCAGGCTGGAGGACTAAGCTGTAATGACTTCCCTTCCTCTACCTGACTCACTGGGGGAAACCAATAAAGTTACAAAAATAAACTTTACAGATGTGGAAAATGTATTACCAAGATAGGAAATAGGTGACTACACTTGAAAAGAAATCACATATTGAAGGTGTGCCTGAAAAAAAGGGGGGGAAAAAAAGAGGGTATGGAAAGTTAAGGTAAAAAAATTCCAAATGCAAATGTAAACACACGTTACATTTAGTTTATTCAAAGTGTAAAGTGATACATAAAAGCATGAATATCTTCAACATTCTTTTTTTTGATAAGGCACACGAGGTGGCACGGAACGTAATGCTCGGCTTACACAGTAATCAGTCAGACCCGGCACTTTGAAATGCAGAAAATACATAATTTAATGTTTTTTGGGTGGGGGGTACATGTTTCATGCAACATGTTAAATGGGCTCTCAACGTGTAAGAGAAATTTTCATTCATAAACTCATAAACACCTTTATAAATAAATTCTTTACAAAGCCTTAAAGAAAAAGTACCAACTTTCTACGACCTATTTTCAAATCCTCGTTACTATTATTCATTAAATTGTAACAAGCATAAAGCACTGTTAGTGCACACTGAGGGTGGTGGTGGGGGTCTCCTATGGGAAACATTCAAAATGTATGAAACCATAGGTAGACGGAGCAGATGTGATTGTGGAGGTGTGGGATGCATGTTAGCCTAAACCGATTGAAATCAATAGGAAACAGGAAGAGGTGTAGAATATTACACAGTCAGTCTTTCTGTTAGCGTGCTTGCTTCCCATGTAATGGCTTCACATGAGCATACATACATATGAGGCCCCACAGCAGTGAGCTCAGAACAGATAAGGGCAAAGGCTTTTTGACTTTCTATTTCCTTTTCAGAAACCCAGCCGAGGCTACAGCAGTGAGGTTCCTGCACCAGTCATCGCAATGTTGTATAAATTTGCTTGATTTAGATGGTCCTGAGTCCCCAAGACCGGTTACAGTTAAATCTCATGAGTGAATGAAAAAAATCCTTCTGAGAGATGAATTTTTAGACACCCACACCCCCAAAAGCATGAATTTTACTCATGTCACGTCTGTAAAACGGCATTCAGACAGTCATGAGACAGAAAAATGGAAAAGGTTTACCCAAGAAACCAACACTTTTAGTATGTGTGTTTTTTAAGTGGTTTAATGTAATGTTTTCCTTTAGAGAATTTATTTCATATGAGACCAACATTTCTGCTTTCATTCTTTGTACGGGTTTTCAAAATTTCCCTTATGCGCTCAATGTCACTGTACACTTGAAATGGCAGTTAAGTAGTTAAACATACAGCTGTCCACACTCTACTGCAAATCTGAAAATAACATACTGCCATATTTTGTTCAATTTAAGCATCAGGGAGCTACCTTTATGATTTGAATAAACAACATCTGAAACTGTCAGTTGTTCAGCTACTACATTCACTAGAAACCTGTGGTCAGCGAAGTAACAAAGGACTGCACCGGCAGCTTCATATCTGATATTTAAATTACCATACTAGCATATATGAAAACTGATATCCATCTTACCATAAAACATATTTTTTTGTAGTCGAAAATGTGCACAATACAACAGCAAAAACGATATTTTTTATAAAGCAACATTTCAATATGACGTGCAACAGGCTTTTTAGCGATATTTTCTCATCTTGTGCAACTTTGGGTTCTTTCTTTTAGCCCTTTATCTATATTTGCATCTGCTGAGGAGTCACCATGTAGGAGTAGTAGTTATCAGGCCCTCATCAATGCAAGCAGGAAACATACTGATTAGAATATGAACAGACCACAGAGAGAGGAAAGTATGGCCACGCATACACTCACACAGAAGTTTTGCAAGATATTTGGCTTTTTTCTTTGGAAATGTGCGTGTCGTGAAATGCATCTTGAGCTTTCAGATTGTGACCTAATGCAAGAGAATTTTCTTTAAAAGTCTGAAAAAGCTAGAGCGCTGTTCCTCCCTAATTTTATTCATCCAAGGTTTCAGCACAAAACAGAGGTGACTCAAATCCACATTCACAAGCAGTCCGTTTCTAAAAGCTCACATTTGTGATCACACGAACAGTTTCTGGTACTCAGCTGCTCCTCTTGCTTTGAGAAGCACTGAAGTGTGTACAGGTCTTCTCTGCATTGTGAGGTAGCTGTGACCTGGGTAAGGTTTAAAAGAAGTCCAGGAGCTTAACTGCACTTCCACCACCATTGTTAAAGTTCCAAACATTGACTCTGGCTTTGGCTGGATACACAATACTTAACAGAACAAGCTCTGAAACTGGTACTTCCATTTTTTTATAGTTGGTCTAAGGGAATGTGTGCTTTACAAAATCCTGTTAATCATTTGATGCTGGGTTGTTTTTCACGCCACTCATTTCTCATTCATCTATTATTTATTATATTTTCTAAATGGTTTATATTTGTAATATAGTGTATATCATTCATGACTTACATTTGTGCTTAGACAGTTTACTAATATTTTTCAATCAAACCAGGGTATATTTGTTTTGTTGTTTTTTGCATTGCTCATTTCATCAACTAACTCTTACATTCGTTAGAGAGACAATTTGTTTAAATTTACCAGCAAGACTCACTTGGAATCAAGGATAAAATGCTCACCCATACTTCATATCCTGACCTCACATCCATCACATTAATGAACGTAGTCTTGGGCACAAACATGAACTGTACATGGACTCAAAGATGACCTGAATAATTGGTGCTCAGAAAGACAACCTGACAAGAGTTTACTGGTGAAAAATCCCTGTAGCCTCATAAGACACAAACGCTTAAATTCACACAGCTAGTTAGAGGGGGCAAAAAAAAAGAAAACAGTCCTGAAAAAAGTTTTTACTCCAAGTAAAAGTGAAAAAGTGCAGTCTCTGAAATGTATTCAAAGTAGCTTCTTGAAATACAATCCTACTAACCTTTTTTGTACAAAAATAATATAATAATAAAATAATATTAGTACATTAGAATACAAATATTAAAATCTAAATTCTAATTCTAATGAATCTACTCAGTTTAAACCTGTTATGTAGGACACAAGCAGAAAAATATCATTTTAAAAAATGTTCTGTTGCCTGAATTGCAGAAGGTGACTTTGCCTCCACACCTACACAGTAACACTAGTACAGCGCGGGGTCACAGTGGGATCCAGCGGGTGGGAGAACCCTACGATCTGTGTAGTGTCTCAGACTGGGAAAAGAATCATAACTCAGAACGTAAGGAATAGAAAGTACAGATATTTGTTTAAAAAAATGGGGGGTAAAAGTAAAAAGTTATCAGAAAAATAAATGCTCGAATAAAGTAAAGATACCTAAAAATTCTACTTAAGTACAGTGTTTGTAAGTATTTGTACCTTGTTACTTCCCACGACTGGAGTAGTATAATCTCGATTACCTTAACAGTTTTTGCCTTCAACTACTGAGATGATGCATTTAATTAATGAACACTGGTGGCAACGCTGCTTTTTTTTCTCAACATTTTATTTTACAAATAATACATAATTGATACATGCACACATGACAGTCCTGTAGCTGGTAAAATTACTTCATAAGGTCAATTAGAGCTAACCAAAAGCCTGAAAATCAGTTGCACACACACCTAAAATGGCTCCTAGCTAGGGCATGTTATCGAGTAATTAAGGTCTTTACTATCCGGTCCCAAGCTATGTCTGTCCAAAGCAAAACCCCAAATTACTGCTCACTGTTTGAGCGTGGGAGAGACAAGGTAACTGAATCAAACTAGATTGGACACGAGGCAGAAACCTATATAAAAGCACCTTAGAATGGAAAAACTCCAAATATGTTTACTAATATAACACACAAACATGAGATTAGTTGAGTAGTGAGTCCTCACTTTGGCAGACAAGAGTCACTTCTGAGGTAGCTTTGGCTTCCCGGTGGGAATGTCAAAATGTGTGCATTGGTATTTGTGCAAATATTAGTGCTTCTGTGCATGTTAGCTATTAACCACATGGATGTGGATCAAAGGAAAAAGTGGTACAAACCCTGGTCAGTGAGTTGTGTTGACTTACCTGCGGCCTCCAGCAGCTACTTTGCTGGTTAGACTGTGAGTGTGCAGCAAAGAAACATGCAGTTCAGTACATATATTATCACAATGTGTGGAAATGAATTCATAATGAAAAGAAAGTTAGAGCCCTAGAAGTTTTCATTTGATAATTCATTCTGATGATGATGATCTTCAAAAAAATCTCATGTACCCGAATGAATGTTGTTTGACGACAGTTGCTCTAATATTTACTCAGTTCTAAAATATTTGGACTAACCATACATTTAAAAATTTATACTGAGCATTATTTTAAGAAGTAGTTCTCAATTAAGCAATCAGTCAGTAAGCAATCAGTGCTTAATGTTTATTCATCATGAGTGCATCTGAAAAAGACAAAATGAAACTTCTTTTCCATGACCTCACCCTTGCCAAAAAACATTGACCCATAAATTCCCAAATAAACACCCAACAAAAACACAGCACAGTCACTCCCCCAGTCAAATCAAAAAAAAAAGAAAGAAATACAGTTAAAAATTATTGCAACCCATTATTATCAATGTTTCCATTTTGGCTGTTACAAACTAGAGTCCAGAGATCGTATCTGAAAGTCAACTTCCTGTTGTCGGACCAGTTATTCTGTTTTCTGTTTGTGTGGTTTGTATTGTTTCTGAGCAGCAATCTTTTTATATACCCGGATAAGGAAGCACATAAAACCAAAAAGTGACCCTGCCAGAAGGTTTTATGGCAGATTTCTGACTTGAGAAAGAGTCATGATTATGTGCAGTGTTTGCTTTAGATTGCTATTTAAGGCCAGTTGTCTTTGGCCAACAGAAGGCGCCAAGTGGGGGGATCGAAAAGCAGGCCTATCAGTTACTGACCTCAATGGTCAGACTTATGGCTCATTTGGACTCCCATACTCTTTACACGCACACACATGGGGCAAGCCACAGGTTAAGTCTAGGGTTTTGGAAAGATCCCAAAGTGAACATTAATTTCTTAATGCATTTTGGGTCCCGTGGGGGCTGTCCTCAGGAGTAAGCCACATGGGATCACTCTGCCAACTCTCATAATAGGATTGAGTGACAGTGCAGTAAGTGATGCAAGAGACTGTGTTTTGTCTGTGCAGTTAAAATGTTAGACTTTTATAAGTAATGATTTCTTTGATAGCTATAATTTTCATAATTTCCATCTCTCAACTGTTTTCCATTTTCTGTTTTGTGTGCGGTTGTGTGTTTTGGTTTGGTGGTTAACGTCTATACCATACAAAGTAAAATAAAGCCGTTATTAATTAGCAAGGTTGAGTTCCTCCTCCAGGAGGTTTGTTATTGCTATGTCTGAAGCTGGAAGAAGGCTGACGCCTAATTGATCGACAAGCTCTCTGGGACTCAGTAATGATAATCAATATTGACACATGTTTTCTGCCCTCACCATAACTCATAAACATCCCTATGCAGGCTGCTGCACAACCAGCTGTGTATGTGTATGCCAGCAGCAGCCAAACAAAAACAACCAGCATGTTCAAATTTAGACTGGAGATGAAATGGAAAATGTGTGCTCAGACAAGCCTTTGACCTCTGTGGGTTACAGACAGCTGATTTTTCATTCTGGTAATTTTGGATTAAAAATACAGAAATAATAAGAAAAATTAAATAAAAAAATAAGAAAGTAAAAGGTTTCCACTGAATTCCTACTTAATTATGATCAGGGTGAAAGTTTTTGTCCTTGAAATTACCAATAATACAGTAATGCATGCCTTCAACTCTACTGTTACCATCGGTTTCTATTTCAAACGATTTTCTAATTAAGAGTTGGTTATGTCAAGTTAAGTCAGTATCACGACAACGAAATAACAAACCAATGTTTGTGTGTAACTTTGCATCAGTCACAATTAAAAAGACATGCTAGCTACCGCATTTTGTGAAAATAGGCAACCTGCCAAGCTTCTGACCGCTCAAAATATTAAACTCTTCTACAGTGAAAATGGCAAATGAAAATGTCAAGCAATGTCATAACACATGTATCATTTTAATGCATGAAAAATGCTGGTTATTTATTAGCTAGTTAGCATTGGCATTGCAATCCACAACTGACAACATTTGTGAAATGTTATATGTTGTTGTTCTATGCTATTCTGTGTATTTAAGGTATTTGGGACATGTTTTATGTGTTTAGTTTAGTTTAATACTTTGTTACAAAGTAGTTTTCAGACTTTGTGATACAGTAAATAATGAACTTTTCACTGTCACAGCCTCCCTCCATTTTAGCCCCCTAGCTCAAAAGAGAGAACACTGATTAAAGTATTCTTATCATTTTGAATAATGCAATCAAAATCATGTATTTATGGACGTACGCTTGCTATTTAACACATAGCTTTGGTGCAAAAGCTGTTTTAATGATGTACAGTATGTATGTTTTTGGCACATTTTCACCATCAAACCTATACATCAACTACATTTTAGATTCTGCAACAGATTTCTTGTTTGGAAGGTTGTTAGGAGGAAGCATCTTTCTAAAAAGAATTCAACAGCAAGGCTTAGGTTTGCAAAAATTTAATCTGAACAATGGACAAGACAATTTGGACACATTAGACCAAAATGGAGATGCTAATGCACAGCATCATGTTTTGTCAGAAGCTAAAGCAAACACAGCATATCAGCACAAATATCTCATACTAACTTTCAAGCACGGTTGTGGAGGGATGACGATTTGAGATTGTTTTACAGCCACAGGATCTAGGCGTCTTCCAGTCATTCAGTCCACCATGACCTTCCTTCCATATCAACGTATTCTAGAGTCAAATGTGAGGCCATCTTCACATTTGATGTGCATCAAGTCCTGTAGAAACATACTTGTCTGCACAACTGTAAATTTGATAATGTAGTTTGCTGGCTGCTTTGGTCCAAAAATAATAGTCTTAACTACTCCAATAAAACACCATATGTGTAGGAGAACAACAGTGTAATGTAGCAGGAGTTTAAAAGGCAGAAGGCAAGGGTCGTATTGGCACAAGTGGAGGGGAATGTGGGGTGGGGGGGATGTGAAAAAGAACATTTGGGTCACTGGGCAATTACCAAGACTCTCCATCACAATAAATGGATCCACACATACTTCCCCCTCAATTAATGCATTAGTGGGGTCAGGGGTTATGTAAGCATCATCCTCTCTGCCAGAGCAGGGAGGGGTGTTGTAACCCAGGAAGTGTGGTGGTTGAATGTGATTGGTTGTGTGTGAATGTTTAGCTTATGTGTCAAAGAGATGTAAGGGAGATGAAGACAATGCTGTGCTGTGTGAGTTTTGTTGGTTGTAACTGTTTCATGCAAAAAGAAAATTCTACCACTCGACCAGAGCACCTAATTCTTTACATTTTAATATTGATAGTAAGGATAGATAAAGCACGAGTTCACTCAGATGCTAAAATAGACTTCCTCAATATTTATATAGAAAGAATGAACTTTTTCTTAGGAATCACTTAAAGCGCTTTCTGTGACAGGAAACTCTGGAGGAAATTTTACATGTCTGGCCTGTATATAATAATACCACAAGCTTAACAGAAATTGCAAGTAACTGAACTTTGTTTGGATAGGGGCCCATAACAGGATGAAGGCAACACAAACTCCCACAATGTGCCACATGCAGAAGCCCTCTGTTTATTTATTCAAATTGTGCCCTGAATGGTGCATTATGCTGGCTTTCATCTGTCAGGTAAAGGTGCAACACTTTCTTCCCCTCTCTCTTCCTTTCCCTCTGTGTTTCTGTGAGGAGGGTTTAAAGTGAGAGCACCATCAGTCGTTGTGCCTCAGGCCAAGTTCCACATTCGTGTTGAACGTACGCACAGCAGTTCTCTCACACACACACACACACGCACGCACGCACACACACACACACACACACACTGCACTAGTTAAAGCTTTCTAGGAAATGTAAGTTGACCTGTCCTTTCATCATATGCCACCCTTTAAAGAGACAATGAGAATTCAGACCTGTTTTATTGGGTAATAATGAGGTAAGTGATGCATGTGGCTCTTTGTTTTTTTATGAGGTACTTCAAGAGATGAGATCAGGTTTTTTTGCTTGTTGATAGTTTTATTGTAAAAAATTATTCATCATTCAAATATCTGCAAAGTCCTTAAAGTGAAGAATTCAGAGAAAACACTGAGTGACATGCACCACATACTTAGAACCAAAAGGTTATTTTGCATGACAAAAACATACAAAATATAAGTGTGTTATAATGCTGTGTGACAACAGTCAGTTAACATATCCATGACAAAAACACGACACTTAAAACACAACGACGTAAACAGAAACCACCGTATCTGATGAAGTGTCTCATAAACACAAATTAAACATCTGTCAGCAACATTTCAAAAAGCATAATGACATTTTGAAAATGGGCACCAACAAAATGGAAAACAGAAGTACGAAAAAACAACATTTCAAACAAGACAACAAGCAAAAAAACGACCAAAACCTAAAATTATTTTGGCTGCATTTTGTTTCACCTTTGGATCAGTGTAGACTTTTATGAGATTTTTTACAAATTAAAATCCTCTATCCAGTGTCAGCTATGATTAACCACAGACCCTAATTCTCAACAGTTTCAGAGAGTTGATATGGTTTTATATTTTACAGAAACCACGGTTACACGCCAAAAAAGTGATTTTTCTGGGTTTTTTTTTTAAATTTTGATATTAGATGCTCCAAACTTGCTGGATAATCGCAAATCAGTGGGTTAGGAACGTCTGAATATTGACTCATATGCTTGGTTAAAGAAATATTTTGACTGGCTGCATTTCCTCTGACGAAGGCCATGGGGTATCTAAAATGACTCACTTGTTCATTTATTACCTGCGCCGCACAGAACAAAGCCTTTTTATGCTCACATTTGATTATCAAGCAGATTTCTGATTACAAGGTTGACTCATCATCCTTTTCCACAATTAACCAAAAGTTTGGCGTCATTTGGTAGAAAATAAACATCTACTTGATAAAGCACTGTCGGGTTTTACGCAAAACGTATACGCACAATGGGTACACGCACAATTTTTGTCATTTTTAATGGTGCTACATTGTGACTGGGCTCTGCTAGTGGGAACATATTTTGATGATAGTCTGTCTTGTTTTCTTGGTTGAATGTGATGAGAAAGGAGGCACAGAAGGGTATTTCCTGGGCCTCTTGCCTTTTATCTACCACAGCACATCAGCATTAAATCTCAGATTAAACGTTTTTTAAAAGAGACTTTTATGTACCTTTAGAACTTACATTCACCACTTTTTTCCAGAAACTAAAATACTTATACCTCAAGATAGGTACTGCTGTTCTTCTCACAGACATGAGAAGAGTGACCACTAGTATGTAATGTTTCACAACTTGTACCTGTACTGTTCTCACATTTGGCTCTGTTAATACTGGACAGGATTTTTGTGCGCTATTAATTTTTCATATGTCGGTTCCACCTTATTCCCGAGTTTGTTATTAAAGCGCTGTGAAATTTGTTTGCATTATTACTCAAATTCAGTAGCAGGATTCACCTGTAGCTCTGCAAAATCACACATCAGTCAAATCCTGTTGTGCAAGCAGAATATTCGATCGCAAAGTAAAGTTCAGATAGTCCATAAAGTTAAAGGTAAAAGTAAAAGGGTTGCACACCATCACAACCAGTCAATCATTCACCAATAAGGCCAGTTAACACCCCTCAAGCACTCTTTAGATTTCCTTGTACGAGTGTGTATATTTACAAAGGTAGTTGAGGCCATGAGTTTTAAGCGCGTGTGTACGTGCGTGCAAGGGGGTTGCACACACAGGGGACAGACTCTCTTTCTCAGTGGCGAGACTTTGAAGTTGGGGCAGTTCTCTCTTTGAGGTGGTCTATCCCCCGTTCTCAACAGCGTTAATCATGCGTGAAGAGAACATGCTCACTCTGTGGTCGACCAGGCATCGCTACTGATGGCTTCCCTCAGTCCCTGTGTGCGATGGAGGGGTTGGGATCAAGGGTGGTGGTAGTGTTGGGGGAGGATTAGCATGGCTGTAGGCTAATGCACTAAAAAGAAAGCGCAACAAATAAATGTACAGGGTCAACTCATTCAAGCATAGCTACAAAGGTGGAGTTTGAGGCAACTGATTTTTCTTTTCTTTTTTTACTCACTTGCCTCACCCTCCAGTAGATGAACTGTGCTACAGATCACACATAGGGATATTGCGCAAGGCATATATGTTGAGACTCTATGTTGATACTCTACGAATAACGCTTTAGGTCTCAGACTGGTTTTTCATAGTTTGTGTTAACGTCATAGTCCCAGTTGAGGGAAATAAAAGGAACACTAACCCCATGTTATATTTGTCATTTCATTCCTTAGTGATTTCATGCATCTTAGGTAGACTGGCAGGTGTCAGAGATCAAAGAGCTTTTCTTTTACTGGCTATGTTGTACAATTGATTGAATCTTTATTGACTATGTGGGCCAAAATCCCAATCAGTGTTTGCACTCCGATAATCCAGCAAAAAGCATCTTAACTAAATCATTTGAAGTGGTTATCTTAGTATGAAAGAGTTTATAGCTTTTATCGTCTTTCAGGTTGTCTTTTGAATCCATAACTGGTTGGTGATTCCTCATGTTGCACTTTAGTTCAAATAAATAAACAGTCTCCCTCCTCTTTTAGGGCATCTAGACAAGTCATGGTCTGGTCACATCAGTTGGGAAGCAAACTATTCCAACAGGAGGAAAATTAGTTGAGCCTGTAGCCGGATTCAAGTTATACTATTTATTTTCCCCAACTTTCCAGGAAGATCTTGCTCACTCCTTTTATTCCTCAGCATTATGTATGCCAACAGCAGTAAAATGCTTACTGCACAGCAGTACATTGCCTATATTTGTGATGCTCAGCTTGGATCTTGCATAAACTTTGTATTGGCAGTGCATTTAAAGTTCTCCACCATGCCAAAAACCTCCTTTCACTGCAGTTTACCCTCCCATCTTTCCATTTCATATCTGTCCTTAACCCCAATTCACTACTGGAGGAGAACAACATACATATGTGATTACCAAAGCAAGTTGGAGACAAAAAAAGTGCTGCGTTTAGCTATGATCAAGTCCTGGATGGATATCTTTTTTTCCAAGGTTCCAAGTTGTATTCATATACATTCCAAACGCATTTCAGTGAGTACTCAAATATTTTGCCACAAACATTTTTAATCTATTAAGAAAATGCTAAAGGTGTAAAAGGATACAAAGGCAAAATGAGTCACAGCCTTTTGTAACACACATTACCACTCAGACCTTTAGTTTCATTTCAACTTTGTGCCAACAATTTGTCAAAGGGCATTTCTTGTGTTAACAAGAGTGTACAAAATGCTGTAATGTTTTTTCTCTAGTTGTGGAAGAACTTGACAAGTCTTAACCTTAATCCTGTCAAACATCTTCAGGAGTGAATTTGAAACCTGTTTCCAAGAATGTACAGAAAGCAAACCTGAATGACTAGACGCTGCTCTCTCACCATGTAATAATAAAAACAATTCAGCTGCCTGAAGTTATTCATAATCATAGTTGCACAAGGAGCTTTGGATTGGTCAGGAAAGAACTGTAAGAGATTGCAAGGCCCAAGAAAAGAATAGCAGAGTAGAGAGGAAATGGGGGTGGAGGGGAGCACTTTAAGCACGGGGAGGCACAGACAGTTGAGTCATATTTCAGGCCTGATTGGAACTGACAAAGTGTTATTGGAGGACTCAGTCCCCACAGCATTGTTTGCTTTAGAAAGTCAGGGCCAGATTTATTATGACTGAAAAACATTAGAGAGATCGGAAGTGGGGACAGCGCAGGGAGCACGGCATGTCTGTCTGCACACAGAGAAAAGGAACTTTAGAGGGCTCATATGGAGATGTATTAGGCCAGATCTGACATTTTATGCCATTCATAAAATCTTTTAAAAGTGTGCTGTTGAAATGTTAATGCAGTCAAAGGAATCACAGAATATGGCTAATATAAAGCTTTCGGTGCCCCCAGTCTGTAGTTGCATTAGTCCACTCATGGAGATAAATAGCTGCCATTTGCCACGTGTTATGGCTATTGGAGTTGAGAGGCTGAGAAGACAAATGTATACATCTCATGAGTATACATTCTTTGTATACCATCCAAAATCAAAACTCACTAAAAGTATGCACCTTAACTAACCATACATTGTGTAATAATTGGTTATATTATTAATTATTCCAAGCAATGGTGTCAGAGACTGGGAGCAAAAAGTTTTTAGTTTCTGCCTTAATTGCCCTGTGTATTATAGTCAGTAATGGAACAAACAACCCTGTTTTTTTCAACCGTAACCATAACTGTGCTCTAAAAACCCTGCAAGTCAGCAGAGACAGATGGATTTGGGAGTTTTAAGGAGGCTGCAAATCATCAGTTGTCAAAGCAGGTATCTTTACATTGTTAAATTATTTTAAACAGTACTGCAAAGCTAGGTAAAGTGGCACTTAGCTTATACTCTTTTTTGTTCATATGCCTATTAAGTTTACTTACCTTTTGTTTCATTTTCTGAACCTCTGAAACTTTCCGTCTGACTGAAATGAGCATAACATAACCACACACCAGTGTATTAATTATCTAAATCCCAGACACTTTTGACTATATTTAGTTTCATTTTAGTTATCGTTATCTTGCTATATAATATTTGTTTCTGCCAGTCAAGGCTTTTGCAGGTGCTGTACCTCGCAGACCCCTGTTTACTGTTTGTGTTGTTGTTGAAAGGAAAGATTCAACCTTCACTCCAAAAAACAAACAAAAAAACCTACCAGATGTGCTGCCGTATTCATATCAATCATTTGTTCCTGTCTGTCACCATATAGTGTAAGTATTCTTGAAATTACAAATATGACGAATTCTATTTACGAGAGCTAAGAAATTCTGTATTAGAAGTAAGGAAGGTTTGAAGTAGCACAAACACTCTTGCTGACTCTTGAGATCTGGAGTTCCATCAGGAAAATATATAAAGTTTCGTGTTTAAGCACTTTTTTTTTTTTTTTTTTTTTTTTTTTTTTTTTTTAGAAATTTGCACTCTTTTTGGTTTTCTATGACTGCTAAAGCTTTCTAGCTTTGAAAAGTTTAGATCATATTAAGAGCTTCCACATGAAAGGTTTTTTTTTTTTCTTCAGCTAGTTAGCCTCAGCTAAGCTATTCCAGCCTTACTATCTCTTGAAAATTATTGGAATTTTGCTTGTTCGTTGTGAGAATTTATTCTAAATTAAACCACTTAATTGAATTTGTTAACATCTAGAGTCTTAGCAATGCTGTAAGGTTTCTGGAAACAGAACGGTGAGAACATGTTAGGCCATCTTTAGATTGCTAGCTTAATGCTAACTTCTAATAGTCTAAAACTACAGTTGCCTGAGTATTTTGCTAGATATTCCCACCTAACAGCTAATACAGTATGAGAACTAATTAAATCTAAAGTAGATCATTTAACAGTGACATTTTTCATAACCTATCAGGAAGTCCTACGTTTTGCTTACTTTCTCTGAATATCTCTGGCTGACCTCAAATAGAGACTCATATTGTCCCGGCATCAGGAAAATCAAGAGTCTATGATGGTCAAACAGGGTAAAAATGTGAAATACTTTCAGCTTGTGTGGCCACATTTTTGTTGCTTGGTCAGAATTTGTGTTGATTCACATCTGTTTAAAATGCGAAAAACTCTGCTTTGTGTTTGATCTGAACACACTATACGTCATATCAGGCTCATAACCTTTTTTCTTCTTTATTGTATTCATGCATACTGGGATGCTACACTTGAACTATCTGAGAAAAACAGATACCCTGACTACTATAGCGGAGTTGAAGGAATTCAAGGAGATTTTTTTTGGCACCTTAGTGTTAGTTTGGCTTTGAAAACCAGCAGTGCTTTTGGACCTTGGCTGAAACCCCAAATTGCAAAGTAAATGGAATCTGTTGGAAAAGTGCATGTTGCTTGCATAGCCTTTTCCTGTCTGTATATACACCGCTTAAAATTAAAA
The DNA here is from genome assembly GCF_963576455.1 of Neolamprologus multifasciatus. Taxonomy (NCBI): domain Eukaryota; kingdom Metazoa; phylum Chordata; class Actinopteri; order Cichliformes; family Cichlidae; genus Neolamprologus; species Neolamprologus multifasciatus. Next base: position 20,751,499 of record NC_140455.1, read on the forward strand.
AAAGTATAAAACAATGACAACCAGAGCAGGGCGCTGTCATCCTGCGATCACACATGTTTTGATAGTTAATGGACAGCATGGAGAGACTAAGCTCACTGTATTTGAGTAACCTCTTCCTGACCCCCGCCTCACCACTCCTCTCCTCACACACTGGGACAGCGAGCAACAACGAGGAAGAAGTGAAGGAAGAGGGAGAGGCAGCGGGGCCACAGCAGCGCTTTTGGATCCTAAATAAAAGAAGGCTCTCACTCGCCTGTGCTCTGTTTGTCTTGGTTTTAATGTGTCCACACAATGCTGTGGCACAGACGGCCAGAATCAGCTGACAGCTACAAACTGTCCATTTAATACTCCAATGTTAATTCGGTTAAATTACAGATGCTAAGCTCGTGAAAAATATTTTGAATCCCGTGTGGAGGAATATACATTTTAAAATGTGTTATGGAATAAAATGTATGCATAACAGCTGAAAAAATAAATAATACTTTAATAATATTATATTTATTCCTTTGCCCTAATATTACAGGGAGGTCAGTGCGTATAAGTCTTTGGGACATAATAAAATATTTTAATGCCATCTTATAGTTTAAATACTTTATTAATCATAATTACTTTTATTTATAATAGAAATAGAAATAAATTAACAAAATACAAGAATTGGTAAGATAAATGATAAAATATGTCATTTTCTGTTCAGAATAAACACCTGATGCACGGCGAGAAATGGCTCGTTTTTTTTCTAAGCAAGCATCACGTAGTCTAACGTGTTTAAAGACTGCAGGCGGCAGATGAATTGACGACAGACTAGAGGGTTTCTTAAAGACACAAAATAGACAGAGATGATTTCAATGACACAAAAAATAGATGGAGATGCAGAGATCAGAACCGAGAACGAGTGTGGGAGGAAAAGAAGAGGAGTGGGCTAAAGGGAAAGAAAGAAAAATAGGCTGGCAGATGAAAGCTGTGGCACAGTGCAAAGCTCTTTTGCAGGAGAGAAATCCAGCGAGTCCTGAGCAGGTGGTGAGAATGCCAAGAACTGAGCTGCCTGACAGATGACAGAGAGAAAAAACGAGGAAGGCGATGAGGTGAGGTAAGGAGAAAGAGAGAAAAGGCAGTAGGGGCTCTCACATTCTGGAGATCCAAAAATAGGCCAAGACAGATGCCAGTTTAAGATTTTGGAATTCTTCATTTATAAACTCCGTTCTGAGACTTGGTGCTGCAATTATAGTTGTTATAAATATTTTGTTTAACCTCAGTTATCATTCATTATATCATTATGTGACCCTTTTGTTCACACTTCCCATTTTTGGGGTGTGAGAGTTCAATCAAGGTGCCACTTCCTAATAATATAAAACCAATTTTCACACTTAAGGGATCTGGTCATATCCGTACATCCTTTGAACATTTCTCTCTCTCGTCTACCTCTAAGCAACAGTAAGGGTGGGGACTGGTTTTTGGAGGAGATAAGTTCACGGTCTGATCCTGTGTGAGGTTCCCTGGCCGGGTCATTGGGTTATACCAGGGTCAGCTTGGATTTGCTGATCTGAGAGAGATTAGCATACAGTTACTCATGATATGAGATGCTAGCACAGCCAGGTGTTAGCTGATGAGCCATAGCTGTTTCCTATAGTGGATTGTGGCCTGATGTAGGATACTTCCGAACACAAGTGAAAGAAGTTTGGGGGTTAGTCTCTACTTCCAGAAGAACAGGGTGTAAGGCCCAGAGGCCAGAATCAGCCCAGCAAAGACTCCAATCCAGTCCGCTGGAGTGCATAGATTTTGATATCTCTGGTGTAGAACTATAGCAGGTCAGGTACACAACATTAGTTCAGGTTACAGAGATTAACCTGAAAGGTCTATTTAAAATGAAACAATTTCCTTTAGTAGTTTCTTAAATGATTCACTTGATTAAACTCTGGCCTAGACACAGGCTTTCCTGTGGTGTCTGGCAACAGAGTGCTGGCATGCTGTGGGGCCTCTATGCATCAAACGGGCATCACAGAACAGGTTCGGTCATTTGTCATTATCTTTGAGTCTTTGCTTGACAGTATTTGCGATGTAGATCATTTTGTGTGACTGAATTGCCCCTTTAACAATTCAGACACTGATCTTCGTCACCACCCAAGCTTAATTTTTTTTTGGCAATTTCTGAGTTTGAAATTGGAACAAGACAAGTAAAACAAGCACACTAAGACACTCTACAAAAAGGAAATCTCAAAAGGATTATGATGAGAAGAAGAGAAAGAAATTGAATGTGTGGAGCCGACTGGTTGTTTGACCTTTGACCTGGGCGTTGCTCCAAGTTGGTCCAGACGGGCAAACAGGCACTGTTGGTTCTGGCTGACACCGGCTGTGATATATGTTTTCCTGGAACCAGAGAGAAGGAAGTTGAGGCTTTTAAAATAGAGTGGATATAATTTATTTTTAATATACTGGAGCTTGGATGGTTTGCAGAGAATTTTGATTCTTTGAGTGCAGTTCGTGCCATGAACACTACTCTTTTAAGACTATAAGTTAAGTAAATAACAGCTGCAGACTGCTGTTTTAAATCCTGCTTCTTAAACCTCTCATCCTCGACCCTATAAGAACACTGTATGTTTAGTGTGTGTAAGGAAGGAAACGGTAAGGCACAAGGCATTACTGAAGGCTCTCAGTGGTGCAGATATTGTATCTGTCACGGTTTGCCCTCTGCAGTCATCAGCACATACAGAATTGACCTTTGCGCCACACACTCATGTTACCTCCACTTTATCCTGTAAAGAAATCGGCCAAAGTGAGGGATGTAGGTTTGATACCTTTTAAAGAACTGTGGGAATGACCCAGAATAAGTTTTGGGTCACCAATCTTTCCTGTGAAGTTACTACTGTGCATCTTAAGGCTTTAAAAATCTGCTGCTGTTTGTTGTTGCATCCAAATATGGTTGTTTTTTTAAAAAAAGAAAAGAAAAAAGAAAAAAAGAAAGGATGGATAGGCCAGTTTTGAGATTTCCGAGTCCAGTCTGGTAGTGAACTTGGAGAACAACTCAGCCTTTACTATATGACCTTTGGACTAGCGGCTTCACTTCTACTGTAAATAGATCATGACATTGTGTTGACACTGCCTATCATGCTAATCTATGTTAGTAAAACTAAATATAAATACAGGACACAAAATCACTCTAGAATCAAATTATCAAAAGAAGGAATACCTTACCAGGAAGCCTCTAACACAAATTCCCTTTAATCCAGGATTTTAAGATTTGCACATCAGAAAACACTGCAAGAAAAAGGCAAATGCAAACAATACACTTACTTGAGCCCTTACAGCAGTCATTCTGGTGGTTCTACAAAGTCCCTCTTGTTGGAACACCTGGTTGTTTAAGGGGGCTCCTCAAGGACCTTGAGGTCCACAGGCCAAGCCTGGAGATTCCTTAGCCCAAGCTCCAGGGCCACCACGTCTTTTGTCCGCAGAATGGCAACACTGCTCAGATTCCTCGCTCCTATTCCCAGCTCAGTAAGAGAATACCCCAACTACATGGGGTCCAAAGAGTGGTCATGACCACAAGTGCATGTGAATGCATGCATTTATGTGTGTGTGTGTGTGTGTGTGTGCGCGTAAGTTAGTGTGTGTGTGTTGTGTGTTTGTTGATCTCTGTCCTTAATTGAGTAACGAGGTGGATGTCCTTGTGCTGCAGCTGACTGGAGCTCAATAGCACACCTGCATGACTGATGTTGATGTAAGAAGTGCACCGCCCTGACCCCTCACCCCCATCTTTTGGCTTGTAACTGTAAACCTGGAAATACAGGAATACAGCAAGGATGTAGCAGACCTCCTAAGGTAGGCCCACTGTTTGTGTGTATGAGTAAATTTGCATTGTATCTATATCAGGCTGTGCATGAGAGCATGTGTTCTAGGTATGCGGTTGGATCATCTGGATTCCTTTTACCTTGAAGCTTCAATGTAGCGCTTGTTGATTGAAAACACAAAACTTCCTATATGGTTGAACAATAGTGTCAGAGAACCAAGTCCAAGGTTCAAACAAAGGGCCCAGGAAGCCTACAAAAGACTGTTTGGCAGCTTCAAACATGTGAAGCCAGCTGTGAACAACATTAGGCTGTGACGCCAAAACCCCTGAGAGTTATATTGTACAGTATGTTTGAGACGAGAACTCGGAGACAAACTCCACGCCTGCCCCAGCTGTCCCTTTAAGAGCTGGGTTATTACTGGCTTTATTGTTATTACTGCCTGTTTTTTAAAGGGGGAAGCCGAGCTGGGGGAGTAATCCACCCGTCAGCACTCACATTAATGGCCTAATTGGTCTCTTCTCTCACAGTCAAAATGCAGACCTCAGCCTTACGGAAATGCTAAGCCCTCAGAGCCCCTCGTGCTTAAATACCCAAGAAATGCATGATGTTTCTGCAAAGTGGGGCTGTCAGTAACTTTCTTTCTCTCATTCACATTGTTGCCATTCTCTGATTTTTCTCCTCTCTTTTCTGTTTCTTTCCATCATGTTATGCGTGATTTGTGACACCAACTCAGAGGGAACTTCAGCGGGTTTAACCTCAAGGTTTAAAATGAGCAATGCGTTGTCAAATGGAAGGCTAATATTTCTACATGTGAGAAGTAGCATAAATGTATATTTTTTTTAAATGGCACTCTGGGGTGAGAACTTTTAATAGAAGGATTTTTTTATACTTTTCAAATACAGTTTACTTCATTTGTCGTCAAGGGTTGTTGCTAGGCTCCTAAGCTGCTATATACTTGGTAAGTTGACATGCTCTTACTCTGCACGACCTGCAGTATCATACCATGCATACAAATGATGTAACAATAAATTTGATGGCTAAATCTCATCCCTTTCTTGTCTCGCTGACATCCATTGGTACAATACCACCACAGACCTGTAAATGTGACTGTAACATGTGCAGTTTACTGATTACTACTTCATATGATTTAATAGGTATCAAAGTTCAGGTCATTCACTTCACTATCACTGCTGCATCCTTAAACACCCAAATAAAGCTTCACTCCTGGCCTGCTGGCTGTTGCGGGGGGATTCAAGTGGAGCAGTTTGAGGTGTTAATGCCTTGCTTGAGGGCACAATAGCAGGCGGTTTTTCATGGGGGAGTCCCTGGATGACATCAGAATCCACCACTTCAAATCTGCAATTTAGTGCCCCCTTGTCAATTCTCAGTATAATTCCCAAACTTGCCTCAAGCGTCCTTGTATGTCCTTGCAGGAGACTTTCCCCTTGATGGATGATGTAACACAAATTAGAGTTGATGCAGGTCCCTTGCAGAACGTATCACAATTTTTCTCTCCGTCCACCATTCCCCTCCACGTTTAGACACCAACTACAACACCACTTTCAGTCTGTTAGCTCTGACTATTAGTTTTATAAATGATCCTCCCAACATTTGTTCCAAACACAATCATAGTTTCTGGAAACACTTGAGATGTGGCATCATGCTCCGACTTCATCCCTCATAATCTAATTGTTTAGATGATGTGAAACATTTTAAAAGTTCCAAGTATCACTCCGGGAAGCTTTCCCCACGAGTCGTGAGCAGGAGAGGTCAGCCACAGTGTGAACGCAGCTATCTGCAGACTGGGGTTAGGCGGCTAAATGAAGAGATTAGTAGAATGTGAACTGCCACAGGTGGATGCAGTTATTCTATCATTTCCTAAACTTAATTAAATCAGTGACAGAATGAGACCGACTGCGAAAACAAGGAGCCATCGACACCTATGGAGCTAACCATCGGCACAACTGACTTTTCAGTGGTTTAATTTTCAATTTAGTTCCTTCTCCTGCTTCCCTTTAACCAGCTGAAAAAGTAGAACACACACACACACACACACACACACACACACACACACACACACACACACTGGTGCTTCCTTACCAGATCTGCCAAGATGGAAGGTTAGGGGTTCAAGGTTGGAGGTTGGGGAGGTGAGGGACCAAAGCTCACTTAGCTGCTTAGCAGGTTTGTGTGTATGGTTGGGCGGGGGTTTGAGGAGAGCTCATGTGTTAGTGTAACTGAAGCTGTCATCCAGCCCCAGGGTCACCTCCCCAAAGCATGCCGGCTGTCTCTTTTAATAGACTAAACACATATGTCTCTCTATAGCAACATATGATGAAGAAGCGGAGGAGTGAGGGGGAGTCTAGGAGGGAAGAGCGAGGATTGATTCATAATTGGCCTGTCACAATTTTCTAATGGTTAATGGAAATTGACACTAACATGAGATGTTGCCATTTGGCAGCATGTCACACCGTTCTTTGCATGGTGTAGACTACAACCACTTTCATGCAGCCACAATCATGTGCTTGTGAATTCATCTGAAATGTCAATCAGTTAATGACTGAAACCAAGAAAACCAACTCACCCCTTTTTGGTTAACACTTTCTGTGACTAGCACTATACATATTTATAGCATGCATAATGAGACAACCAAGGGAAAAGATTAATCTCCCTCTTAATGAGGGTGGCTGATGCAATAGCGCCATGTTTGTTGCGGTTCTAAAATGTAGTTACATATAAACATATATATACATATATAACGCCAGAAGCATCGTTTCACTTGATCATGTTCCAATTCAAATGTAGATTTATAAATATATATATCTAAATATCATGTGTCAGAGCGATCTTTATTAATGAAATCTATTTCAACTGTACTTTCACTTTAAATGATTATTAACTTGTCAGCCTAATCCAGCAGTAAAAATCTGTAACATTAATAGAAGCATTGGAGTCTAGAGGGCAGCATCCTAAAAGATGAAAAGTGTTGCACTCTTAGCTTAAAAGTATTTATCCTGCTCAGTTGCATGCTTGATCAGATCTTAGTCGCACCACTCTACTTATGTTCTGAGAAAACGGTAAGATTAGCATAAATATCTACTTAAAGCCTATGAATAAGGCTTTATGTAGAAAGATGATGTGCTTTTCTTTCACCCTCAGAAATGTTTTGTGAATTTTACCACTAAGCCTATCCTTGTTTTCATCTGTGTTATTGCTATTATGTCACTCTAATGCTTACGCAGGAGTCAAAGATGAGAAAGAATGAAAGGAGGGAGACTGACATCAGCGTAACAGGTTTGAGGTAGTGAGCAAAAAGCATCTATGCACAACAGTTGAGTAGTAGTTCAGTTTTTGTTTGACACACAGATACAAAAACTATCGAAGAAATCTAAAAAGGCATAGGTGAGAATGGGATTTAAATGTGTCTAACACTCAAAAGAACTTGTGATATGCAAACCAAACCAATGACTTTATTTTCAATATTAGTAAACAAGATTTTCTCATGATGCATTACGTATTTAATGGACATTAATGGCTCTTTAACATTCAGAAATGACTCAAGTGTACCTACAAAACAAATCAGCTATTTCAAGCTTATTTTTTTAGTTACATCTTAGCATTTCTGTCAGACTCCATTATCTGTGTAGTTACCCGCATTCTGCCATTTAAAGCCAATTTTTCTTAAAATATTTTTTGCAGTGAAATGAAAAACTTAGTCAAAAGCATATCAAGGTGGCAGGAGAAAATGTCACTTTGTTCAAAACAGTCTTAGTCAGGTCCTTCAGACAAATGTCGTTGCTGATTGGTTAAAAGTATTGTGTGGTTTAGTTTTATCTAGCTGTATAGCTATGATGGTCATCTCCGGTTCATGCCTGCTAAAAGATCACCAGTGTGACGATCTTCAAAACATCACTGCACCACATGTAACTTTCCCTATGCATTCTTTGTGCTTATCAAAACATACCTTTTTACACAAAATAGTTTGTCTAACCAACATCATAGCTCAACACCTCCATGCTTTATGACTCATTTTGGTGAGTTTAAGCATTGATAATAATAATTAAAAATCTTCAAACTTGCTCAGGATGCAGATATAAGAAAACAGGTTAAGTGCAGTGTTACCGTTCAATGGGACTAACTGACGAATAATGAAGTAAAGGTGCAGAACAGGTGCTGCTGATTTTTTTTTTCACCAGCAGTATGCCGCAGTACACCAGCAGTACCACCAGTAAGGGTTCAGAAGCGATTCAGAGGAGCCTCCACCCCATCCCCACCCCACACATCCCCCTGTCAAACAGGCAATAGTCTCTTCAGAGAGCTGCTGGCTGGCTGTGCTGTTGAACTTGGCCTTGCCATCACTCCAGGGTAACCCAACACCCAGCACAGAGGGGCCTGATAGACCCATGGACGAGGAGGGGGTTGGGAGGGCAGAGGCCCTCTGGGACACAGAGTGCATTTCAAACCCATCAGTGTCAGTTAGTTCACTAAGTGGTGACATAATCACCATCGCCATGGCTGCTCCTCTGGGAGAGCTAGGCAAGGAGGGAGAGGTGGTGGGAGCTCTAGGCCTCCTCCTCCTCCTCCTCTTCTGGTCGTTGTGCTTGTGAGAGTTTGTGGGTGGTTTCAATGAACTGTCTGCTTCTGTACTTTTGTCATAGTTTTATGGTATTATTGTAAGCATACTATATAAAATGCAACACTCACACCAATATAAAATAGAGGAGGACATCTAAAAAGCCACACCGTGTATTCAAGGAGCTTCATCAATGTTTTAGCATTATTCAGGTTATCAAATGAATACATTCAGGTCATACAACTTTAACTTGTATCTTATAATGTATCTCAATATAAATCAGCTTTTAAATTTACAAATTCTGCAGCAAAAGGTCATCGGAGTGATATAATAATAAATGACATGCAAATCTATGCAAAAGAGATTGATAGACTCAGAGCCCTACGGACTCTTCAGAACATACAGCTCCTGGTACCCTCTAAGGATAAACACAGTAAGAACTACGTAACTTTAAGGATCTTTTTTTCCTTTTTGCATTCACACTGCGAACAGAAACTCTAGCGTGATGTATCAAGCGACTGTCATTTTTACGTGTTGGTCGCCTAAGCAGTGCTTTTTAGACCATTGCCTAAATGTTGCAGTTGTGTACTGTCACCAGGGGGAGGAACAACTGCTCTATGAGGCTACTGTTGCTTACTTTTGTGTTGGTCCTTTGGTTTAGCCCATGCAAAGGAGAGCAGCGAAAGCCTAATTTACAAAGATTTAACTAAGGCTTCCTTTGTAGTGAAGCAAAACTGAGTGTTAAAAACAGCAGCCATTGTTTATGCTTCACATGCATGTTTTTTGATCTTTGATTATTTCTTCGTGCTTCTTCCTCTCTGTGGTGAACTCTGCTATAACTCTCTTCCTGTTCTAGTCCACTTTTTAACCAGTCAGCATGCTACCTAGCGTCATTACTGCCGGGCTTTGCGCTGCTGGGCATTTTTTATTTTATTTTGGATGAGTATGTTTATGTAGAATTCATACCCAGAATCTTTCTCTCTACATAGCCAAATATCTGTGCAAACCTGTCTGTGTAGCTTCTCTGTCATCCAGGTCCTGGTAGTCTTAAGAACCTAAAAAGAAAGCAACCAGACTTCTTTAAGATCTGTTTTTTGTTGTTGTTGTTTTTAAATATTTTTTGAAGATCTCTTATCCAAGAGGCTTCTTCAGTTCTGAAAAGGTTTAGAACTGAAGATGCCTCGTGGATGAGAGGTGAAAAATCATTTAAAAAAAAGACTTGAAGACGTACGGTCTCTTTCTTTTCAAGCTCTTAAGATCTGTGCCGATACAAACAATGACTTCTGCTTTAGCCAGCTGACAGAATAGCAACTACATGATAGAGGACTTCTATATTGGAGCTATGTGCTAACTGTGTGTGATCAAAGGAGACAGGGGGTTGAAAGCACCAATGTTATAGTTTTATCAGTCATTATGTTATGATTGACTATTTTGTTTTGAAGTCTATAAGCCAAAGAACTTTTAGCCTCCAGAAGCCTTATCTTTCTCCTCTAAGGTTATGAAAGTATCGACTTCACGGTCTCTGCAGTTCTCTAGGTTTTCTTCATTTTTTGAAATTATCTGGTGTTTACACAGCTAATGCCATAGTCCCGCTATTTAATGTTGCTGGTGCTGCTCTGCTCAAAGGTTTGCCTGGAGAGTACCTACACTCTGAAGCAGGTTCTAAAAAAAACCCCAGTCAGGGTTCTAAGAGCTTCAATTCTCATTAGTTTCTGCAAAGCAGTCACAAAAAAGAGGGGGAATTTCTTCAAAAAGTAATTAGATATGAAATAATTCTTGTGGTCTGAAGACACTTGTAGGCATATGAAGCAGAAGAGTCACATGCTAAAATTTGGGAAAAATTGTTGTATGCTTTAACTTTTTTAAAAAACCAAAACAGAACTTGCAACTACAGGGGACTGAATATACTGGAGCACAAAGAGCAGCCCTATTTTAATAAAGTAAAGTAATAACATGGGGATGTTACATAAGATGCATAAGATGTATGGTGCCTCAACATTCATTTTCATGTAAAAGTATTTTCAATAATGTACTATACTGCAACACTTCCTGTTTTTTTTCTTTTAAACATAGATTTTCCTACCTTTTAAGCCTACAAGGGTTGGTTTCCATTCATTAAACATTAAACCAACTTTCAGTGATCTGAAACTTGCTTCAGTTATGTTTTGACTGAACATCCTGGAAAATAGAAGAAAACAGTTTAAATTGGCTTTTTTAAAATAAAAAATTATTAGCATTAATGTTAAGTAACATATATGTCACTATAGGTAATGGACCACAACATCGCACCCAGGTTTAAACAGCACTTTCACATGCAAAGACACTTCAGTTAGCGTTAGAACAAGTCACTCACGCATGGCAATAGAGGTAAGTGAGTAAGAATTGCTAAAAACAATCTGCAGTAAATCCCATTTGATATTTTATTGTTCTACAACTTTGCATCAATGCTCTCCGGAGGAATTGACATTTTTGCATTTAATTTATTAGATCTTACGTTGAAAGTTCTAGTTAAATATCATCTGGTAATGTATGCCAAAACAACACTTGCCAATATTCACATTTACCACATGTTAAATATTTTACAACTTTAAGAACTTCAACTTTTCATGTCGAGTTAATGACTGCACCGTTGACAACATAAAATACTCCTAATGAAGTCGCTCTTGAGCAACGATATGTGGCAGTGAGTTCGCCACTGTTTTGCTTCCTGTTTCAACCACATGAATCGTGAGGAAACTATCAGGGCTGTCACAGGAAGACAACAAGTATGATCCAAATGACTGGCAATACTTTTCACAGAGAAGTTGAAAGCAATGCTGTTTTTCACATCTCACCTACATGTTTCCATTTCAAAATCTGAAAAATAAGGGGCTTGTACGGCACTCTGCACCTCCGTCCTTCCTACTGCCACTGTTAAAAGGTTGCAGGTCACCTTACCTTGCAGTACTGTGTAGTTCTCTTCCATGAATTTTTCAAAAAGACAGTAATGACTCAAATGATTTCTCTTGCACACTCAGATCTAGAAATACAGAGGAAATGCACAATTTGCTGCACACAGAGTCGAGCTCTCCTTCCCAAGAGATAGATGTGGCTTTATTGGATCATTTTAGGTTAACATTTCTATTTACCTTGGCTACGTTAGCAAGCACATAAGTACTTTATTATCAAATGTCTTAATGTAATTGTTGATGTTAATATTCACGTGAGTTCACTAAGCTAACCATGACCAAAAACCTAACTTCTTGTTAATACGTGTTGTAAATCAGTGTTTCATAGTGTTTTTTAATACAACTCTACATCCACAATGAAGTTAATATTTAATTATTTCATAATTCAATAAATAACATTCTTATCCATGCTGCCTATCAAGTTTATACCAAATATTGCAGCAAATAGCTTCTCAATGACCAGAATAGATGGGATAGGAAAGACAAACATGGGAAATGCTGGGAAAAGGATGCTAAATATGGAGCTGCCAAGCAGGAGGGAAAGAGGAAGACCTCAGAGGAGGTTCATGGATGTAGTGAAGTGGACATGCAGAGGGTTGGTGTGACAGAGAAGAATGCTAGAGACAGGATAAGATGGAGGTAGATGATCTGCTGTGGTGACCCCTAAAGGGACCTGTCGAAAGAAGAAAAAGAAGAATTTACATCCCAAATAATGAAGTTGGTTCGAGTTGAATCAGCTTAAAAGAATTCACAGTGTAACATGTGCAGGTGGCAGGAGTCTAATGGTTCCAGAGATAGAGATCGCATGAGTGCATTCAAAGTTGAGCATAAAAGACAAAGTGCAACAGTCAAGAATCAATCAACCTGATTTGAGGGCTCAGCTCTCCCAGCTAAAGCAACCCAGAGACCCAAGTTCATTTGCCAGGAGCTGTGCTGCCAACTGCCAAAACATATTACCAAACTCCAAAGCACTGGGCAGAACAATCTAAGTAGATATAAGCCAAGCTTAGGTAGACTGGAAGAAAGCCATTAAGGAACAGGGGCAGCCCAAATTCCCTCAAAAATGTGCCACAAGGTTTGTCCATGGTGCAAAAACGTATTTACAACTGGCCATGTTGGTGAGTGAAGAACTGTTGCAGCACCAATTTTCACTTTTTGTTAGTCTAAGTGCAGTTGGTTCTCAACTCAATCTCAATAGTTTGAACTCTTTCTTCCTTGAACACCTATTCAGGGTAACCTTTTTTCTCTTTTCTCAACCGAGCGATTGGCCTCCTTCATTCTAACCCAGAACCCATTCTAATGCTCAACCAACCACATCTTTATTGATATATAACGTGGTGTCAAAATCATTAAGGTTACAGGGAAAAAACATCAAATGTTATTGTCATGAAAGAGTTAAAGACCTAAATTGTGTCTAGAATGTGAAACAATAACCAAGGTTTGCACTGAATGGCTGATCAAATTGTGATCAAAAGTCCTTGTGCAAAAACTATTCAAACTGAGTCAAACTGGAGAAATAAACACAGAGGAATAACTATTTCTTGAATAGTATTGATTCAATATTTCCAAAGTATCTTCTTTTACAGTAAATTGGTAGGGTATACAGTTCAATTGCCTTCTAAGTGTGCAAGTACAAGTGGTTAGCATTAAAGGGCACGTATTACCACCCTTGTGTATTTCTTTGACATTTTTCTAATAATTGCATGCAGATTTGTGTGACTCATACCGCTTTGAAACACGTTTTCATAATGCTATACCATGAAATAGTGAGTAAAAGATTCTCACCTATAGGCAGCCATTCATACAAATATGTGCATGGGATGTTCTGTTCTGTGCCTCATCTTCACTGCCGCTGGGGTACATTTAAAAAAAAAAGGCATGAGAAAGTGGCAATTTTTTTTCTTTCTTTCATTCTGTTTTTTTTTTTCCTCATATTTTATCTGTTTGTGGCTTCCATCTGTCAACACCCTAACCTAAAGAGAGGTGAGTCTAATCTCGGAGAAGATGGTTATCAAACTGCAGAGCTGTGAGACTTCACTTTGTCATTGTACCAAATACAGCTGCCAGTGTCAGCAGCGTTACCTGCATTCCCACACATAGTGATCTTTACTTGATTTTTCCACTGCTCAGTCATTTCCAAATGACTGGGATGAAATGCGAGCAAGTGTTTGGATGACGTGATCCTCAATACTGCCTCCTCACTCCATCGGCGCTGGCCATCTAACGATGGACAAGACAAAGAAGCTTATCAACCAGAGCAGATAACACGGCAGCCAATTAAGATATGTTCTCTCTATCACACAATATGCATTCACTATCGGTATCAAAGGGTCAGGAAAAGTGAGTGAAATGAATGAGATCGGTGAACGAAGAAGCCCCTTAACCCGAAGGAAAAGAGTATTTTTAAATGTGTCACGGTGAGATATAAACTGGGAAAAGCAACGGGGGAATTTGTTTTGTAGACAACATACATTTGTAAAGAAGGAATCGGTACACTAGTTTAAAAAATATTGCCCAGTACCAGTGTGGTGGGCACTAGATGGCACTAATGAATGGTAATCATAATGATGTGTCTTTAATAATAATAATAATAATAATTAATTACTTTTAATAAGTCAGTGCCTAGCTACTTTAAAGCAGCATATACTATTTGAAGACAATTTCGGTATTGTAGAGCAAATTCAGATGGTCTTCTAGATATGATTAAAAATATAAATTATGTTTTCTATATATAGACATATATGCAAAAATGAATTATACTGAAAGTTAAGTCGTGAAATATATATAAAAAAACTAAAGTTCAACTATTAAAGTATAATTTATATATTTGGTAATGTTTTTTTTAAATTATTACAGTATTTGATCAATGTTGCATTGTATTTCTACACATATTCTACATTTCTGTGTTGTATTTTGTGCACTGTATGGAGCAGTGCAGAATGTCTAATGTAAATTACACCTTCTCTGATTTATTGTACATAGTTGGAATTAGTGACCTTTTAAGAACCTTTTGACCTTTTAATGTCATGTCGTTATCTTCGCCCTCACAAATATATTTTTGGAGGTGGACTCATGCTCTTAGTCAGAACTGGGACTATTTGCAAATGTAATTATAGATTACCCTTACATGCAGTAATTCCTGGAAGAAAATCTTAAGCTTCTCGGATACAGATTTGAAATAGTGAGGTGTTTTGCCCTTCGTGCTTTCAAGTGTGGGCATTGTGTTTTCTTCAAATTAACATTACGTTTTTGAAAACGGTATTCTGATTCATGACAAGATAATGATATCATGTCATTTACTTGTCATAAATAATAAATCTTTTTTTTAAAGGGTTAAAATGTCAAAAGCTATTTAAAAATATAAGGCTTTTAATCATATATTGACTGACAGGTTTATGGGGAAAAAACTCTTCACTGTTCACACAGTTGTTTACATTTCTTTGCTCTGTACAATAATTTTATATTCTGAAATAGAATAGGTTTTAAATGGTCAAAAACTTTTAATATAAAGTGAGCCATTTAATAGAATAGGCCATGCAAAATTTTCAGTATGGATACAAGAATATAACAGCTGTGTGTGCGTGTATCTGTATTGTTACATGTGTACACATGTATTTATATAACACATATTATTTAGCATATTTAATATTTTAATGAAAAACTGTCACAAAATGAGTGAACAAGTGCTCAGAGCTAAGAGTTCCAGCTCCGTGCAGTCCGGTCTGTGATCACACCTTTAGCTCGCTTTGGCAGATACGGCCTGAGACGTGTCAACTTAGTGCAGATGTCAAACCTCGAGTGCTTATGAGAAGGCCAGGGAGCAGAGCGATAATAGCGGCCTGCGATGCGGCGTTAGCTATCGTACAAACGGGGGTCGTCGGTCTCGACCCCTCTTGTTCCAAGGCAGTCGCGTAATCGTCCATCTGGGCTCCATGTACTGCCTTCCTCCCGTTTGTCGTTGGGCCTTATCGTTGGCAGAGGCTTAATCTGCTCTGGTGATAAGATGTGTGTTACTGAATAAACACGCATGCACGCACACACTTGTACACACTGCTCATGCTCCTGCTGTCGCCCAGCGATGCAGTGATATGTGTGAAGTTGCGTCATTTACTGTTGCAGATTATTTTTTGGCATTTTGAAATGCAGGAAACTCCCTTATTTCCATGTCATTAATTATCTGAATCCGGTGTGATGAGTCATGCACAAAAATATAAAACAACCAAAAAAGCAAATATTTTTCTGCAGATACTTGACTATGAGGAAAAAACCAAAATGACCAAATTAACCACGGTAATAGCAAATGGGGACATTTATCCTGTCAAACTGTGTTCGTACTTGGACTATTTCCCGCTCAGTTGATGTTATCTTCCCACTTTCACACACTTTCTCTCATTAACAGCTAAAGAATAGAACAGAAAATAAAGAGCAAAAACATCTGATTTCAAAGATTAGATAAAGCAAGTCTAAAAAACAGAAAAAAAGAGGTTTATCTCTAAGTGTTCACATCCTTGAGTTTCTCTGAGGCTGCCATATAAGGTCAGTCTCTCTGAGGCGCTTCATGTGGTTAAGGTACGCTGAGTGAAGCAGGGAGAGGTGAAGAGGAGAAGAAACGCAGAGAGGAAGACAGAGCACCTTGACGCGACCCCAGACTCTCCTCTGCGGTGTTTGAGCCCATTGCAGGCTGCAGCTCTGAGCTGAGGCGCAGAAGCGCTCGGCAGTGCTGACAGTTTCACTACAACAGCAGCAACAGCAGTTCGAACAGGTGGTGAATAATAACAATTAACAGCTGACGCTTGACAGCATTTAGTCTTCAAAAAAAGACTGGAATGAAAATTTGCACAACTATAATTGATTAACAAAAAGTGTCCCCCCCAAAATTAGTAACACCCCAATTCTGTTTTGTTTTTGTTTTTTATCTGAAACTAATCTGGTTTTTGCTGATTACAATTCAACAAAATCTTTCTGATTTATTAGGGCTGGTTACATTTGATCTTTTACTTAACATGCAAACTTATCCCAGCAGGTTCATTTTTAAATACAACCTTTATGTTCAGGGGACATTATCATTTTAAGATCAACTCCAAACCTCAGCATTTATCCCGTAATAATCTGCGCATTGAAAAACAATTATGGAGTGTATCAATTTTGCAGTGTGTCGCTGTACTATTTGTGTAACCTGCTAAGTTTGTTTATAACATTGGACAGATTATAAAGAAAGTGTGACGTGTTCACACCTTCCCATAGCTAGTTATGAATGTGGTTGGCAGCAGTTTTGCAGCCACTTACTATTTAAAATGCTTGTCTTGGTCAAAAACCACCCAGAAGAAAATCTGGCAAAAGTTAGACACCATGCCAAGGTTGGTTTGCACATCTTTAATGCAAACTCTAGATGAAGTGGTAACATTTTAACATTTTGCATTGCACACTTCTTGAACACCTAAAATTACATTGATAAGAATAAGGTGTTATTAACCTAAATGATAACATGTAAGCCATGTAACAAACGGATTTGCCGAATAACTTTTCCCAAAAAGGGTCACAAATAGCATAAAGAGGTCAGTTAATCCTTTAAATGGTACAACTTCCTGTCAGATATCACATATCTGCTGCTGTTTATATCCGTTTGTATTTACTAGGCTTCATACCCTACATTTTAAGTCATTAGCAACTTCAGCACCTTGAAGTTGAAGCTGTGTAATGACGTAAAACGTGTGTGATGTGGGTGCTTGCACAAATGTTGCCATACTGATAATTGTATTTTTATATATTAAAAAAATCCATCTTTTTGTCACAATTACTAAGAAAAAGGTCTTCTAATCATTTAATTTCTTTCTTTCTTTTCAGTAGCGTGTCATCTGTTTTTAAAACTGTGTCTTTAAGCAATTCCGAGAAGTCAAGTGACATATATGTCCACCACCATGAATTGCAATTGTACAGAGCTCAGTATCTTCACAGGGTTAATAATAATAATAGCAGATACATGACCTGACATTTTAAATCAGCTCAGGCAGACAACTCCAGGCATATTTTATTTTTCTGCCTGCAGCCCTGTCATGTCAACATCTATTCCAAAGCAACATGTTTACTCTATAAGATACAGGCTGATAGAAGGTACAGAATTTTCTCCCTATTCAAAGAAACGCACGGAAAATAGAGCATTGTGGAAAAACGGTGTGCGAGTTTGCAGGAGATTTGATGGTGGCGGCAGTGGAGGGATAGCCCGGTAACCTGAGAGAGCCTCACCGTCAGTGCTGGACCGTCGCCCATCTCTTTATCACCACCGCAGAAAAATACACAAAACATGTTTACGACGCCCTGATAAAATCCAGCACTCTGCAGCCATGCACGTCTACGCTCAATATTAATAGATATTGTAAAGGGCACAGAGCAAAATGAAGATGCTGTAGTGCTGTTATTTAACTGTATTTTCACCATTAAGTCAAAGACTGTTGGATTCCCACTATATAAAGTGATGGAGAAATACAGTTTGAGCTAATGATTTTGATGATTCTTTAACGGGATTATTTTTATTTCCATAGGCTGTGTGCAGTTTTTCTAATAGCCTGCCTCTCTGTTTTCATACATATTTGCTTATCAGATGCAGTGTGAATATCGATTTCCCGGATATGGGGTGATAAGGTCTTTACAAGGCCTGTCCCTCTATGAGCACTGGTGAATATTTTATCCACCGTGGATTATAATGAGTGATTAAGCTCAGTGAGAGCCATATCACTAGAGCCATCCCTTTTAATAATTCACTAGAAAAACTGTATTGATAAACACGCCTAATGCGATTCAGCGAGAATTTATAAGCCGCTCGCTGGACGTTAACATAGAAATTGTGATTTAATGCAACGACAACAAAAAAAAAAGCCCTAAGCCGCTGACACAGCCTGGTGCTGTGCCTTCTCTCAAAGTTCCCCAGTGAACAGTTTGAATTGATTACAGTGCTTCGAGATGCTGTGTGTGTGTGTGTTGAAGGAACAGACTTGAAGGAGCCTGAGAGGGAGGCATGTAATGGTGCCTGATGACAAGGCAAGTGATCTGGGCTAGTTGGAGGCGAGCTGCTTGGCTGTAACCTAAAACACACCAAGAAAAAAAAGCAGAACATACACACACATACATACACACACTGAAAGACACACATTCATAGAAATACTATCTCCTTCTCACTTTCTACAGTACCTGACAATATGCATGTCTTCCTCCTGTGACTAAGCATACGAGTGAGAAGGCGGCCATGAGGCACTTTGTTTTCTATGAATTCTCCAATGGTTTAAAAATCACTGGAACTAGTCACACTTCGCATCACAGTTTCATACCCAGAATGTGATTTGCAGTTATGTGCCTGGTATTGTTTTTACATAATTTTCCTGTGTAACAAACGTGTATTTTTTTTAAGAAAATATATATACACATGTAGTTTCAGTCGACAGAGTGAAAAAGAAAAAAAAAGTTCAAGAAACATTTCCAATGGAGGGAGTTTTCTGGGTTTTCTAAAAATAAAATTCTACAAATGAATTCAGATTTTCATACCTTAACAGGCACAAAGTGAAACACGTACTACACCTTGTTCTAAATCGAGGGAACTCGTGTAGCTCGCATTTCTCGTATTTATTTCTACTTGGAGAAAATGGCTGTAGAAATATGATGGAGGGCAGCACAATGCCACCACAAGGTCTTCTAAGACAAGTATGATTACTGTTGATCTTTTGCCCTTTAACGCTGGCTTTTTTTTTTTTATGACACACTTTCAGCAGTACAACGCTGGCTGTAAAAGCGAGGACAAAATAATAGAGAGATCAAGACCTTATCACGCAAGTTTAGATAAAAAAAAAAAATCCCCCATATATCCATCCATCTCTCTCGCTTCCCTTCTCTCTCTTCTAGATTTCTATATATATAATTTTTTTTTTTTTTTCCTGGACCTTTTTATTATTCAGGACAGGCAGTGTACAGTGCATGGTTGTGAAAACGGGAATAATCTCATGCAGCAGATTAAGTGGATTAATTAGGGTTTTATTCATCAGGGTGAATTGGTACCTAAAGAGCTTCCCCCTGCAATGACAAGGATTTTTCACCCTTAATTATCTCGGGCTGTGGAATGCAGTCCTGCATGTGCGGCGCATCGAATAAAGAGGAGGCATATCACCCTGCAGGCTGACTGTGGAAATGTGAATCTTTACACCCTCTGAGACTCGACTTTGCTGCCATTTATTTATTTCAACTGCAGCTCTTTTAAAAAATCTTTTTCCTGTTGTGAGTTGTGCAGAATTCAGGCTGCCCCTGCGTGAGGTCACATTAGACCGCAAATACTATCTCACGATCAAGCCCCTCATCAGGCCCATCTCTTATCTTCTGATCATTTTCCACGTAGAGAGGCTTCTCACACAGTCTCACCCTGTCAATCAGAAATTCTAAAAAGAAAAAAACACTTACCGTACTGTATATGCAACCGCATGTGCAAGCTGTTGGCATGAGAAAAGACAAAAATGAGTCTTAAGTAAAAAGTATTTCCATTTGCAGCACTAATAATGATAGTGAGATAGGTAGTGACACATTAAGTGTAAAATCTTTGTGTCTTAAAGTTTATTGAAAAAAACATAATAATACTTGTATTTAATCTAATTTAGCTATTTTGGTAGTTTTCTTTGGTTTTCTTATTCAAGTTTCTTTTTTCACCACAGCAAAAGAAAAAAAAAAAGAAAGTAATTCAGGAGAAAAATGTGAAATGCAAAAGTTTCCCCTCTTTTTAAATTAACTGAATGATGAAATCAAACTTTGCAAATGTAATATAATTATAATACATATAATATGTATTTTTAAGCATTTTAAAAGTGCAAAAATCTGTTTGTTTTTTTAAAAAGCATGCACACCGAGCGCTCAACCCGAAACGCACCGAATGCATAAGCCCGAGTACGCTACACACACCGTCGTCACTCGCCGAGATAAGTTTTAAAGTGGAGTCCTGAGTAATTTCAAAAAGTACAGAAGAAGCAGAAAAAAGCTGGTCTGCAATCGACACGACCACATCAAGACAATTCATTGAAATGCACTATTTCATTACCACCGATGTGAAACTGCCAACGCGCATAGCCACTAATACTGTACTGTGCAAGGACTGGGGAGCGCTTTTTCAAACTCTCTTTTAAAGAAAGTGGTGAAAGTGGACTTTGAGACCCATTCAAGATGGGACAAGAGCTTCTCAGAGACACAAACGTGGACTTTCTCAAGTTCCAGGCTTTCGCCATCGAGCACAAAGCGTCCAGGGAGGAGCCGAGCATCCCCAAACGGGTAGATAACAAAGTTGGGGTAAGGATAGGGGAAGGAGGTGGAAGGCTATAAAGAGTGGGATAGATGGTACCGAGGTGGCGGTGGGATGGAGAGCAAAAGCAGGTTGGGCATTCACCATGCGGGTCAGACGTAACGCTTGACTGGCGAAATGTCAGATACACATCTACGGTCTTTAGTCTCCCCTCAGCTGACTGACAGGCTGTTCTGTAAGAGGAGGTGTGTGTGTGTGTGTGAGAGAGAGAGAGAGAGACGACATTTAATTTGTGTAACGGCAAGAACAGTAACGTGTTTATGTGTTGCTAGTATTATATAAAAACCCAGACTTTTCTCCAAAATATCACATTTTGCAGACTTAAAACTGTTAAAAATAAATTTTAAAAAAGTCTGAACAGTCTTTCTGAAGTTATACATGATTATACAATGGATACTGTTTGTTAACTAATAAATGCATGAATATGACCATGTGAAACGCTAATAAACCCAGAGAGAAAAGCCAAACGTGACTAATTAGAACGCAGGGAAACTTGGGTCAGGAAACAAAAGCAAACAGGTTTGTTTTTAAAAGCTTGAACATTCAAAGTCCAGACCGTGTGGGATGATAGAAATGGGATTGTATGATTTTCTAAAACAAACAGCTGCAGTGATTCATGCATGTATGTACAAAGAAAACTGCTGTACATTTCTCTGTGATACTGAATAGACACTCCGGCATGTTAAAAAAAAGAGAAGAGCAAACAAATCTTTGGCTCTCAGTGAAGCTTAAGTCATTTTTGTGACTTGGGTAGAAGATCAGACAAGAAAAGATGCTGTAACTCTGTGACCTAGAATGACAGTATGAAGGCAGACTTAATGAAATGAATGAAAACTTCAAAGGCCCCTGTCGATAAGTGACATTTTAATCTCTGGTGTCAATCGTGCTGCGTATGCTGCTCTCTCTGCTTCATCAGCACCAGTTGTTTTGTTTGTATTACTCGGAGGTGGCACGGATGTGTTACTAGAACTTCAAACGCGTGTGCACTTTTTGCCATAGTTTTCTGAAATGACACCACCTGCACGGGCGGTTTGTGGGAGCACAAGCGTAGGAAAAATTACTGAAAATTTCGTCACGCAAACATTAAGTAATTGATTATAACGCTTAGCCATCTGTATTTCGAAATGACGCACTCGTTATGTTACAGCACAATTAAAATTGCCATGAACTAAGTTGTAGATTTTGATAGAATTATAAATGATGCCGCCGAATGTGTAGTTTTATCAATGATCCTGCTTATAGCTTAAGAAAGTGTCATAGTGATGGCATTAGTAATACTACAGAGCAGTACTGGGACTACTGCAATGACTTTTTATTGCTGTTGTTTTTAGTGTAGTAATGAAATCACAGAGAGAACATAAATTAAAGTAGTCAGCTATATAGTTTAAATACAGGTGCAGTAATTTTTAACTCATTATTAGCCTTGTTTATTCTTATGTATTTAAATGCCTGGTAGTAATTACATGCGTGAGAAATATATCTATAAAATCATTAAATAAAATACAAGGCCCTCAATAAATTTAAGAGTTGTATATCTTTTTTTATTCATTTGATCTATTTTTAGACAAAATTGAGCAAGAAAATGTACAATGCAAGAATGTATGTTTCTAAAATACAACTGTGACAGTTACTACTGTATATAGAAGCTTGAATGTTTACATTTTTTTATTCATTTATTTACTAATTTTATGGAATTTTGTTTCTTTATTTTGCGAGGTTGAAATAACTCAACCACTATGCCAACAATGGATAACATAAAATCTAATTAGAATTAAATCATGGCCTTCTTTGTTAATGTATTTAAGAATAAAGACTTTAATCAGACACTAAACTGAATTGAACACATTGTGAAGTAAACAAACTTACAAGGATGCGTCAGGATCAACAACAGAAGCAAGGATATTTCTGCTTACGTCATCCCGTTTGCCCCTCCTTACCGAGTTGTGCCTAAGGCTCAGCGAGCCTTGCACACTAAAGTGATTTTTATATCTTTTTTTTCCCACAATTGTTTGATTTTATATACTAGTGTAATTTTATTTAGTTATTCACTTACACACACTTTGTTGAATAAAACTTTGTATCCATAACTATCATTTCATAATAATGTTGTGATGGTTCTATATATATATTATTATCTTATCACTTGCATGTCCAATCCCTGCCCCCCTTTTTTTCTCACAGCTTTGCATGCCATTTTTACAAACTGCACATTTCCTTGGAATAAATTTAAAATTGTGATTTGAAGGTTAATAATACTCAATAAAAACACTTGATCCCATCCTCCCAACAAGCTGTTTAAACCTCCAAAGGATACTTCCCTTTTGTAATTAAGCATAACATGAATGATAGTGACTTCCTCTATGTTCTTCATCACTTTCTCTTTCTGCTAAAAGTAGGTCAACAGGGATTTCCTGCTCTCAGACGTTTTCTTTCCAGTCAACACCTGGTCTTTGTAATGCCACTTAAGCACGAGGAAACATTGTGTGCACTTGTGTATATACAACATATGGGATCTCAAGTTAAAACAGCTTGTACGTTTTTTACCACTGTGCAAGGAAACCTAAGACTGCTATCAACCTTTGTAGCGCAGCCAGGGATTCAACTCTCGCAGAAACTGAGAAACAGACAGAGCTGAAGATTTAGCTGCAGCTTCGGGCTGGGATTTTAAAATGCACAAAAACAACAGGCGCATGTTTATTCTGCTAATTTTTCCAATTTAAAGTTTTCTTGAGAGATGCAATATGAAACAAAAGCCTGCATTACTTTTTTTTTTTTTTTTTGGAGACTGAATTATTAACAACCCGAGGCTTACCTTTGCATTTCTAATTACACCACGCGGAGAGATGGCTCTCCAACTCTGCAGGCATCCAGTTAGAGTGTCATTCTGAAGGATAAATCCATTGCAAAGAGGCTAATTCAAAAAGTAGGTTACAGAAAAAATTCTTCTGCTTTAAACGACTGACAACTAATCAAACACGTCTGCACTCAGAAATCTGATTTCTGCGACTTAGCCTGATGCATTTTAAAAAGTGGCCAAACAAAGCAAAGTTCTGTCATAATACTCTTCAGAACACTGAATTACTATTCATTATGAAACAGCAAAAAAAAAAAAAACACCCTGATTTAACAACATGGGGAGAATAGAAGATAAAGAATGAGTTGAAAACAAAAGAGGTTTTTCATCTGTTTTGTTATTGGCAAAGTGTGATAGCTTGATGGGTGATTTTTCACATTAATTTTCTCACCTATTTTTCTCCTTGTTGCAAAGGCGCTGATCACCCACAGTGGGTATGTCATCAAAGAGGTGCAGAGTGTGGTTGAGGGGGAGGGGACTAGGTTTTGTGGCAAGCTAGACAAAATAATTCATCATATTTAGCCGATGTGGGATCACAGCAAGCTTCTTAGAACCAAAAAGCTCAAGAACACAAGTGGGGGAATACTCACTTTTGCCTCAACGCTTTCCTCTTCCTCTGCTGATTTCTCTTTAGCAAGCTCCCTCCTTCGCAAAACACTGACACATACACGCACGCACACCTGCGCAGTGATAGGCCTGGCAGTACACAATCATGCTCAGAGTCATACTGAGAGGACGATGCTGTAAGATTCTGAGAATGTGATCATTCTCTTTTTCTCAACCTGATCTTTCTGAATGATTAATTTTCCGTTTCAGGGGCACCACTGAGTGTCATAAATATGTCAGGGTTCAAAAGCCTCTCTAAGAATTATTAAGTCACAAATACATAGAAAACTCCAAGAGGGGCAGCTCCTTTAACACCAAATTTCTAAGACTTCAAAAAAAAAAAAAAAAAGCATGCTGCCTGCAGTAAAAACACAAACCCACACACTCTTAAGAGTCAGTTGCACCACTTTTCCGACCTCTGGATAGACTGTGGGCTTGCAGAGCCTCCCCTCCAGAGGGCTGCTCGGCTGGGTGTGGTTTTACCCTTGGTCTGCATTCACCCTTTCGTGCTGCCTTTGTGGTCATCTTTTCATCCCCCCCCGCCCCCTCCCCACTACACATGACAAACACGTGGCAACCATGACACTGACGTGCTGTTTCGTGCTGTCTCTCACATATACAAAGAATCCTAGCCACAACCACATATTTATGCAAGTGTTTTTAAGATGATCACATGCTTTAGGCTTAGGTTGTTCCTAAGACGATACTACGAGATGGTTCTTGCAGTCTCCACAGTCTTTTACTCGCAGCTAAATGACCCCTTGTCACTGCTTTTGAATGAGCTTCAAAGTGTTGTGAAGGAGCGCATACCATCTTTCACTAAATCTGACCAATTAGTAGCAAGAACTGTGTGAAGGTGAAAGTAAATGAGCAGACAGCTATGTCTTTGTGTACCACCGTAAGGGGCTCAACTAGGAGTATACAAGCTAAAAGATAGCTAGGCGCAATATACTATAATTTTAAAGGTAAGCAACAAGATTTTAAAATCAATATGATATTTGATGGGTAGCCAATGTAAGTCAGCAAGAACTGGAGTAATGGAAGCAAATGTTCCGGTTAGGAGACAAGCCGCAGCGTTTTGAACAAGTGCAGTAGTCTAAGCTGGAAGTCACAAAAGCGTTTTTCAAGATCGTTGCGTGGTATAAAATGTGAAGTGAAGTGAAATTTATTTCGGTCAACAACAACAACACAGATTATCATTTTACATAAAAGTACTCAATCATACAGTAACCGAAAAAGGAACAGGCCTTGTGGCTTATAATTATCCTATCCTTTACCCCACAGGAATAATCAAATCCTTAACCAAGAAAATAAATAGCATTGATAAATAAGTTGTATAAGAGTTTGAAAAGAAATCAATGATAAATCAAGAAATTAAATCAACACAAAGTTATTCATCAAACCAAATTTCCGTAACCTTGTATGATACAAATTTTTAAATTCTTCCTGAAAAATGACAAAAAAAAATGTTTGGCCTTAGTGATTTGGCGCAATTGGTAAAAGCCAGATTTGACTACTGAGGACATTTGTTTATTGAGCTTAAATGAACTCTCTTGCTTACAATGTCAGAGAGGAAGCTGGCAACGGGGCCAAATAGAACGGCTAACTGGTCCCGAGGGATGTGACTATCAAACACCACAATCTAAGTTTTCTTTTCATTCAAAATAAGAGAATTGGCTGATAGCCAATCTTTGACCTTTTTCATGCAATCTAACAAGCAGTCCAGTAAAGATGACAAATCATCAGTCAATTGAAAATAAATTTGAATGTCGTCGGCATAACAGTAGTAAGAAATGTTATATTTATCAAAAATAGAGCCCAGAGGTAGCATGTACAAAGAAAACAACAAAGGGCCTAGCACAGACTCCTGGGGCACACCACAACAAAGAGGGGCCACGGTGGACCAGTAACATCCCATCTTGACAGAGAAATACCTATGCGAAGAATAGGATTTAAACCAGTTAAGGGCAGAACCCTTAATGGCTACAGCATGTTATAGCCTCTTTAAAAGAATATTATGGTCCACCATATCACAAGCTGAGGACAAATCCAATAAACTTAAAACGGCGGGGTGACCTGAGTTAGTAATTGAAAGATGAACATTGAAGACCCTCAGCAGAGCTGGTTCAGTTCTGTGGCGTGGTTTAAAGCCAGACTAAAATTTAAGTTTAAGTAGGCTTGTAGTTGGAAAAAGATCATTTTCTCTAATACTTTAGAAAAGAACGGGCGTTTTGGAGACAAAGATTACTGTGTAATAAAAATATTCAAGCACTTCTGTAAGAAAATAATGTTTTTGTTAGTTAGCACTCAAATCTATAAGCCACGAACCTAGCTCTGATCTGAGTGCACTGACCACCACCATGTTGGTTTTCTTTGGAAAAAAGTTGTACTCACGAGAAGGGCCGGTGCTAGGTTATCAGCTGAATCTAACAAGCTGCATTCATAAACCACACTGGTGCAAGGCGCACAGACACACACGTCTGCTAATATGTGTGCGTACTAAGTAACTGTCTGGTGCTGCAGTTAATGATACTAGGCTCTCGCTCATTAAAACTGAATCACAGAATTCAAATTCATGTTTCAAGTCCATTAAACATGCTCTAGAACAGTGGTCCCCAAATCCCGGGCCACCAGTCCATGAGTCGTTTGGTACCGGACCATGAGAGTTGAGGCTCGGGTGTGAAATTTATGGTTTTCAGGGTTTTTATCATAAAGTTTTTATCATTAGCTCTGTTTCCCTGGGTTTTTGGTACTTGTAATAGTTTTATTTTTTTGTATTTATCCGCAACACCTTAAAGGCCGGTCCCTGAAAATATCGTCGGACATAAACATGACAGTTTAGAACATGACAATGGCATATGGCTCTAGTTCGGTGACTCAAATGAGTAGAAAGTAGAAAGGCACGCCCCTAACATTAAACTCCAAACTTTAATCCTTATCAATACCCTAAGAGTTATAAATAAATTCACCCACTATATAGTTGTATGAAGCAGGAAAACATCCACAGGAACCAAAACTGTTCTTTGTAAGTGTGTGATTGTATTATTACTGATGGTTAGTTGGTCATTTTACCATGAGGAGTTAGGGTTAGTTGACTCAAGTGGCTATTAGTGGAACTGCACTTGTTTTTACACTTCTTTTCAGCCTTGGAGATTGCTGTTTGTCTTCATACACCACTTTAAAAAAGAAAAAAAAAGCTGAAAGTCTTAACAGACCAACCCGATTAAGCTTAAACCACATATACACAGCATTATGGTCGAGTCCATTCTAATTCATTTTAGACTGGATGACAGATGCTTTACTAAAGGCAAAAGTTATGTGTGAGTTTGCACTCCTACAGTTTGGAGCGGGTGGGCTTTTCAAGTATTCGTCACTACTTTCAGTTGTGCATTTCCTCTTCTGTGAGACCATGCCAGTTACTGCAGTATTGAGTGCTATCATCCTGAGGTGTGTGTCATTCGTGGTAGAAGTGTGTCATTTGTTATTTGCTTTTCTTTACTGGTAGTTTGCTTTTTACTTTGACAATAAGCATACGGTAATAAAGACCTACTCACCATGTAATTGTGTTAGCGTGTTCATTTTCAGTGGTTTTTCTAAACTGCATTTGATCAGTCAGAGGTGTTTTTACCACTTTTTTTCTTGTAGATATAACACTGTTCTGAAAATAGATCTAATAATCCTACTTATTTTTCACTTTAATTTGCGGGGGGGGGGGGGGATCTTGAATTTGTTTTCTTTGTGGAAATCGACAGATGAGCACTTTGTCAGAAAATGTAAAACAAACTCAAGGTCAGACACACTTTTTCACCTCATTAACTAACCGTCCATTCTGGCACGTTCTCGTATCCTCCCCATCGTTCTGCCTCTCAATTTCAAATCAGGAGTTTAACCTCGAAGCAGATTCTGCTCACGAAATAACGGCGGACCTGGCCACGCACCATGGGAGAATTACCTCCCATAATTATACCGTAATTATGACCGAGATACAATCAGCATTATTCTAAAAAAATAAAATGAAGAAGAAGAAGAGGGGGGAAAAAAGTTTAAATGAGTAGTGGGAGGGAGGGATGGAAAGAGTTGGAGCTTTAGTGTCTCTGAGGGGATTGGTGACAGTCCTGTGAAACAAAAGGAGGCGAATGGACAGAAAACCATTCTAATTAAGCACAGAGAAAAGATGGTGTCTCTGGTAATTATAAAAGTGTAAGAGATTCTTAACTCGCTTAATTTTGTTTCAGTTCTGCAAATTTTAAAAGTTGACTCCAAATGTTGGTTGTGGTGGGGGACTAAAGAACAAACTTTCATGGTTAAAAGTGTAAAATGAACAAACGTACTGCTTATTTATTTGACCTAAGGATACGATCATAAAAACTACACAGTGTTTTTCTAGCTGGCCACAAGAGGCTCTGCGAGCGCTCTGCTGATAGAATCACTCCTGGCTGCAGAAAGTAGGGCCTGCAACAAATAAGCTCTGCCTTCAAATATCCTCAAACTGCCATCCACCTTCCAAATACAGACATCCAAAAAAAAAAATGTAGGAGGTTTTAAGGCTCCACTTTCCAGCTAGTCATTCTCAGTGTGTGTGCAGCTTTAGTCTGGAGCTGGATAGCAGCAGACAGGACATCTGCTCTTCATATCCGCCTGGTGTGTTGCACAAAGTGGACTCTCTTAGCTGCAGCCATGGGCCCAGCGGCTGCACGGTGGGCACAATTCCCTCTCCAAACACAATTCGGAAAAGGGACTTGTTTATCCAACCATTCAAGGTTTGGATCAGAGGCAGATAATGTCTGGACGGGTTTGAGTCTCCTTTTCCATGTAGCGGCACACATCTGTATCTGAGCTTTCTCTCGAGGACAAAAAAAGAGCCGGTGAAGTGGTGTAAGCTGAGCTGGAGTACCATATACAAACAGAAATACGCAGGTAGGTTATGCATTGCCAAGTATCTGAAGAAGACAGTGTCCATTACAAAGTCACACAGAACTTTAATCTGCTTTATCCTGTTTAAGAAAAAAACTGTTTCTATAGGTCACAGAAAAGTCTCGAGATCCATTTGTACCACACTTTCATCACTCCTGCGTCACATTTCTTTAATAAAACACCAATCTCAAACATACCGTCACCCTTTTAAGGTCACTGTGTGTGTGAGGGGGAAAAAAAATCAAACATTTAAAAGCTGCAAAAATGATTTATAACCTGTATATTTCAGATATGTAATGGCTGCAGAGTATCTGCAGGCAATGCCATTACTTATTTCTGAAGGCCCACCTGATTGTAGTCAGACAGACTCACCTAAAACACCTAAAACAGCTCAATAAAGCACCTTGAGCCGTGATTGGGATCTCACTCATATTCCCTCGTCACGAAGATGAATGCATTCGGAGACGAAGGATGAGAGAGTGGGCTGAGTTTTAATAAATTCTGCATCATGCTTCTGCCACGGCGCTCACAAGCTAGTGACAACTGCATTTATTTAAAGACAGGTTGATGAATTAATTTGGGTTTTTTTTCGGTAATATTATTATTATTATTATCTGGAGAAATATACATTCACAGACAAAGAATGATCATGACCGAAAAATGGAAGCGTTACCGAGACAAAGAGAGAAACTATCTTTCCCTTCCTCCATTTTTATTATTCTTCAAATGTGTTTGACGGGAGGAAGAAGAGGAGAGAAATCCGTTATTGTAAGTGTTCGGCGCTCTTGCCTTATTTCTGCAAACTTTAGTTACTTTTGGTTTTTCGGGGGTTTTCCATCAATGCTCGCTGGATCTCGATAAGAGAAAACGAGAAAGATCAGATAATTGGCCAGAGGTCACTTGCGCATGCAAACGTATCGCAACGCAGCGCGCAAATTCACCAGAAAAAGCTGATCACATGTAAGATGTAAGTTCCTGCATTAAAAACAAGCAAACCATTCATATTAGTATCTTCTGCATCTGCACACATTTCAGGCCGACCGGCAATATCCTTCAGAGGACAAAGTGTACGAAATGAATCAATAAACTCAAAAGCCCTGAAATCTCAAATCCATTAGGCCTGCGACGAAGCACATATTACTTCAAAATGGAGTTGCATTAAGTGTCAGATGTCCGTGATAAGGCTGCCTTCATTTGGGTTTTGCTGTTTTTTCCCCTGATGGGACGCATGAGTGGTGTCTCCTTATCATTCATGCCATAAAGTGCTATCTGTGTCTCTTATCGCCCGTCTCTGCACGAAAGAGGAAAAGAGACTATGACAGGGAGGGAGAGAATGAAGGACAGAACGCAGCGGATGATAAAAATCACTGCTGTGGCCACATGCATGTACACCTGTATGAGTGGACACGGACGCTGTCTCGCTGCCTTAACACGCGCGTATCAAACAAGGCCACGGGTCTGACATGCTCTTATCTTGTGCAGCCTTTCCCTGCGAACAAATGTGCTGCGTTACCCACTCATAGCGCAGGAGGAAATCAAACTGTTGCAGAGGATCTGAAGGGTTTTTTTTTTCCTCTCCCTGTTCACTGATGGCCTGTTGTTATCTTTGCAGATGAACTTAGACTCTTCCAGCCAATAACTTTTCAGATGAACTCGCTCTTCCAGCAAATAACTTTTCAGATGAACTTGCTCTTCCAGCAAATAACTTTGATTAAACTGTCAGAATATGTAGATTTCCGATCTTAATTTTGTTGAGACGTGAAAATTAAATCGTCCCCCCCCCTCTTTTCTACTGCGTCATCACTTTGAACGCGGGGGAAAATGTAGTGTAAAGTTAAATCCACATTTTTCAGCTCCGAAGAGTGTCATGGCTTGCAGATTGCACGCACGATGCGACACGTTGACCCCCCACTTGATTTAGCTGATGCATCCTGATTTTTCTGTTTTTTTTTCTTTTTAAATATCATCTGAATCTCTTCACTATGCAAGCCATAACCTTAATCTCGCTGCCTTTAACCTTGCCATTCTCCTCCTCTATCTCTCCCTCCTTTGCTCTCTTGTTCCCTCTCTCCCAGCGTTTGTTTATCCAGCACTCTCTCGCTGCCTCTCTGATGAGTGTTTTATCTTGCGGCCCACCTTTTCACACTGCCGCGTTCACAATCACGAGTATCACTCGTAATTATCTCGCCGTATTCCCCCTTCTCGCCCTATCGGCGGCATTCATCTCTGCGCTGGAATTATATGCGTTTCAGCTGGGTGCCGCCGCACGCCCCCAACCCCAAAGGAGAGGAGGAGGAAGAGGATAGGTTTGGAGGAGGAGGAGGAGGGAAGGAGAACGAGCAGGGCCCAGGTTGGGTAAAGACAAATCTAGTGTGTCGCAAGCTGGAGATTATAAAGCCAGGGGATCCTGACCTGCATCAACATACAGCAGCGCAGACCCACATCTCAGGTGTAATTACTTTGTTTCACAGCTTCCTTTATCTCCCATCGACTTTGCATCTGTCCCCTTTCATACTCCAGCACTCCTGTGCATAATATAGTTGTGGCCGCTGTCAAAGTCGCCTTGACCTTCCTGCTTTCTGCCAGTGCCATTGTACCAATAAGAAAACCAATTAATGACTTATCCGTCCATCTCAATGTCAAGTCTTTTTCTAAGGTGTACTATTATGTCTGCTTTTCCGACATGCCGTTAATTAACTCGATGCTTTCGCCTCCTCCATCCAAGCCTCCCAGCGCTCACTCACCCAGCCACGCCGGCATTCAGGGCCACATAATAGTACTGTAGGTGCGAGGCGAGCGGTAGCAGCAGAGCTCGCGCTCACACTCGCACACAACCTGAAACTTCTGAGAGCAACAGAATGTAGAGGGACGGTGGAATGGCGAAGAAGGATATGAAAGGATTTAATGAACAAGATGTCTAAAGGAGAATTCAATGGAGAGGCCAGATAAGGTTCCAAAGTCGTTAAGAGTGGGCAGTGAGTGACGCGTCTGCGTCTTTAGGTGTAGACGACAGAGCAGTAAAAACCCCCGCTCGTATCCTCAACCTTTCATGAGGGAAGCCCTAACACCTGCTCGGTGTGAAGCCTTTATCACTTTTCATATTCAAATTTCTGAGTGAAATGTCAAAGATGATAGACATATCGCATTTAACTTTTTTTTCTTTCTGTTACACCAGCCAGCTCTAAAATGCTTTTCACAGCCTGGTTTTAAAGGTGGAAATAGCCTCTGGGGCTCTTGTTAGTGTGTACTTTCAAGTGATTATTCATTTCATGAAAAAAGGCTTTGAGCTTGTGGTCAAGCTTAACATTTACTTACCTAATAATATGACCTTTTTTGTGACTCGGACAAAGCTGACTGTATTCAGAGAAGTACGATTTATGCAGCGGGACAAAGCCTCGGATAACCTGTGGCTACATGATGTCTATCTGTTTCACTCGTCCTTATTTCCATATTTATTTTAATTAGAGTTTGGCAGAGTATTGTCCTTGGGGATAACTATTATGAAAATTATTCCAATATCCTAATATATAAAATTAGAGCTGCTCTGTGTATGCTGTGTTTTTTTTTCTTCTTTTTTGAACTTTCCATAATAAATTATAAACTCACACACAGTCAGAGTGAGGAGCTAGCCGATATCTTTTTTTAATTTTCTAAATGCAATTCATTGCTCCGTACTCGGATTCAAAACACTAATTAATTTGTATTTGATAATTTGCCCACTTTCACGGCGTGACATGAGTGCATTTTTTTTCTTTTTTAAACTTTGCACTGCATGCACAAGTTTAATTAAGTGAGAACTCTTCACATTATCAACATTGTGAATTGTACAATTTTGAAGGAGGGAAAGAAAAAAAATGTAGGTCTGCGAGGCTCTTTTTCCACTCGTCCTCTCCACTCTCGCAAATTCCTGCATAAAAGAAAATTTTCCGAATTGAGAGGAGCGATTGCTGGAGGAGGTATACATTTCAAGTTAATTTTACATTGACCTTGCAAAAGGGATTGTGAAAGAGCGTGGATAAGTAAAATAGTAATGAAAAAAAGAATTAATGCACCTTCATCTGCCTGCACTGAACTCTCTCACTTACGGAGCACCCACTCCTCCTCTCAGCTTCGGTACAGTCACACCGTACAGACGCCTTTTATGGACACGTTGCCGGCCTACATTTGAGCTAAATTGTACATTAAACAAGATTAATGAGATTTTGGTTTCAGGGGGCTGAGTTTTAGCATGTCTGTCGCTCGGCTACTGGAAAGAATTGTCTTCATTTTATGTCCTGACCATGAAGAATTGTGCACTTCTAAATTCCTTCACTAAGCCTTCTTTATTAACTCTGAAAAACTTAAAATCAAGCCTTACCTGCGTGAGCAGTCAAGTAGGACAGTGTTCGTGTGAGCGTAGCTGATTTTGTGTTTTGAAAGTCATTATCACAGAAATCTCACCTTCACTCTGAGTTTTGCGCTCTGCTCTGTTTTTGAAAATAAAGCAGATTCACAGAGATTTGTGTGCGATGTCTCAAGTTTTGGTTTAGAACGGACTCGCTCGCTGAACTACTTTTGCTTTGCGTTTCATCTCACATATTACGGCTGAATGTCTTATCATGTATTTGTTATTCAGGTTTCTTAAAAGTTAATACAAAAAACAGCGTCTATATCTAATTAATTTACTAATTATAACTTTATGCAAACTTTGGATTTTTAGTTTTATAAGGTTTTATAAGGTATATGGTTTGAATAAACCACTATTACTGTGGCCTGGTTAAACCACTAGTGGGGTAGGATGGAATCTATGCAGTGAGGTATACTTTTGACCCTGTGTGGATCACAAAAACCCCCAAATGAATTCAAGCTTTTGTACCTAATTCTTCTTTTCCAAAGTTAGGAAAGATGCATGGATTCATCCATGTCCTGTTCCTTGTCTATAACAAGCCCTCTTACCCAGCTCACCAATTATAATGCTACTAGTTCAGATGAAACATACAACATGGTTATCATAAACAAATTAAAGAAACACACGACAGACTTGTTAACGAAACAAGGGAAATTCTAACATCAAATGACAGCATGTGGAAGGTAATTAAATTACCCCTGTCAGTATAGCAGCCTGGTAATCCTTGCTCATTGGCATTGCCTATGTGTTGTGTATTATGCCAGAACAAAATTACCTGGTTAAGGTCTTGTCAAGCTGTTTCTCAGTTAATTAATTGTTTGCAGAATACAGAGAGACAGAAGAGCAACTGGTCGCCCATGCAGGGTACCAGGTATGGTGCAGTTACAGTGCATCTGCTACGCCAAGTGGACACCCAACAGCTGTCCAAGTTTTCAGTCCAAGTACCATCATATTGGCAGCCAAAAAAATACTTTAATTACACTGACCCTTGCCCAAATGGGCTTTTTCTATGCATAAATTACAATAATACTTAATGCTTATAAAGGGGTCATTTGATTGTTGGGGTTTCCTCTGTATTATTGCAGGGTCTATACGTCACAACATGAAGTACCTTGAGGTGGCTGCTGCTGTAATTTAATGCCATATAAATAAAATTGAATTGGTAATTGCTTGCAAATGCAGATACATTCAGAGAAGCTAAATATGGTCTTTGTGTTCTCCATATAGACTTCCTTACTTGAATGCATGTTTGGTAAAGAACCAAAGCATCCGAACAGAAACCTACAAAAATGATCATCCCTTCATTACATATCTTGAATTTTCCTATGAAGATTAGGACATGTTCATTAATTCATTCTTCATTAACGAATTCTTTCAGCACGTTAAGAACAACATGCTTTCCACGTGCTTTGTATGTTAAATTAAATTCGTTATATCTCTTGAACAAACTATCAATCTTTCCTCTTTGCTATTCGTCGACTAAAATCTCAAGCACAATCCTCTCGCTGTCGGATCGCGAAACCGTGTCGACCTCCGACGTGTCCATTTCTCCTTTCATTAGCTTTTCGTTTTGTTCATCTGTCACAGTACAAAAAAGTTGACGGAGTCCTGGCTGGGCCCCAAGCCCAGAAAATCATTTAACAGTCCAATCAGAGCAGGGGCCGATCCCAACACAGCCATTAGGGAAACCTGAGCACCTACCCGACCCCCGTCTCTCACAACCTCTTTGATGTTTTAGACGCTCTACAAATTGAGCATCATCCTCAAACCCTCAGCAGCCATTTTGTCAGTGACGGGTCCAGGAAAGAAGAGGGAGTGAGAACAGACATGAAAATGATGATCACTGGGTTTATGGAAGAGATGGGGAGAAAGAGATAGAAATTAAATATCCCCGCCGACTAGAAGGAGGACTCTAATTCTCCTCCCTCCCCTCCTCGTCTCCTCTCTGAACCCCAACCCTCAGTTCACTGAATCAAAACCGTGATAAAACCCTATTTCTCAGCTTTCATTCTTTCACTCGTCCTCTTTTCCTCTTCGATCCCACCACAAGGGAACACTCAGACCTTTGTTCGCTGAATTGGTTTTCAGATGTTATTTTTTCTTCACTCTTTCTTTCCCTAAGAGCATGTGATTAAAATCACCTCAGTCGTTTAGCACTGATGCCTTTTGTCTCTCCAGTCCCATTCTGCTAAGAGTCAGAGGGCTTACCACTCTACATCTCACAGGTAGGACATAATAGGATTTCACCGCCGCGCTTCCCGTCGGTCCGCATATTTAGAGTTTAAATACATGCATATGTATAAATTAAGGCTCAAGGTAATAATCACAGCTTTTAATAAGAAGCAGGGTATAATTTTAACTTTTAAGTCTGCAGGGAGTGAAAACTACTGGGAATATGAATATTTTCCATGGCCAAACATGGCTGTGTTTGGCCAAAGTTATAGCACTTTCACAAAGGTTATATAGTACCGCTCTTATTCCCAAAGAACAAACACAAGTTATTCATGAGCACGGGTTGGCGCATACGACTTCAAGCTGTAAAACTTAATAAAAAGAGAACAAAATGATGACTGTTAACTCGATGAGTAAACGGTAAAACTTTGCAAGTCAAGCTCTTTTTAACCTTTTGATATTCATTAAATAATGAAAGTATCCTCAAAATTGTCATTGAATGTCATCTGGGATTCAGCAGAATCTGAAGTGTCACATTTGTGTTCTGGTGATGGTTTGTGATGCAGATGCATATAAACTTTATATGTAACAGCAGAGGCAAATAATATCATGAACATATACGGAAGGTGCAAGATGACTTAATAAAAATCTCTATATTTAATTGCTTTCTTGTCGCTCAATGAAAAGCTTCCCTGGAACTGAAATCATAAACTAACAAGTAGCAGAGCTGTTGCAAATGCATGATCAGATGAACGTGCTTTATACTTGGTATTTCTAAATTTAGTCACGTCCTTGTGCTAAGCTCAGAATTGGTTGTTAATTCAAAAAGGTTATTTGTGAACACACAGTCCAACATCGACTCCAGAGGACACCTCATCAAAACATCAGGTCTGGGCGTTGTTCACATTTGCCCTATCTCACGTGAAGCACGCAACAGGAGATTCTCCGAGTCAGATGTGTTCTTTCACCTGGAAAGGCTGATGCACGGGTAGTGCACATACTATGTATTATATTTACCGTCTCTATTCTCACGTGTGAGTGTTTGACATTAAACAGCGCTTACATGATCGAGCTGGCAGGGTAACGACTTTTACCCTGGTACTCAGGGTAATGTTGAGGAAAGTTCAGGGCTGCAGTACGGCTTCAGAGACGCAGGGGATGGGAACAGGCCGTATATTTATGTTTCTCTAAAAAGAAGTATCTTTTTAGTATCTGAACTTTATCAGCACTCGCATCCTGTGTCATAAATGCCAAGTTATATTTAGCTCTGAAGGCTTTCATGAGCCTCAAGTGAACAGAAAAGGTGCAGCTTTGGCTTTTTTGTTCAAGGCTGTCTTACGGAGAAAGTATAACGAATGGTATCCATAATAGGAATCTGACATTTTAACCTGGGTACAGTAGTTGAGATCATTTGTTTTATCTCTTAATGTTGTTGTGGGTGGTGCTGCACTGATGTAACGGTGATGACTGGAGTTGTGAAATGCTATCAAAACTCTATCATCCATACCCCCCCCCCCCCCCCCCGCCACATCCTCCCCATCTCCACAAGTTATTAACTAAAGTTTATGATCACAGGCTCACCTTAGCCTACACACCCACAGTGAAGGTGAAAGAGAAGACCTGCACTTTTCTTTTCCTATCCTGCCTTTCTTCTTTTTCTCAGTCCTTCCTCCTACCTGTCTTCCTCTTGGTTCAGCCGCCAAAGGCCTTGATTAATGGTCTGCTTTAATTAATACCTTTACAGTACTTAGAG
The DNA here is from genome assembly GCF_963576455.1 of Neolamprologus multifasciatus. Taxonomy (NCBI): domain Eukaryota; kingdom Metazoa; phylum Chordata; class Actinopteri; order Cichliformes; family Cichlidae; genus Neolamprologus; species Neolamprologus multifasciatus. The sequence goes on from NC_140455.1 coordinate 20,788,813, forward strand.
CAAAGACCTTGCAATTAGCATTGGCCTAAAGAGCGTAATCACCTGAGCTCATCCAGATCCTTATCCACAGACTGACTGACTGACTAACTAAATGACTGACTGTTAGGCAGGGGGAGCATGTGTAAGCTTGTATAGTGTAGATGTTCGTTTATTTTTCTCTGAGGTATTGTGAGCTCACTCTTAGAACTCAAATCCAACTTTTTATAGGGAGGAAAAATAATTTTGGCACACCGCGCACTGCGGTAGCCTGAGGTGATATCTTACTTTCCATAGTCTACCTTTCAAATACAGGGAGATTTTCCAAAGTGATCCGCCATTTAAATTTAAAGCGATATAAAAGCTAACACAAAAATAAATTATTCAGGAATGCCTCTAATGTCTTTTCATTAGTTTATGATCGACACAGCAGAACCTGTTCAGTTATCATCTTCTTGGGCACATCAAAAATCCCTTTCACACGACATAAATAGGCCTTTGTACAGTTTAAAAAAAATTCAGATTCTGTGTATGTGAACCATTACATACCTCATTCGTCTCACTGGAGCAAGACAAGCTGGCCAGATAACAAAACGCCATAACATTACCCCACAGGCCAGAATTCAAAGTGGCGCGGGGCATTTCAAATATTTTTGTTAACATGACGTCTGTATATTTTTGCTTCTTTTACTTTACTCACACTCTGCGGTCTTTACGGTCCCTGGGCAGGTTTCACCATCAACATCCAGGTTGTCTTGTTACCCTGACCACTGCATGCTGTGGTGGACTCAGGAGCAGCAAGTGTGATGGACTGCTTATTACTTTA